>NW_028261386.1:119595666-120195666 GCF_051295495.1 Thamnophis sirtalis
CTAACCCTAAACCTAACCCTAAACCTAACCCTAAACCTAACCCTAAACCTAACCCTAAACCTAACCCTAAACCTAACCCTAAACCTTACCTTAACTTAAATCGCGCTTCTGTCGGCGTGCTGTTGTCGGCGCGCTGTTGTCGGCGCGCTGTTGTCGGCGCGCTTTTGACATCGCGGTTTTAGCGCCGCGGTTTTGTCAGCGCGCTTTTGACGCTCGCGGTTTTGTCGGGTCACGGGTTCAGAGAGCAGATTGATGTTAACACATCAACTGTCTTCAACTCCTTAAACCAAGTCTTTTCAAGGAGAGCCTGTAAGCTGAAGGCAACCCTGCAAATCCAGAAATCGTTGCTCAAAGGCATAGCAGTTGGATGTTATAGAAGTACTCCTGTGCAGTTTGAAGCATACCTCTCCAAGGTTTTAGGAAGTAGTAGACCAGGGGTGGGTTTCTCGCTCCGTTCCAACCGGTTCGGTTGGAACGGGGCCAGCGGCGTCCTCGTGCACGCGTGCGGTGCACGCATGCGTACTAGCATCTGCGTGACGCTCCAGCTGCTCCTGGATGATCGCGCAGGTGCTGTATGCGTCCTGCGCATGCGTGGAAGCGCAGAACTCGTCAAAACCGGAAGTAACCAGAACTTACTTCCGGGTTCGGCGACCAACCGGTTCGCAGGTACCGCCACGAACCGGTTGAAACCCACTCCTGTAGTAGACACCCGTGATATTAGGAATGGAACTAGGGAGATGTTCCATCTTTGAGATACAGGCCTTACGCTGCTGAGTTTTCTTCTGTTATTCATGCATCTGTCATTTCTTAGAGAAGTGTGCATTAGTAGAAGAAAGCTCAGAGGCAGAGGATATCTGCCACATTTAAAAGATCCCCAGGAAGTGCTATCTTGTGTTATTGCTACCAATGAGGGAAAAGACTGTATATTAGATGAAGCAATCATATAGTCCAACTTAAGACAGTTTTAGATTGAATCGTGGACTGTCATACATTTGTGCATCCCTAAAATCATTTGGTGGAACAGTGGTTAGAATGCAGTATTTCAGTCAAATTCTGCTGACGGCCAGCAGTTCGATTCTCACTGGCTCATGTTTGACTCAGCCTTCCATCTTTCCCAGATCGGTAAAATTGTTGGGGGCAATATGCTGAGTCTGTAAACTGCTTAGACAGGGCTGTAAAGCAATGTGAAGCGGTATATAAGTCTAAGAGTTATTGCTATGACTGCCCTTCCATTTTTGCAGCTGCCATGATCATAGCAATCCATGTGAACTTGAGACTCTTCGTGGAGCAGAAGGGTGATCCAAAACCTAAAGTAAGCAAAATGCAGACATGACCATAGGTTCAAATCAAATAACAAGCCCAAGGAAAGTTGCCTGACTAAAAATATCCTGTCTAGATATCTTGAGCCAACTCCTGTGACACACAATAGTACCTAGAAATAAAACTGAATATCAAACATGCCCAAGTTCTTTTGGGGAATTGTTAGTCTAACAATGCCAGGCAAAGAGTTTGCCAAGTCAAGCTTTGACTCTTGTGTTCCTTGGCAGCAGGTCTTAAGCAGAAAATTCTACAACCATGAAAGCAGAAGACAAAACACACTTTGCCTCCTCACATAAAACTGTTGGGGACAGGAAAAGCTACTCAAAATACATGGAAAGAAAAATGTTGGGGAATAATATTAAAGCTGAAAGGGGAATGGTGGTGGCTTGTTTTCCCCCTGCACAGAACGTTAAGTGTTGGATTTTGCTGAGTGCTTCAAGATGTGAGAACAAGTACAGGCCTTTATCCTCGGTTGTTTTTCTCAGCCAGAATAGTTCAAAAGACTGGAAAGGCTGATGCAACTTTTTGGAAGACTATTCACCATATCTTGGACCACCAAACATTGTTATTACTTCTATTAGTTAATGAAATCTGTGTTCGCTGCAGATTCATTGTAAATTAAAACTGAGTGTGTATAGATCATGCACTTGAGAAGTAGATGGTAAGAGATGGAGAAGACATTGGAACAGAATATGTCCTGAGATTCTCAGTCATCCAGGTCATAGTTGTTTCAAAGGTGCTTTTTCAAAAGGCAAGTGGACTTTTTTTTTCCTTTATGGAGGAAGAAGAAGAAGAAGAAGAAGAAGAAGAAGAAGAAGAAGAAGAAGAAGAAGAAGAAGAAGAAGAAGAAGAAGAAGAAGAAGAAGAAGAAGAAGAAGAAGAAGAAGAAGTAGTAGAAGAAGAAGAGTAGGAGGAGGAGAAGGAGAAGGAGAAGGAGAAGGAGAAGGAGAAGGAGAAGGAGAAGGAGAAGGAGAAGGAGAAGGAGAAGGAGAAGGAGAAGGAGAAGGAGAAGGAGAAGGAGAAGGAGAAGGAGAGGAGGAGGAGGAGGAGGAGGAAGGGAAGGGGAAGGGGAAGGGGAAGAAGAAAGAGAAGAAAGAGAAGAAGGAGAAGGAGAAGGAGAAGGAGAAGGAGAAGGAGAAGGAGAAGGAGAAGGAGAAGGAGAAGGAGAAGGAGAAGGAGAAGGAGAAGGAGAAGGAGAAGGAGAAGGAGAAGGAGAAGGAGAAGGAGAAGGAGAAAGAGCAGCAGCTTCATCCAGTGTAATAGGATGGTGAGGGGCAATGAAAGGATAGGTTTTGCAGGATGGGAGGAATGGAAAGATTATATTTCTTTGCAGTCATCTGCTTGTTAGCACTCTCTCTGTTGCGGCCACTTGGGAGTTTATCTGTGCCCTAAATCAGAGTGCAAATGGGTGTGGAACCTCCTTAGAACTTCTGAAATCACTGGGTTGTAGACAGGGGATAGGTGGTGCTACATCCTACCCTTCTGTTGAGAGAAGGCTGCTCAGTTTTAACATAGATAGCTCTTTCACTTCTCTTTAAACCAATGGTCCTCTCTATCCAAAATGTAGACTTTGTATGTCGGCTTTCCATGAGCAGTGTTGGACCCTGAGGAAATAAATGCCCCCTATCAACCTGAAAGGAAGATAAATAATGAAAGTTTCTGTCCAGTGTTTCCTTTCTGACGATCAGTCGGAGTTGTAGGAAGGAATCAGAAACACAGTACCTTTATATGCACATATTTTGAACCTCAAAATATCATTTTGGCCATGAAGGGAATTTCTCCTTCAGAGAGAATCGAACTAAAAGGACGAGATTTGTTCATCCATTTCTTCTAATTTAATTAGTTCATTTTCAGAGGCATGTGTGTTGCCCTCTAACATTGCTTGTGGTTGTTTTCACCCAAGTTGGGTTTAATTCTTGTTAGGGCTCATTTTTAAGTTGCTTGTAGGTATTGTTTTCCAGTTCTAACTCCTATTTCCTTGATGAAAGAACAAGAAGAGATGACAATGCCTAGCAATCAATGCAAGAAACATTTGTCCTATTTTAAATAAGAAGAAATCATGAGGGAAAAAGTGTCCAGAAATGTGATTAAAAAGTGCAAGGATTACTTATTTCCCAGCAGATATGAGTCCTTACATCCTTTTGGAGAGAAACGGTGCACTGAAAGACTATAACTGTTGTTTAGCAACTTAAAATCCCTACTGTAACCCAGTGCGAAGCTAATTGGACCTAAGATGTGTCTTACCAAAACAGGAATATTAAAAACAAGGTAAGCTGTGGAAACTATGGCATTGCTACAGAGGTGGCTTCCTACTGGTTTGGACAAATAGGTAGCAACTTGGCTGTCTGGGTCGCTAGAACAGGTAGCGACCTGGGCCTGCCACGCCCCCATACTGGTTCTCCTATGGCGGAGCCATATTGATTTTCAGTTCTGCGCATGCACAGAACAGATTTCATTGCAGAAATATATTTTTTTCCTTTTTTAACATTTTGCGCATGCGCAATTTTAGATGCAAATATGCTCATGCGCTGAGCAAATTTTTTTGCAGTAATGCCGGAAGCAACCATGCATTGCTACCAATGTTTTAAATCCTTCAAGGCAAAACTGAGGCATTCTCGGGAATAAGGAGCACTGACTAACTTCTTCTACTCATAGTGGATTTAGGAACTAAAGTTCTTTCATGACTTGTTTAATTGTCCTGTAAAAGTCTTGTATCAATATTGCTCTTTCTGTGTTTACCTGACTGCAGAATACTGCAAAGCTTCTAGTCACACGGATAAACAGAAAAACTGGAAAGTGTATTTAACAATTTGAAGTATGTCTGCAGGCCACTGGAAACAAACTGCGAGGTTCTGAATAACACCACTGTGTGTGTAGGGCTGATACTTTGGAAGAATTAAAATGTTCAACATGATGCTGGAGATATATAACACGCAATATGAGAACATTAATTTCCGAAGGTGTTTTAATACAATAATACCATAGGGGTAATCAAATGAATTGTGTGTTTGAACATTATGAAATACGCAGCAGGAAAAGACATGTGCTCTTTCCTGGCACTTTAACACCATGTCATCCTTCTCACTGTGTTTAATTCCAATTAAATATGTTGCTTCTGGCTCATCTCCCTAACTTATATTGATCTTCATTTTGTACGTACAACAGGCACATAGCCAAGAGCATAATTACCAAATGAACCTCTCCAAGCCAGGGCATTTGGCAATCACCATCTTATAGATATTGTACAATTTAATCTGTATGGGAAAATGCCTGGAGCACAATCTCCTATCCTACTCGCTAGGCACTAGCAAGTTGCAGAAAGAAGTGATAATGTATAAAATAAGGAAGGGGGAAGAGGTAAAGGATGATTGGAAAAATGTTGAGCATCCATCAAAAGTCAGATCAGCATAGAATTTGATTTCTAGAAAAGTCTGCCCATCAATATCATATGACCTTACATATGATCTGATATACTATGCTACAATAGGAATATGATATCATAGATGTGCAGGGATAGAAGAGACCTTGAAAGTCTTCTAGTCCTTCATTCCATCCCAGATGAATGTTTATCCACCCTTTGCTTGAAAATCATTAGTGCTGGGACACCCACAACTCCAGTAATCAGGATGTTCACTGGTCAATAAGTCTCATAGGAATTTCCTCCTTATTTCAAGTTTGAATTTCGCTTTAGAAAGCTTTCAACCTTTCCTGTTCTACCCTCGGAGCTTTGTAAATACATCTGTATCCTCTTCCCGATGAAAGCTCATCAATTAATGGAAATACTATCATGCCTCCCGTTAGCCTTCTTTTTTTTAGGCTAAATATAACCCGGCCTTTTAATCATTGTTCATAAGATTTAGCTCCAAGCCCCATACTATCTTTAACACTCTTTGTTGCATTTGACTATTATAATATGAATGTCTCTCCCCATCAGAGAGAAGACCTTTCAAAAGTGGCACAGACTCAAAGATAAGCTGATTAAGGAAACAGAAGAAGGGCATCAAAATTACATGAGAGATCTTATAAGCAAAGAGTTGCTAAGAGGAGTCCATACAAAGCTGATTAAGGAGATGATTAGAGGACTGACGCCACAAATGGCAGAAGATATGACACTGTTTTGTTACTGGAAAGATACAGGTTGATAGATGGAAGAGTATAATTTAAAACTAGCTAAACCTAGCGAAATTTAGTGATAATAGATATATTGATAATGATAATAATGTTTACAATGTGTAGTGTTGTGATAAGTAATAACTGGATATGAATATTGAATGGTACTCATGAAAGGAAGATTAGAAACCCTTTTGGATTATATATAAAGGTTAATAATAATAATAATTATTATTATTATTATTATTATTATTATTATTATTATTTACTATTTCTAAAATACTCCAATGACACTAAATCCTTATGTCTTATTCTAGCTAAATATCCATAATATTTAATAACAAAGTTTTCTATCCTTCTTTCCAAATCACTGTTTACAATTTACATCTCATTTCCTTATATTGTATCCATACATATATATACGTTATTATCATTATCCCTCCTTTATTTGACTATATCCTGCATCATATCATTTTCCCCCTAGTAATTATACAATTGTATCACAGCGGCCAGTAATAATAATAATAATTTAAAAAAAGAAATAGGTTAGATTCAGTTAAGTCTTGATTACTAGGGGGAAAATTGTAAACAGTGATTTGGAAAGAAGGATAGAAAACTTTGTTATTAAATATTATGGATGTTTAGCTAGAATAAGACTTAAGGATTTAGTGTCATTGGAGTATTTTAGAAATAGTAAATGAAATGCCAGTATGTGGTTATGTATTAAATCTTGGTATATTTTATGATGAAGGACGTTTAAACAACTATAGTCAAATGAAAATGGAGGTATGATGATGGTGACATGTATAAATATCTGAGTTAAAATACTTGAGTTAATATGAATTATGCTTGATGACTGTGGAAGAGAGGCACAAAAGTCTTTTGTAACCAACTGATACACTTTCTTCAGTATGTAAAAAAGGAAGATTTTATGTGTTGCGTTTGTTTTGAAAATAAAAAAAAAACTTTTTAAAAAAGTGGCACAGGATTAGTGCCAATAGTAAGATGAAGAGTCTCTCTTTAACCTTTAAAAAAAAAATACCATTACTACGATTGTGATAGCAGTGAAACAGCAAGGGATTACAGGATTCAATGCATAATGAGGGCCTTATTATGGAATTAATTTTGAAGAAACCTTTTAAGCTACTGGAATGTTGGATTGTTGTGTTCTTGCTGTTTCTTTTATTGCTATTTGTGTTCTCTGGAGCCATGTATTCTCATGCTTTTGAACCTTTCAATGTGTTTTTGGCATGTTGTGGATACATAGAGTTTGCTGTGGAAAATAGCACTGTTATTTCTGCTTCTTTTTTAAAAGGAACATTTGGACAAAATTGTCCCAACCACAAATGACTATTGGAGTTCCTTAGAAAAGAGTTACTGTGCATGTAGTTGAAAGATTAATGTGTGGCAACAGGTTTTACTAGAGGATCAAAGTAATTATTACAAAGAGATTTAAAGTCGAGGTTGCTGGATTTTGACTTCTCATAAGAAATCCATAGTAGCAGTATTACACAACCTGTCCAACCTAGCCAAATACACTTCAGATCAAAATACCCAGACCCATGAACCTCATCCATCTCTGTCTCAATACCTACTTTTAGTTTAATGGATAAATACATCAACAAATCAGAGGAATTCCATGGAATCACCACCATTCGGTTAGAGTGGTTAGAGTGCACTACTGCAGGCTACTTCGGCTGACTGTTGGCTGCCTGCAATTTGGCAGTTCGAATCTCACCAGGCTCAAGGTTGACTCAGCCTTCGATCCTTCCAAGGTGGGTAAAATGAGGACCCAAATTGTTGGGGGCTGTATGCTCACTCTGTAAACCGCTTAGAAAGGACTGGAAAGCACCTAATCCAGTCAGAGGAAAAAACCCTATGGCTGAAGCAAGCTGCCATTATCCACAGATGATTGGATGAAAATATATTGTTCTCAGAATGTACTGCATTATAGCTTTTGTGACACATTGTTCAACTTCGTAGGTCACCAAGCTAAGAAAGATTATGACATATGCCTCTGTATCTCAAGGAACCAGATTTGTGGCCCTCAAATCTGAAGTATGACAAAGGCCAGGATGATATTTTTCTTGACCATAAAATAAAAAGAATTATCAGCCTGAAGTGAAGGGAAAAAAATGATACTGTCCCAGAATGGCTAACAATCCGTTCCTTTCCAGTCCATGCTTCCCAAGCCAAAATGCAAGATTTTCCCACATATATATCTATGTGACGGGAAAAGCTTCAAGTATTAAATTACTGCTTGTCACCCATCTGTACAAAAAAAATTGTGTTAACGCACAATGATTTAAAAACTTATGAATCAGTCACACAACCGTGGCAAACTGTAGATCTGTACCAAGACAAACACTTTCTAAAACATCACCTCCGCAGTAATCTTTTTTGACACATAAATTATTCGTTGTGGCTATTAATCACATCTGTTACATATCACTAATATCCAATGCTTCAACAGAGTAAAAAGACTTTTCCAAGGAGCGCTTCCTTCTTACTTTGTAACGTACAATGTGTATCTCTAAAATACCATTGTGGGTCAATAATGTTCAGGGATTAAAATAACAGGCACAATTATTTACTTGAAATAGAAAAATCTCAAAGTTACAGCATCACTTGTTCCTTCTTCAAACTGTGACATGAGCAGAGGAATTTGAGAGAAGCGAAATAGATTTTCTGTTTCAGCCAGGATTCATTGCAAAGATCTATGTACGCCTGTCAATTGTTATTTCTCAAGTAGAGACACAATCTTAACAAAGCGTTTTTAGAGTGCTCAAATGCTGGGGGAGATCTCCGTTGGTCTTTAAGAGCAGAATCCAGCACACGTAAGGTTGTGTAAAAGATGTTGAGACTCTAGAAAAAGTGCAACCAGGATGATTAGGGGACTGGAGACTAAAACATATGAAAAATGTTTACATGAACTGGGACTGGCTAGTCTAGTGAGGAGAAGGACCAGGGGAAACATGATAGCAGTGTTGTACTATTTGAGGGGCTGCCACAGAGAGGAGGTAGTCAAGCTATTTTCCAAAGCACCTGAAGGTCAGACAAGGAATAAATGGATGGAAGCTGACTAAGGAGAGATTCAACCTAGAAATAAGGAGGAACTTTCTGACAGGGAGAACAATCAACCAGTGGAATAGCTTGCCTTCGGAGGTTGTGAGAGCTTCATCACTTGAGACTTTCAAGAAGAGATTGGACTGCCATTTATCAGAAATGGTGTAGGGTCTCCTGTTTGAGCAGGGGTTGGACTAGATGACCTATAAAGTCCTGTCCAACTCTGTTAATCGGTTTTGAAATCTGATGGTCTTGTACAGGATCTTCATCTCAGAGAACTATATTGCATGAATTTTTATGGCATGGGTGAATTATATACTAGAACACATTTATTGTCTTTATAATAACAGTAAATCAGGAATGGGGGAACATGTGGCCCTCCAAATGTTGCTGACTTACATTTCTACACATCTCTGCTACTAGCCTTTTGTCAACATTTAGGCAAGTTCTTTGGCAGATCTGAATAATTTTCTGTCTACTTCTGCATACAATGGTACATAATCACTTTTAATAACAGAAAAAAATGCAAACATATCTCCATCCATACCTTCTCTTTGGCAGTCCATTGTGAAAGGCAAGCAAATGTGTTTGAATGCTTCAAGATTGGCATTTCCCAGCCTTTCCTAACAATCTTTGCTGTTTATATTTTGTTTTGTTTCTGTTGTTATGTTAATGTTTTGCCCCTAGCTCACTGCAATCTGTATACATATCTTGATAGGGTATATATTCCATTGTCAATTCCAAATTTTTTCACAAATGAACCATAGCTGCAAACAGGACACATGTGGTTAGAAGATATTTAATTCAATGCTTTCTCATAGTGCTTGTTTCATGAAGAAGAAACATCTTCAAGGCCCTTTCAAAATGTATCAACAATCCTAATGAATTTGGGGGTTTTAAAGACAAACTTTGGTTTTCTTCAGAACAAGGTCATGGGAGCATAAATGAGAAGAATAGGAGACAGCCATGGCCAAGAAGCCCTTTGTGTGAGTTTATCCGTTCCAGAATCAGAAGGGCTTTGAGACAGTCATGTCTTGGTCTCCTTTAGCTTGGATGACTTTAATGCATCCTACATGGGGTTGCCCTTGTTGACCACTCAGAAACTATGGTTTGTCCAGAACACAATGGAACAGGTAGTGTTGCTGTATATGCATGTATCCCCACTCCTTTGTGAACCACACTGGCTGCCAGTATGCTTCTGGATGCAATTCAAGGTGTGGGTTATAATCTATGGAGCCCGCCATGGCATAGGGCAGTGGTGAGTTTCAAAAAAATTTCGAACCTACTCTGTGGGAGTGGCTTGCTGGCCATGTGACCTGGTGGGAGTGGCTTGCCGGCCATGTGGTTTTTTTCTTCCTCTCTCTCTCTCTCTCTCTCTCTCTCTCTCTCTCTCTCTCTCTCTCTCTCTCTCTTTCTCTTTCCTTCCTTTTGTCTCTCTGTCCCTTTTTCCTTTTTTCTTTCATCTCTCTCTCACTTTTTCTTTCTTTTTCTTTTTTTATTTCTTTCTTTCTTACTTTCTTTCTCTTTCTCTCTCTGTGTGAGTGTGTGTGTGTGTGTGTGTGTGTGTGTGTGTGAGAGAGAGAGAGAGAGAGAGAGAGAGAGAGAGTGGTGGGTTTCCAAAATTTCTGGAACCTCTTCTGTAGGTGTGGCTTGCTTTCTGGTGGAACCTCTTCTAACCGGTTCGGTAGATTTGATGAACCGGTTCTACCGAACTGGTGCGAACTGGTAGGAACCCACCTCTGGCATAGGGCCTAGTTATTTGAGGAACCACATTCTCTGTAGGCTTCTATCCATCCAGTAAGGTGAGGTAGAGTAGTCATATTCCAAGGTTCCATGAGGTTACCATAGGTACTTCCTATGGTAGTACCATTTTAACCAACTAAGGATGCTGGCTTTCACTGAAGCTTTTTTATCTATACAGATTAGTGAATCAACTCTTGACAAGGCCTCAGAATAATAGAAGAAGCTGAAAGGACCACCAAAGGTTTAAAGACATATTAAAATAATATGATAATAACTTTCTATAAAATATTTTAAAAATAATTAAAATAATTAATAAATATAACTGCTATCTGGCTAAACTATACTTTTATATTTAATATATCAAACAATTTCTGATGATCTGGAGGACAGTTTTTACACATTTCTGCTTAATTCTTAAGCCATGTAACCTTATTTTGTTCAGTAATCTAAATAATATTAATAGGATATAAAATAACCAGCCCATTGGGATTCAAGCATATTTGTAAGCTGATTTTCTGCAATTAATTACATATGCTTCTAAGTGAGAATGCATAGAATTACAGACTTAGATCTAATTTTTAAAAAAATAGCAGAGAGCAACATCTGATTTAGAACTTTTTATATTCTAAAAATAAGCTTCTATTCTTATATTCAATGTGAGTTGAACCAGGGATCTTAGTGCAAAAGGTTATGCATAATGAGTCATCCCAATGACTGTTTCATCATACAAATACCAAATGGAAAAATGTGGGCTCTTGGAATGGTAGCTATGACAGCATACTTTTACATTGTGTTTAAACTTTGTCCTTGAAGTTTTAGAGAAAGCAACGCTTCTTTAGCTGTTTTAGATCCAACATTCTTTAAGAAGTCTATCAGAAGAGCAGGATATTTTCATAGACTGAATTCCACACTGAAATGTCAATTACTAATGAGAACAATACAGGTCATATGATATCAATAGATGACTCCACTATTTATTTTAGTTTGTTTTTATTTATTTTACTTTAGTATTCAGTTAAAAATATTCTCATGAAAATGTGAAAATAGAATAGAGGAGGCCACATCCTCATTTGCTCCATAGTAAGGAAATGTCCTGGAACGTCCACCAGCCATGCCAATGAAAAACCATTTAAAGTTGAATGTCTATTGAGATTCTCAGTCATCCAGGTCATCGTTGTCCAAAAAGCACCGATGGGATTTAAAGTTGAACCAAAATGTTGTCCCAAACTGAGCTTTTAGTTGTTTTTGGAGGAATGTTTTGTGATATTCATGAATGAAGAACCATTAATAAATGATAATTCTGCACGTGCAATGCTGGATTGGAAAAATACAGGTGATACTTGAGCTATGTCAGGATCAATAATGAAATCACAACATTGTCAAATAAAAAACCCTAGATCAATCAACATATATCTAAAATTACAGATAGGAGACTACCTAGGTGCAAATAATTAAATTGTCTTTCTTCGAAGTGTCTCTGTGTGCATTAACCACATCCAAGTAATTCAATAGAATCTGTCCTGGCACAAATCCTTAAAACATCTTGACGGCAGAGAATTATTGTTGGGTGTCTTGAGAACAGGAAGATTCTAGTTATAGAGAAGTGGAGGGGGGGAAATCAATTGATCTAACTATGCCCAGCTGGGCTACAATGACATATTGCAGAAATTATATAAACTACACTTGGTGAAAAGTTGGCCAGAAAGAAGGACAAGAAACACTCTTGAAGATTAAGATCAAAGTGCACCCACAGATGGAGAGCTGTAATGAATTTTCTTTCTTCTTCTCTTAAGCTAGAGGTTAAGGAGTAGGGGGTATGTTATTTGATGAGGGTTCCCCAACTTGGAACCTCCAAATGCCTACATTGTTAATTTTGGCTGGTAGCCAGTTGAGAAAAACTCTATCAGCCCCTATAAGAGCAATAGCAATAGCACTTAGACTTATATACCACTTCACAGTGCTTTACAGCCCTCTCTAAGTATTTTACACAGTCAGCATATTGCCCACAACAATCTGGATCCTCATTTTACCAACCTCGGAAGGATGGAAGGATGAGTCAACCTTGAGCCAGTGGGAATCGAACTGCCGAATTGCTGTCAGCTTGCAGTCAACAAAAGTAGCCTGCAGTACTGCATTCTAATCTGTGATCTATACCAATATAACTAGGTTCATTACTCAGGAATATCAAAACACATATTTTCACAGTATGTAGAAGGATTTTTATAAATCCCATGGTCATATAAACTTAACAACCATTAATCCTGCACCATAGTTATTTGGGTTCATCAAAACAAAATTGTTACACTTACGTATATTTAAAAACAATAGTTCACTTTTATGTTCTACAGAATTAGAATTCCACACATTTAGCATCATGACGAACAACTAGCAGATCAAGTTCCATGTGGCATATTTCTCGATAATTAAAATGGCAATCCAAGAGACTGAACTAACAATTTTGCTTTCCATGATGAATTAATTTTATGAGTGATGGTAGATAGAATGTGAATAATAGGCTGCAAAGAGAAAGACTGTTAACACTGAAACAAGATAATGTACTGAAATAATTTGGAATACTCCAAAGCATTCAAATAATATTTGAGAACCTGTTTCTGTCTTCATGTTTAACTATTATGAAATTTGTTACAGCATGTTTATAGTGAAAAGTGAGCGATAATTCCGCAGCTAAGTGTTCTGTTAAGTGTATTTATTATACACATGCTAGCAGATCTCCTCCTGTTCAGCTCTTCTGTTAAGTTGGTTATATATAAATAGGTTAAAGATTTCTGTCATTCTGTTGGCATTTAGCATTTACTGACTATAACAGCAAATGTGTTCACACATGTGTGAATGAGTCATTACAGAGAGATCTCAAAGGCAGACTATTTATATTCTTAGCTGTGAACTCAAACAAAATGGTATACAGAAAGCTCAGCTCACATTGTTATCTTAATATCATCAGATGTTTAGAAATGAGGTGATGTATATGCATATGCATATATACAGTACTTGCTGTAGATTTGGCTCTCTAATTACATTTATGTTTTAAAAGTTGGTACTATAGCATATTTTAATAGCACACTCTAGCTGACTCTAGTCCCTCCTGTGCACTGATGTATAGGAGATAATGATTTGTTTTCAATAAAGTCCAACTATTTAAGCAGTAATACAAAATCTATGATTCATCACATTTTTTTTCCTCTGGCATTGAAAATGCATTCTTGGTGCAGATTTGTTTGTCCTTCTAATTTTGGGGGTTATTAGCCTTGTTGCAAGTCTGGCTATAATTTTTAATCTTATGATTTCAGCTGTGCACACTTGAATGAAAAGGCAATTAAGTCAGTGAGAAAAAATGCACAAATAATACTAAATGTGAGATGCCAAAGTCCTGATTTGTAACTAATGCCATAAATACATTGCATTCATATCATTATGCTGCTCTAGGCTTCCTGGAAATTAACCATCCAATAAAAACAAAGAGCCTTTTTTAAGAACTATGCACTCTGTTTATGCTATTTTCTTAACAGAAAACTACAGGCAAGACAACCCATTCTTATTAAATATATTCTTATTAGATGATAGATAGATGATAGATAGATAGATATGATATAGATAGATATAGATTAGATAGATAGATAAATAATGATAGGATAGATAGATAGATAGATAGATAGATAGATAGATAGATAGATAGATAGATAGATAGATAGATATGATATAGATAGATATAGATATAGATATAGATATAGATATAGAGATATAGATATAGATAGATAGATAGATAGATAGATAGATAGATAGATAGATAGATAGATAGATAGATAATGATAGGATGGATAGATAGATAGATAGATAGATAGATAGATAGATAGATAGATAGATAGATAGATAGATAAAGGAGGAGAGCCTGTGGCTTAGTGGCTAATTGCCTAATATGTAATACAGCTGTGTGTGTCTGTGTGTTATTTGTGCTGATAAATAAATAAATAAAATTTATCAGCACAAATAAAACACAAATATAACAAAGGCAACAGTAAAAATATTGGGTTTCTGTCGTGATGGACTCTTGTGACGAGCCGATTGACAGATAATGGAAGCAGTTAGCTTCCTCCCATAATTGGGGCTTACCAGGGGTTGTGACACTAAATATATATGTATGTATGTATGTATGTATGTATGTATGTATGTATGTATGTATGTATGTATGTATGTTATATTTATGCTGATAAATAAATAAAGGGAGACTAGTATAGATCTATTTCAAGCTATTTAGCTCTCATCAGCTAGCCATACCCTATGTTGGGAATCGAACCTGTGCTCTAGGTTACACTCTGTGTATGCTCTAATCCTTCAGGGGTCCTTTCACTATATATCCTCCCCATTCTTATATCACAGTGAACTAGGGAAATATCTGCCTGATCCACTTCTGAATATTATCTCCTTGCAATATGCAAGACTCGTACATACCTGTAAATAGAAACGACTGTCAATTATAGATTGTTGATTGTAGATTAAATGGATCTACAGCATGTAAAAATCTGACATTAAACTGTAGTATTAACATAGGATGTTGCTTGCTTTCTATCCAGATCAGGCGCTTACTTGAGGCCACATAACTGTAATCCAGTCCAATCCAGTCCTCTGACAGCATTCTGCCGACCCGAAAACAGGGCCAGTTTTCAGCTGGCAAAGTGCTGGAGGCTGAGGAGGCCAAAAGTGGGAGCATTGCAGGGCCCATTTTTGGCCAGCAAAGTTCTGCTGGAGGCCAAAAACTTTTTAGAGTGCAGTGTTATAGTCACTTCAGATTCTTCATAATCACCATTTTGCAAGGATTGTTTGTCAATAACCGTTTGAGTTCTTAACATCATGTGTGATGGTATCTAGTCAGCTTGTCTTCTGTCAAGCTCTTACTGATTGCCTTCAGTTTTTCCAATCAGGGTCTTCTCCAGCGACTCCTGCCTTCTCGTTCTATGTCTAAAATATTTCAGTTTTAGCTTTGTTCCAGTGAACAGTCATCTAGTTTTAAATGGGTGTGGTGTTTTTTTTTTGGCATTCCAAGTTAACTAATTTTTTCCCCCCACGCAGCAGTAAGGTCTAGGTTGCAGTTATTTGAACTTGTGCCTTTGACATCTAGAAGAGATGCAAGAGTGTGTAAAAACACACTCCTTAACTCTGATATGTCCTTCCACCATAGTCTCCCTATTCTCTCTCTTCCAGTTGATGTTTGAAGAATCACTGGAAACTCAGTCCGTGGTCCAAAGAAGCAGTGGGGGGAAATGGTTCATTTAATGCTAGTTCTCTGATCCCACAAAGCTGATCTGTGGAATCAGAAAACTGTCAGCTAAACCAGTGTTTCTCAACCTTGGCAACTTGAAGATGTCCAGACTTCAACTCCCAGAATTCCCCAGCCAGCATTCGCTGGCTGGGGAATTCTAGGAGTTGAAGTCCGGACATCTTCAAGTTGCCAAGGTTGAGAAACACTGAGCTAAACGACTCTTTTTCCTCTGGTTTCTTTTGCCAGGGTTGGTAAGAGAACTGCCTGGCAAAGAAAAGCAGAAGCTGCTTTTGATATGTGCTGAGTGATCTTCTGGAAGACCACTGATTATGGGAAGGAAGGAAGGAAGGAAGGTCCCAGCTCACAGGAAACTGAGGCAGCAGAGCAGTTCTAGGCTGAAATGGGAAGGTTTTCTCTATGTACATTAGAGGAACTCTCTGACTTCACTCTATTATCTTCTCTACTTTGCAAAGTTCTTGTCAGACTGGGCACTTTTAAATACATGTCTGGACATCTTGCATGAAGCTTTTAATTTAGTGTAAATAAAAAGCCCCAACTGAAGGCAACCCAGATACCGTGGCAATACTGGATGAAGCCAGAAAGAAATCTCATATGAAGAACTTCTTGCCATTTGGGCCAGTGCTGCTTGCTGTTTGAGCGGCCTCTCAATTGAGACTTTCTAAATGCTAGGTAGAACTGAAGGGGGGGGGAGTTATTTGTGTGCATTTGTGTGTGAGAGAGAGAACTTGGATATGGTGGAACCACAAATCTCTATGAAAGCTACAGTGGGGGGTCTTATATTTTCTACTGTCAAAGTTTAAGAGCATGGAATGAGCTCCCCGGATATGGAGAAAATCAGTGGTGGGATTCAAAAAAATTTACTACTGGTTCTGTGGGCGTGGCTTTGTGGGCGTGGCTTGGCTTTGTAAGCATGGCTTTGTGGGTGTGGTAGGGAAGGATACTGCAAAATCCCCATTCCCTCCCCACCCCACTAACCTGCTTTCCAGCTTCGTTCTCCTATTCAGGGCAACAAAAGAAGATCAGCTGGGAGGCAGCGTGGGCGGGGCCAGCCTATTTGCCAGATCTCTGAACTACTCAAAATATCTGCTACCGGTTCTCCAGAGCCTGTCCAAACTGGCTGAATATCACCTCTGGGGGGGGAATGCTACAGCAGCCAATAGTACAGAAATAAAATCATATTGTCAATATGGTATAGTGGTTATAAGCACTGGATTCGAAGCTGGGAAACTGTGAATTCTAATTTTCCCTGATATGGGCCAGAGATTCTTTTCAAATCACAGGAAGAAGGTACGACATATCACGTTCAGAAAATATTGCCAAGATAATTACTTGGGCTTATTCCTATAGTCATCCAGAGTCAGGATTGACTTCAAGAACCATAGTAACAAGGACAATGAAATGAATATGTCATTCTGATATAATTGGGCCTTACCTTGGCCTCCATAAACTACAAAAATTAACTTCCTTCATCAAAAATTTCTTACCACCACACAGATTCTATAAGTGTAGCATAGCTTACTCAAAAATAAATTTCTGAAAGGTTCTGTCTGAAAAGGATATCATTGATAGCTTTCATTCTGGACAGAAGTTCTTAATGTCTGTTGTATCTCTAGTTAAAAGAGATGTGCTCTTAAAATGGAGATTTAGAACAATAATGAATAAACAGCAACATTTAACTAACTCTAAAAGACAGCATAAGCTTTCCTTCATTTATTTTTCTTGCCTTCAGTGCCTCTTTTTATTGCTCTTTTTCTTGTCAGTTCATATCCTTCATAATATCCTTCCCTTCTATTTATAAAAATTTTTGAATGATGTACCATCTTTGTAATTGGATCAAATTTAAATCTCAACTTTGCCCATTTGTGATTTTGAGAAACAGGTGCTTCACTCTGAAGGTCTGCTTGGATGAGCAAACAAGTGGTCATTTAAAGTCATTATTAATGTAGCTCTGACATTTATATGGCAGCTACAAGAAATTATTGTGCCTTTTTTCCTTTTGGTCACCAAGTCTGTCAGGTACCAAGGAGAAAGCTATTAAAAACAGTATTTTCTTCCCCCCTCCCCAACAGCCTGTTATTGAAACGATGGGATGGTTTTTTGAAGGTTGTTGAAACACTAAATACATGAGAGGTCCAGATTGTTTTGAAGTAATGGTGAAAATATGTAAAATCTCGAAGAAATGAAAGATAATTTGGCCATCAACTCAGTCTTGTTCTCCCTTCTCACACACACACCACTTAAAATCAATTTTACTTCTAGAAATAGAACAGTTTCCCCTTGTCAATTACATTATATTAGTGGCTAGAGTTTTGGAAATTCTTCTCTGCATTTTCCCAAAATGAAAAATAAAATAAAATTATGTTTTGCATGACTCATCCATGTGATGGTCTTCAAAAATTGACATCATGACCAAAACACGTTCCAAATTGCTGTGTAAATAACAAGATTCGAAAACACTCCAAGGAATAGGATAATATGTTAGGTCAAAGAGAGACTGGCTCTAATATGATGGCACAGCACAATCACACTGTCAGCAGATGAAATTTCTGTGGTGCTATACCAACTTGAAGACATCTGACTTTGATATAGGCACAAATGTGGAAATATTGCACTTTCATCCAATATTAGGTATTCATCCATTCGTGGGGAAACAACCTCAAATCCTAATAACCAAAAAGCAGAACTTGACAGCATTTAGAAAAGTGGGCATTCCAGAATTATAGTATTAATAGTAGTTATAGCTTTAATCTAGCTAATAATCAAAAGAGAGAATAAAATTTACAAACCCCTCCCCAAATCTATTCCTAAATATGTTTTTTCCTTCCACTGCCATATTACATTCTTTTCCAATGCAAAAAAAGTATAGTTTCTAATTCAGATAAAACCCAAAAATTAATAAAATCCTTCTAACCCTGATTTACTCTGATATTTTTTTATATTAAGAGCTTTTCTTCTCAAATACGTTTATTTCTCCTTATTCTCTTTTATCATGCTTTTCCATGTTACCTATTCAGAAACAGTAACATAGAACCCCAAACTTCCTCAAGATTACTAGCGGGAAGGATAAGAGAGAAAAAAATCTCAATTTGCATATTAATAATAATAACAACAACAAAAATTTATTATATTTGTGTGCTGCCCAATTCTCAGAGATCCTGGGTGGCTCACAACAATCAAAGAAGTTACAATAAATAATAATAATTTATTAAATGTGTATACTACCAGGCTCCCAGCATCTCTGAGTGGTTTAGAAGTTGATAAAAGTGTTAAAAACAAATAATACAAAAACACAAAATAAAAAACAAGATGGCAAAAACCTTAAAATCATAAATAAATGAAATGTATTGGGGAAGTTAAGATAAAATTCAAGCAACTCCTTCTGAGCTTTTAGCTTTTAATGGCACACATTCCAAATAATTTCTTTGTTAAACTATCAATATACTTAGAATGACGAGTGTTTTTGACACACTCAAGACACTTCCCTATAGCACAGTCTCTTAGTGGATGATGAGTAAAGGAACATTACTTTGGATTTAGTTTGCTTTACTTGGGACCTTAACCAGCATTTAAAGAACAATTCTAGACAATAAAAGTTATCCCAAGACCAGAGGTGGGTTCCTACCAGTTCGCACCTATTCGGTAGAACTGGTTCGTCAAATCTACTGAACCGGTTAGAAGAGGTTCCACCAGTTGACCTGGAAAGCAGGCCACACCTACAGAAGAGGTTCCAAAAAATTTTTGAAACCCACCACTGGTCCTTGGATATGATTATTCTACACTATCAGGCTCCTATTTATAAAACTCAGTGCCTCTGTGAAAGGTAAGGATGACTTCTGCGTTTGTGGTGCAATCAGAACATTGCGTGTGTTGAAGTTGTTTTAACGCAAACCAAAGATGCCTTTTAAAAAACAAGTTTACATCATATTCTTATGTATGCCAGTGCTGTGTGTGAGGTAATTTAAGGTGGTTCTGACAAGTGTCGTTGGCATCTTCACATCCGGTCACATAGGCAGAAAGCCACTCCCATCAGGTCACATGGCTGGCAAGCCACTCCCACAAAGGAGGCCACACCCACAGAGTAGGTTCGAACAATTTTTGAAACCCACCACTGCCCAAGATCCCAAAATAAAGAAGAATCACAACATAAAAAAGAATGTATTTTAGAAATGATTGTCAGTGAATAAAGTATAAACTACTTAAAGGTAGATTTGCACTGAACACCCTGGCAGGAACTAAAATGGCATGTCCCTCCAGAGTAATTAATTTGTGTATATTTCAGTCGGTGATATACAGGCAAACCTTGACTTACAACCATTCATTTAGCGACTGTTCAAAGTTACAACAGCACTGAAAAAAGCGACTACGAAAAAATCCTCATTCTTAGGACCGTTGCACATCATATGATCAAAATTCAGAAGCTTGGCAACTGGTGTGCATTTATGATGGTTGCACAGTTAATGCGGGAAGCTGGATTCGTTTAATGGCTAGATGTAATCCCCTAAATATTACAATGTTTTGCTTAACAACTGAGCCAGTTTGGTCTAATGGCTAAGGCACCAGCCTAGAAAACGGGAGTGTGTGAGTTCTAGTCCCACCTCAGCCATAAAAGCCAGCTGGGTGACTTTGGGCGTCTGTCTGTCTGTCTGTCTGTCTGTCTGTCTCTCTCTCTCTCTCTCTTTCTCTCCGTCTCCCTCCCTCCCTCTTCTCCCCCCCTCACAGGGTTGTTCTTGTGGGGAAAATAGGAGGAGGAGAGTGTGTTGGATATGTTTGTTGCCTTGAGTCATTCATAAAAATAATAAAGGTGGGATACAAAAAATCATGTGCAATTCACTTAACAGCCAACTTCCTGGGCAATGGAAAGCCTGACCCCAGTTGTGGTTGTAAGTCAAGGACTATGTGTAATTGCTATAAATCCAGTGGTGGGTTTCAGCCAGTTCGCACCTTTCGGGAGAACCGGTTCTTAACTTTCTAAGATGTTCAGAAAACCGGTTGTTGGAAGAAATCTTATTTTATTCCCCCCCCCCACACACACACACACACTTTACAGAGCTAATCCTGTAAAGAAGGCAGGAAGGAAACATTCTGGTGTTGTTTCTAGCTTAATCTTTATTGCCCTGCTTACAGAAACTGCCTCTCCAGTTAACCCTTGTTACATTGTAACAACTAAGGCGAAACGCCCATCGACCTGAGTGACGTTGAGTTGGCTCACTGGGTGAGCGTGTGGCCTGCTTTCCGGGTCCACAGGTGGAACCTCTTCTAACCGGTTCAGTAGATTTGACAAACCGGTTCTACCGAATAGGTGCGAACTGGTAGGAACCCACCTCTGAAGTAAGGGGAAGATTAGATCTCTACTGTTGTCAAACAGTCACACTCATATAATGTGGTGCCATCCTATGGAGACTATAGGGCAGACTTCCACTGCTCCATTCGTGATAATGAGGAAGGGACTCCTCAAATCCCGAAATCATTGTCAGCTTACCACATCTTGCTCTATAAAGAAAAATAGCACGGCACGATTCCATAAAATATTGCAGTTTCAACAGCTACAAAAATATGTGTTTTAGAAGCTTCCGGAGTTTCTAAAAATATTTCTAGCCAAAATATATTAAGATCACATATTTTTGCAGCAGTTTCGAGTATGATCCCTTTTTTTTATCAGCTTTGTTGTAAACTTTCTATGTGTTCTTTGTGGTGGTTGCATTGCTACATTTTGGGGAGAAAAAAAAAACGGAGGCACATTAGTGTCACAAGACTAGCTTCTGTCCAGAATCTAAAATTATCTAAATGTATCATTGAACAGGCTTTTTATTCTAGTCATATTAAATTCAGTTTGAAGGACCTCGACCGTCAGTGATATTAGCAAGAGCCTTAGCAATCAGCAACATCTTTAACTGCTTATCTTCCTTCATTCCTTTGACAATGGGGGAAAGGTTTCCTGCCAAGAACAATGCATTCCGCTAATTAAAAGTCCTTTTCTCTCAAATATTGTATTATAACCTCATCCTGCTTGTTTGTGATCAACATTCCTTTGTCAAACGTACTGTTAAATATTATTAAAATGTGTCCTCAGGCTAGGCCAATTTGCTCTGTGAGATGCCTCCCTCTAGTTTCTAGCTAACTCGAGCTTTATGTGCGCTATAAAATACCAGGGAAACGATAACTTACATCCTTGCCTTGTTTAAACCTTAAGCAAATGGGCTAAAATATTCTCGAAAATATAAGTGTTGAAAGGCAGTTGTTTATGTTGGATTTCGCTGAGGAAAAGGATACAAGGGTTTCAAACACCGGAAAAAAAACAGGCTGGGAGCGTGGAAACAAATATGAACAGATTAAGAGAAAGGGTTGCACAGCAAATGCAGATGTCAAAAATGGAATGCCCGAGATAGAAAAGTTGGGCTGATTGAGTTTGGAAATTAAAAGAGCCGAGGTGGCGCAGTGGTTAGAGTGCAGTACTGCAGGCTACTTCAGCTGACTGGTAGTTCGGCAGTTCGGCTGTTCAAATCTCACCGGCTCAGGGTTGACTCAGCCTTCCATCCTTCCGAGGTGGGTAAAATGAGGACACAGATTGTTGTTGGGGGCGATATGCTGACTCTGTAAACCGCTTAGAGAGGGCTGAAAGCCCTATGAAGCGGTATATAAGTCTAACTGCTATTGCTATTAAAAGGAAAAACAAAAACAACAGTTGGAGATAGGATTTCCCCCTACCTAAGCAAAAGCTCTAATTCCATAAGTAAAAAAGGTTACCCTATGTATTCTGCTAGGATTCTTCTTATTCCTTGGTGCGGTGCTTCTCTCAGGCAAAAATAATGTTCTGTCTTCTGGCTGCAGAATATGAGATTTAAAAAATCAAAGTAGCACCAGAGGGAGGGTGGAGGGCTAGGCTCAGTATACATTTAACAGCTTTGGTAGGGAAAAATGGTGTATGGTTGCCTAGAACATTACAGCTGGCAGATTTCAATCTTATGGGCTAAGGGCTGGTTTTGGTTTTTCACTAAAAAAAAATTATCCCCCCCCCCAACAGATAGAGCTGTGTGGTAGTAAAAGATATAGCAATAATAGTAGCAATAGTAGTTAGACTTATATACCGCTTCATAGGGCTTTCAGCCCTCTCTAAGTGGTTTACAGAGTCAGTATATTGCCCCCAACAACAATCCGGGTCATCATTTTACCCACCTCGGAAGGATGGCTGAGTCAACCTTGAGCCGGTGAGATTAGAACCGCTGAACTGCAGATAACAGTCAGCTGAAGTGGCCTGCAGTACTGCACCCTAACCACTGCGCCACCTCGGCTGTCCCCAAATCCCACATAAGCTGCATTCACTACTAAACCTACAGGATGCCCCCCTCCAATACCTGGGAAATCCTTAAAGTGTCCTTGGAAGAAAACATTCATGGCAAGCTTCAGTGACCCCGAGTGGTGACAAGGACAAGACTCAGTCAGGAACCTGTGGCCCAGTGAACCAAATTGTTTCTATTCATTAGCCTTATCTCAGAGATAGTATAGCTGACATGCTGACCTAGTAGGAAGGGATAAGTAATGATAATAATAGAGGTCATACAGATGGATTTAAAATATTCTGATGTTGTGCCTTAATTTCCACTCTTCCTGTCTTTTTCACGGTCTTGCCTTTGCAATATAGTAAGCCAAAGGTACAGGTTTGGTGTTTTCTCAGGTTGCTCAGCAAAGTATCAAAGCTTTCCTGGGTGTTCAGTATGAATTGTATTAACTGAATGCATGCAAATAAAATTATGTTGTATCTTCAGAGTGATTTCCCCCCCCCCTCTCTCTCTCTCTCTCTCTTTCTCGGTGGGTGGCGCATGTGTAGTTTAGGGTTGGGAGAAAAAATACTCAAATATCTCTGAGAGTATGGTCAGCTCAGAAATATGCTTTCAGAAGAAGAACCAAGATAACTTTCCCTTCATGTATTGCATTTGTTTCTTTCAGCAGGTGACAGATTACTAAAATGGTTGATACGTCTTTGGATGAAGGTGGGAAATCACGCCTTCATAGATTTCTTTTACTTTACTATATTTCCATTTTTATTTCTTTTTCTATTTTCCCTCTTTTCTTCCCTATTTTCTGCATCTCCTATTCTTTCTTTGTGTTCTTCTATTTTTTTTCATTGCATTCATTTTTATTGTACGCATGCACTCGGCCTTCCGTGAATGTGCTTTGGTGGCACGTGCAGCTTACACGCATGCGCACTGCTTGAAACAGTGACATGTGGTGAGATTTATGGCTGGTGAAGCACTGACACAGGGGTTTCAAATTTTTTTAGACTTGTGGACCAACTCCCAGAATTCCACAGCCAGGCATGCTCAGTTCCGATTTAAAGCGACAGCATTTGTTTTTCTCCTTTGCGAAAAAGTTTTACTTCATTCTTTTTCTTCTCCCTCCCCCTCCTTCCTCCCTCTCCCTCTCCCTTTCCCTCTCTCAAACAGACACACGCACACAGAGAAGTTAGTTCCCTCTCTCACTCACTCACTCTCAAACAAACACAAACACAGAAGTTGGATTGGATATATTTTCCAATGGCTTGAAAGCAGCTCCTCTGCCATACCCTCCCCCCCCCCCATTCCCCTGCTGCCTTCCAATCCAAGCCTTTGATTGCAGGTGGAGCCACGTTGCCTTTTCAAACTTGTAATCAGTGAAGCTGGGCTTATATACTTTTATCCAGCTGTGTCTGTGTGTGTGTATGTGTGTGTGTGTTTGAAAAAGGCAACGTGGCTCTGCATGCAATCAAACTTTTTGAATTCCTCCCCCTCCTTCTGACCCACACGTACCTTTTCCAGCTGTTTCAGAGAGGATTTCAACTCTGCTCTTGCCTGCCATCATGAAAAGAAAAAACAATGTAAAAGGAAAAAGGCAAGAGCTGAGGCCAGGCTGAGCTAGTTGCTGCCAAAGCCTCTAAAAAGCCTCTAAAAAACGCCCTCTAAAGGAGGCAGGAGAACGACGTGCCTCACCTACATCAGGAATTTTTTCGCTTTTAACCCTTGCTTAGCTCTGCTCGAGTGATCATAAAGTTAGACTAGATGAGGCACCTTGTTCTCCTGCCACCTCCTGTAGAGGGCACTTTTTTAGAGGCTTTTTTAAACAGTTAAGCACTAAGCAGAGTCATCCACTGTGACTCTGGCAGCAACTAGCTCAGCCTTTTTCCTTTTACATTTTTCTTTTCTTTTCATGATGACAGTGGTGAGGGTCTGCCTCCCCTGCCTGCACATCCCTGGCTTGAAAACATGCCTAAATAGAACTGCGTAGAGCCGGGGTGGGTGGGCAGGCCCAACTGTGATTTCCACTATTGGTTCGGGTGAACCTGTCCAACTGGGCTGAATAACACCTTTGATTGGAGTCAATGGGAAGATGACCTCTGCTGGTGTTTTTCTACAAGTGGGGTTATTGTTTATCTTGATCAGGATTATAACCTGGAATTGAAAAACTTCCTAACAATGTGGACAATTAACCAGAGGAACAGATTGCCTTCAGAAGTTGTGGGTGCTTCATCACTGGAGGTTTTTAAGAAGAGACTGGACAATCACTTATCTGAAATAGTATAGGGTTTCCTGCTCGAGCAGGGGGCTGGACTAGAAGACCTCCAAGGTCCCTTCCAGCTCTATTCTGATTCATCTTTTTTTCCCCCTCTGCTTTAATCTTTATCATTCAACCAGAGTCACTTGTGGGAGATGGGCAGCTATATAAACCATATGAATAAATAAATAGATTTGGAATGGGAAAATATACCCATGAATGACCATTTCCTTTTGATGGCATCCTGGAAGGGAGTGATGAAAGCCAAGGATCTGTGGCGCAAAAAGATTTTTAATAAGTTTCTACTCACCTCCACCCCACCCTCTTTTCAGGCAAAAATGTCTCTCAGGCCAGCACTGTTCTTTGTGAGTTATGACTATCAGTAACTCATAAGCTTAAATGTGAGTAATTATAACTGCAGACACTATTCCTAATGGAAGAAAGTGAGCAGAACATCTTTAAAAATAGGTTAAATCAGATGTCAACTAACTTTCAGGACTACCTTCTGCAACTAGAACCAAACTTTCCCCTTAAAATTGCTCATAATTCATAGCAGAAGCTTACCCTCGGTGAGTTTTTTTATTGTACTTCCAGACAATTTGGATACACACCATCTTATTTTATTGTTCCAATTTGTCACACTGGAAACTAAAATATTTTTTGTTGTTGTCTGGCTTTATAATTCAGGAAGGGAAAGCAGTTTATGAGCAAAAAAAAATTGCATTTTATTTCATCTTATGGGATACCACCAATTTCATTGTATTTAAGTACAATGACAATAAAGATTATACTTATACTTATTGGGGAATACCATGTACAAAGTGCCAAAATATTAATTATGGATTCTTTTTTTTTTAGATTGCAAGTGGAAAAAAAAGAGCACCAAATTAGTCATTGAATATCTGGATCTGCTTTTGCTATTTTTCTCTTTGCTACAATTTGCTTCGGCTAGCATGTGATCATTCCAGGATGCACCATTGGAGCATAGAATGCTCATTGAAGTTTGAGAAAAGGCCAAAAATACATTTTTGTCACCTTTCTCAGCAATTAGAACAGCAAATTACTTGTCATTATTGTAATTCAAACTGGCAGCCTTTGTAGAACAATACTCTAGATGGTGATTATATGGAAAGTGCAATAGCTTTTCTTCAGAAATGTGCTGTTTTTTTCCCAAAATAAGCTGGATAAATGTGTTAGGAAAAATGCTCCTTTTTTAAGTTCCCTTGGGTTTAATATTCATATTATGGTATGATTCTACAGTGCTGTAATAAAAGCAAAGCAAAGCAAAATGAATATAAGTGGTGGCATGTAATTATGACATTGAAAGGTTAGGAGTTAAGTAGATGTTTATATAAAGGATTTAAATTCCAAGCTAGTCACAAAAGTATAGCTTGAACAGACTCCTAAGGCACTGCCCACACCCAGAAAAAGCTTAATTTGACTTTTTTTTTCCCCTCCCTCCGCAGGAGAAGACTATATCATTGACTCTGTAGGATTTAAAGCTCTCTGTAGCACAGATCACAAGAACTTTGATTGCTGCTGGTATTTTGGGCCAACGTCTCACCAAAATAACTAGTATAAAGTAAATTATCTTAAGAAAAACAAGATGTAAAAAAAAATCAGAATATTCATGGTGGGATGTATCAGTCTTCTTTCTCCAAGCTGCTCTCCAGATGTTCTGGGATGACTCCTTCCAGATTGCCCAGCTGCCATGGAGACTGAAAATTTGGGGAGAAGTAGAATGCTAATCATTTTTAGCCAGACTAGAAAGCTGATATACCTTAAGTAGTATCTGAGAAGGCACTGGAGACAAATCAGTCAGGACATGAAACTTAACTTTATTTTTGTTGCTCTATAAAAAAAAAGGGGGGGGAGAAAAGCAAAAGCCACAGAAAGCCCTTTATTTTGTTAAGTGCCTCCTAGGGGCTAAATTATGTAATGATACTATCCACAGAACTGTAGTATAAATTACAGAAATTACATGCTTTGATACTATTTTCCAAAGATAGATTTTTTTTCGTACTCTGCAGAACTGGAATGTTACTATTATGTGTTTTTCTCTTGTAACTGTCTACACTTATGGGAAAACCAGACTAGGTGTGCACCGAAAGCAATAGGAGAGTGATGGCTAATCTTTTTGTTGTTGGGTGCCAAAATGAGATGGCACATATAATTTACATATTATTTTTGTGATTAATCACTATGCTTTAATTGTGTTCAATTTATAACAATAAAAATACATCCTGCATATCAGATATTTATATTACGATTCATAACAGAAGCAAAATTACAGAGTAGCAACAAAACGTGACCCGTCAAAGGCGCGCCCGACAAAAGCGCACATCCAAAGGCGCGGCCGACAAATGCGCGCATCCAAAACCGCGGCGAGAAAAGAGCGAAGTCGAAATCGCGCCCACAGAAGCACGCCGATAAATGCGCACCAACGAAAGTGCGCTATCAACAAACCATGCGAAAACAAGGTAATAACCCTAAGGGTTAGGTTTAGGTTTAGGTTTCAGGTTTAGGGTTAGGGTTAGGATAAGGGTTAGGGTTATTACCTTGTTTTCGCGTGGTTTGTTGATAGCACGCTTTCGTCAGCGCGCATTTATCGGCGCACTTCTGTGGGCGTGATTTTAAAAAGTTCCATTTTATTAGAGATATCAAATTGGCACATCTGGGAAAACCCAAATCTGAAAGTTTCCAGATTTTCCCCACCCAAAAGGAAGGATCAAGTCCCTGCCCAGCACCCACATGTCCATCACATGGCCCAATCAGGCATCATTCAAAATTGGAGATACCTCCCATTCACCTCATGGCAGCTGGAGGGCCAGATGGCCTTGACTTTCTGAGAAAGAATGTTTGACTATATATCACCCAGACTCTATATAATCCCCCCTCCCATTTTCCCACAATAGACAATGTGGCGGGCCTGAAGCCCCAAAGGTAAAAGATGGCTTCCAGGTATGACAGCTACTCTTGCAAAACAAAATACACCTCCAGTTAAAAAGAAACTCCATCACACTGTGACACTTACTATTGCACAAAACCATTTTGTCTTCTATGTCCTTGCAGTAGAATGGTTATAAATTATCCTCTAGTTTAGTCCATGTTTTTGTGGACAAAGTGTCACTTTTATCTCCATTTGTCTGACTAATAAAGGGAAGGAAGCTCATGTTAAATTTTTATTGGAAAGGATTTAAGTTCGGTCAAATAAAACATGTTCTAAATTTTCCTCAGTTAATAAAGGAGAGAGTGTAATGGACTACAGTGAAGTGGCAGCTTCTCAGGAGGAAGGGAGAACTTTCCAAGAAGTGTGGTGAAACAAGAGACAACACAGCCCAGAGCTGAACAGGACACAGAGAAAGAGAGTTAAGAAACTCCCAGGGTATACCAAAAATAAGTCCACCAATTCCAGATTCCAGAATTTCAGCCAAAGGCAGACTGCAACAAGAGCAATAATTCAGAGGTTTGACCACTATTCCTAGTCGGGCCTTGGATGACCTGGAACAGGCCATGGTTTCCATGATCTCCCAAGCTACCGCCAACCCCACAGGTTGAAGTCCCCCAGAACCATAATCCTGGGAAATTTCACTGCCAATACTGAAGTCCAAGAGATAAGGTAGGGAGACTGGTATAATAGCAGTAATCCCAAATGGTCCCTGGAAATTACTCTAAGAAAAGGGATCTCACATCAGAGCAATTGTGGAGATGCACCCCTGATAGTGGTCAGAGACTGTTGGATAACAATGAGCACACCTTATCCCTTGCCCTGCAGTCTAGGCTGGTGCGACATTTCTGAGCCGGGCACATTTCTGAGAGGAACCTGTCCCTCTGTCCCATAAAGCCAGGCCTTTATGATACATGCCAAGTCCATCTTTTCTGCAGTGGTCAAATCAGCAATAAGGAAGGCAATGAGGAGCCAAGGTGGCGCAGTGGTTAAATGCAGCACTGCAGGCTACTGCTAGATCAGCAGTTCGGCGGTTCAAATCTCACCAGCTCAGGGTTGACTCAGCCTTCCATCCTTCCGAGGTGGGTAAAATGAGGACCCAGATTGTTGGGGGCAATATGCTGACTCTCTGTAAACCGCTTAGAGAGGGCTGAAAGCCCTATGAAGCGGTATATAAGTCTACTGCTATTGCTATAGATTGACCTGGCAAATCAGTGAATATGAAAAAAGTTAGTGAAAGAACTATAAAGAATGGGGAATGACTGCAATCAATCTACAAACTCTGTGTGCAAAATTATTAGAAGAAAAGTCAATTTCCAAATAGAATGAATGGAAAGTGAACATAAAGAAAGACAATGCAGAAATTGTTTGTAAAGAATTATTTGTATGCTATCAAGTGACATACAATGATATGGGAAAAGATCAGAGGTGGTATTCAGCCAGTTCTGACAGGTTCTGGAGAACCGGTAGCGGAAATGTTGAGTAGTTCGGAGAACCGGCAAATAGGCTGGCCCCACCCCAGCTGCCTCCCAGCTGATCTTCTTTTGTTGCCCTGAATAGGAGAACGAAGCTGGAAAGCAGGTTAGTGGGGTGGGGAGGGAATGGGGATTTTGCAGTATCCTTCCCCTGCCACGTCCACAAAGCCGCGGCCACTAAGCCACATCACGCCCACAGAACCGGTAGTAAAAAATTTGAATCCCACCACTGGAAAAGATGCTTGGTGGAAGGATGAAGGGAAGGAGGTTATGGATGCACAGAAACATGCAAAAAGAACTCCAAACAAATGCGATGAGAGATTTTGCACAAAGTGTTTAGAAAGCAAAGTAATTAAACAGAACAAGTTACAGTTAAGATTAAAAGAATGATTTTGCTGGGAACAAAAAAAGTATTTTGGGAGGAGGTGAAAAGAAACAAAGAGATTCTAGCAGAGTGGACGGAACCCAAAAACTAATGGCATGATTTGGGATGAAACTAAAGTGAGAGAATGTGGAAAGTATTTCAGAGATTTGTAAGGAAAAAATAGCATATTCAATGAACACCATAAATGTTGATGTTCAAAAACCAGAAGGATGAAAATGGTGTTAGTAATGCTATGACAATGTTGAAAAACAGAAGAATGTGGATGTAGATGGTGTAAATTAAAATAATACATAAATATAAATATGGTTTACTCACAGCATTGCTCAATTAATTTATTTGATAAGACCGCATCTTTGGCTGGAATGCTATCACTGTTCCCTTACACAAGGGGTAAAACAGTAAGAAAGAATAAAAATAAAAAACCCATAAGGAGATTTACTTTGTCAACTGTGCCCTGGGAAAGCATATGGTAAAATTCTAATCAAAAGGATTGAGAGGTGATAACAGCAAGCAAAATTTGGGAAACGCGCTGCAACTTTATGTCAGCCAAGGAATGCATTAATTTAAGCACTTGTTCGCTCTGTATAACAGATGGTCTGGGTGCCAATGGACTGACACAGATGTGCTTGTCTGGCTCAACAAAAAAACATTCTCAAATCTGGACAGCACTAACAAGTCACTGTTCCCTTTGTCCAACATCTGCAAGATTAAAGGAGAACTGTGTGGGTGTTGGTCTAAAGCAATCCATGGAATTTAAGTATAGGTTAATATCTCTTGCCTCATCAGCACTGCTCTAGTTAAAATGCTATTTATCAAGCATGCCAGATATTCATCAGTATTTTATTATAATTTGTTGCCACTCCTGAAAGGCAGGAAGAGCAGGAGCAATGTAGAGAAAAGTAATTATTTGCAGCTGAGATATGAGTGCTAAGAGTTTTGGCCCTGAAGATCCTGTGGGTTCATATTGACCATGTGTATGTTTTTTTGGTCATCTTAACCTACTTTTACTGATTTTTGGGGTTTGTTTATTGGCTGTGCTATTTCGTTGTTTTTAATTATGTGAGCCTACCCAGAATTACATAGATGTGATAAGCAGCTGTACAAATTGAAATAAAATAAATAAAATAGTTGTGCCTTTGTTTTTCTAAATAGGAGCCAAACAACAACCCAGAAGAGACACTTTTTAAAGCAGGCCAACATTAACAGAGAAAAAGAAAAGGTTAGTCTTTTCACAGAATGGCTGGTCTTGTCCACAGCCTCTTTTTTTGCGTGACCCGACAAATGCGCGCCCGACAACAGCGCGCCCGACAAAACCGTAGCGATAAAACCGCAATGTCGACAGTGCGCCTACAAAGGTGCGTCGACAAAAGAGCGCCGACAGAAGCACGATTACGGTTAAGGTAAGGGTTAGGGTAAGGGTGAGGGTTAGGTTTAGGGTTAGGTTTAGGTTTAGGGTTAGGGTTAGGTTTAGAGCGCACTTCTGTCGGCGCGCTGTTGTCAGCGCGCTTCTGCGCTCATTCGTCGGTGTGATTTTGAACTCGCGGGTTTTTTTCCCAGCGGTTTTGTCGGCGTGCTTTTGTCAAGTGTGCATTTGTCGGTGAACCCTTTTTTTGTTACCCTTCAGGAAGGTGATAAAGACTTAAAAAAAACAGTCTGAATTTAATTAATCTGTAATGTTTCCGATATTTTTATCTATTGTTTTTATAATCTTTCAGACATTATTTATGGTTAATTATTGTATTTGTTATTAGTTGCTGTTTGATTACTAATTTTCCACTTTACTTTGGCTATAATCCACTGTATGGAATTATCACCCAAAGGATTACTAATTCTTGTATTTATTATTATTGACAACAATAACCTCAATAATAAATTCAAATAAAGAAGGCTGTTCTACAAAACTATCATTTTAAACCAAGGAATAACTTCAAAAGTGAAACACTGCTACATTGCTTTCCCAGTGCACACAGGATTCCACTTCTCCATTTTTTTTTCAAAAAAAAAATTAACTCAAAAAATATCTGTGTTTTCATGAGCAAGATTTCATGGAGCAGAATGTAGTGTTATAGGCTAACTCTGCTCACTGTCAGGAGTTCCTGACAGGCTCAAGATTGACTCAGCCTTCCATCCTTCTGAGGTCAGTAAAATGAGGACCCATATTGTTGACTCTGCTAACTCTGACTCTGTAAACTGCTTAGAGAGGGCTGCAAAGCATTATGAAGTGGTATATAAGTCTTAATCTAAGTGCTATTACTATTGCTAATTCAGCCACTTTTATTCACAATTGAATCACATGATTCAGAAATCATGTAATAGTTTTGCTGCCCAGAACTAGTGAAGTCTTCTTCCTTTTTAGCAAAGGTAGATTTTAAAAAAATAAACATTCAGAAATATGGGGAGATTGTGCAATTATTAGGTCTTTAGATATTTGTCCTTGAATATCTATCCAACCTCGAACTGGTATGCTAAAAGTTTCCAATGGACCGATAGTAACAAAGAAATCAAGCAAAGCAAGAAGTATATTGAAATTCTGTACAATAGAGATGTCAATATCTAAAATAGCTTAGATTTTTCCATCATATGGGAATCTTTAATTGCTAGGAAATCAAGTTAGATCAGTACCCTGTCATTTACCAAGTTACGGGAACGGATGGAATATCTACTGAAATATGAAGACGAATGTATAAAGTCTTAACCAAACTATACTGCAAGCCTATGGCACTTATAGTAGCTATGAGTCCACCATTGGAATTGCTGAAGGACCAGCAATAGGGAAATATAATCACAGAGAAAATGTATCTAGGTCAGACATGGATATTCAGCTGCCCGCAGGCCACATGTAGCCCTTTAGCTGTTTTTATGCTGCCCTGTTAATTCAGTCCTTCACAAAACTCTCAGTTTCCTATGTAACCCCATGGGAAAATTAATTGCTCTTAACTGATCTTGATGATTGTTAGGAATAAACAACAACTTGACGGCATGTAATCAATCAGTTTCTATCCATCTGATCATCAAAGGGGCTTACACCAATAAGAATTAAGAACTGTAAACAAAACAGCAATAACCCGATTTGAAGTTTGGATAAAAGCTAAATATTAAAAGAGCCAAGGATTAAAAGCTTTTCTGTATGTCATAGAGTCAGCAGTGGGGGCTACTTCAGAAGGGCCTCTCCTATGAAACTGAGCAATTAGGTTCATTGTGAGAAAAGCTGCCGCACAGAAACTGGGTCTCCAAGCTGTTTGTGGCTTTATGAGTGTGTGCAAAGACCTTGAATTGTGTCCAATAGTGAACAAGCAGCCTGTATGAATATTTCAGTACAGGAATCTTATGGCCCATGTGTTGCGTCCGGCCGATGCAGCCATCAGCCGCAGCCTCGCCAGAGAAGACCTGATTGGCTCTGGCGCGGCTGGCGGATGGCGGGAGAAAAGCAGCCGCCCGATTGGCTCCCCGCCTGACAGCCGTCAGTATAAATAGCTGTCAGGCGGGCGCTGTCTTTGTGCGCGTTCTGAAGATTGTTATCATTGTTCAATAAAGGACTGGTCGTAACATTCCCTCAATGCCTGCCTATTTAAAACCATGTATCATGCATTGGTCAGTGGCCCAACTGCTACATTTTGTGCCAACTGCAATCTCTAGACATTTCCAAGGGTAACGTTTTCAAGTCAGGACCTTCTGCGAGTTAGGTGCACATCACTGCTGTTGCTACTTTCGTAAAAGGACATGAATGGGTTACACGAGATGGACTTTTTGTGGGCCAAGGTAGGACTTTCTTTTCATAAAAGTTTTATAATTGACTTCGTAAGACGTACAGAACCTTGTCCTAGTCTTAAGGGAAAATTCATCTTGATTCTGAGGCCAGTTCCAGTTTGGCTGCTTTAATCAGACAGACAGAATAAGGGTCAAGAATTTGGTCAGTCCAAAAATGTGTTTGCAATATCAGACTGAGGCAAACATCCTTTTGTCCTTGTGTCATCCTTTTGTCCCGGTGATCTTTCTTCATTTTCCCTCCAGCAACTTGACAGAGAGAAGAAAAGTTTCTTACTATTGAATAAGCTACCCTGTAAATTCACCTCAAATCACCGAGAGAAGGACGCCATTACAGATGACATGCAAAGAATAGCAAGAGATCATCCAATCATATGTATCAGATACAATCCGATCAGACCTAGTTTAGTCTCGAGGTTAAGGCATCAGGCTAGAAAGCAGGAGTCCGTGAGTTCTAGCCCTGCTTATCCATGAAAGCTGGCGGGGTGATTTTGGGCTAGTCACACTCTCTCAATCCCCCCCCACCGCCCTCACAGGGCTGTTGTTGTGAAGAAAATAGGAGGAGGAAGATGTGTTTGGATATGTTTGCCATCCTGTGTTATTTGCAAAAATAATAAAGGTGGCATTAAATTAAACACATAAATAAATACAGAACTGCAATGGATGTTAGAGGTACCAATCAGAATCCTTGTTTTGGACAGTGAGAGACAAAATAAGAGGATAACTTCCCTTATTCTATCCAAATTAGTGTTGGTGAAGCCCGTTTTCTCCACTGTGGCTGAGACGACAAGGGTAGCTGGAGGAGACAAAATCTAACCTATGTAAAATGAGGACAAATGTCTGCCTTGTCCTGACACTTTCCAACAGAAACAGCTGCCTTATATGTTTTAGGCTAAGGCATGGCTGGCTCTTCCGAAACAGATTTCTGCCTAACATTTCCTTGAGAAACTGTCTCAAGTCCCAGCAAGGCACACATCATTGGGTGGTGATACAGAGAATTAGACCCTTATTCCCATTAGAAGACCATCATGCCAATTACCTCCCTGCGTCCCATCAGATCGCATAGAGTTGGCCTCCTCCGTATTCCATCCGCCAGTCAGTGCCGACTGGCAACTACTCGGAGGAGAGCCTTCTCTGTTGCGGCTCCGACACTATGGAACAATCTCCCCGTGGAGATTCGTACCCTCACCACCGTCCAGGCCTTCCGCACAGCCCTCAAGAACTGGCTATCCCGTCAGGCCTGGGGATAATCTTATTTCGCCCCTCCCGAATGCTGAGTGAATGTTGAGTTTTATTGTCTAATTTACTTTGTGCACATTTCTTTTTTCGTATTGTCCTACACTCCCCTTCCTTTTTGATTGTAAGCCGCCCTGAGTCCCCTCAGGGAAAAGGGCGGCCTATAAATAAATAAAACAAACAAACAAACAAACAATCATTCCTCATTTAAGTAAGATGCCATTCTGATATTCTGTATGCATATGTTGTTTAGCTCAATATGCTTGTTAAAGGTTGAATTGGCTTCCAGAAATTATTTAGCATTTTTTACTGGACTTGGACTATATTTGTCAATTGTGTTTCTGTAGTGTGGTATATGTGTGAGAAAGAGAGAGAGAGGAAGAGGGAGAGAAAGAGAGGGAGAATGAGAGGGAGAAAAGGAGACAGATGGGGGAGAGGGAGGGAGAGATCTCAAAACAATGGTAAGTTTTTGGAAAATTCCTTAATTTTTTGGAAATCACTCCGCCCCGTAACAATTTTAAATGTTTTTGCAGGCATATAGCTACTGTCACAGATAAAAAATGAAAAGAAAGTCCTTATCATGCTCACTGGAACACTCAAAGCAACTGATATTTTTTTTATTTGATTCTGTCATATAATTTCAGTGGGAAAGAAAAAGCTCCCTGTAATGTCACAAATGCAAGAGTGTTCTGTGGATAAACAGATTTCATTAACAGATTTGACTATCCTTAGGAATCAATAAGATGTCTACGTAAAACAGAAGTGCGCATTAGTATATAACTGGTCCATCATATAACTGAGTTTCTTGCAAAGTAATACACGTGTATTAGCACTAGTAGTTTCTAAACATGCTGAATAATGAAATCTTTAGGTGACCACAAGCTATCAGGGACAATCCCACAATCCTTTATACTGATCAAGTTATCGGCCACAACTAGCAGAAAGACAAAAATATTTCAGCCCCAGAAGTGGGTTGCTTCCAAGCGTTACCGCCGGTTTGCAACCCATGTGCAAAATGCATGCATGTGCACTGTTCAATGTAAATTGTTCTGCGCACATGTGCAGAACAATTTACAGTGAACTGCACACTTGCAGTCACTACAATTCAAAATGGTGGCGCCCAAGCAGCAGCAAGGGAACCAGTTCGGGGGCATGTCATGCCTGGGTCCTTGCCGGTTCTGTGACTCAAGCCTGAATTCCAATACTTGTCCGGCTGAAATGGGCCAAACCAGAAGCAACCCACCTCTGGTCAGCCCCCTCATCTGGATACATTTCTAGTTGTGTTCTCCCCGCCTGCTTCCTTTCTGACCATCCTTCTCCCATTTCTGAATCAGTCTCTACCTTCATCCGTGCAGGATCTTTAACCTTTCATTGGAACAAACAGCATCATAGATAAATGTTGGGAATGTGCTCATTAGTATAAATGTTGGATGTGAATGTCTGTTGAAGTCTAAGCAGGGTAATTAGACATTTCTATTTGACTGCCTGAAGAGCTTTGTTGGAAGCAAAATACTAATTGTAGAACTGGGAGACCTATCAGTAATTCCTCATTAGAATGTCTGTGTTCGCAGATGATTTGAATGGACTAATGTGCCATGCATAGCCTTATGAATAATTAATAATTATTTTCCATACAAAAATAACCTGTGTAACCCTTGTGTCTATGGAGATTCTCAGCCATCCAGGTCATGGTGGGTAACGTTTTTTTTTTTGTTTTGTTTTTTTGCAAGTGTCAGCCACCTCTTATAAAGAGAACGTAGTAGAAAATATTTATTTCTATAAATATCAACAACAGCAAACAGCTAACCCTGGCTATAATTCTAGTTTGGACAGTTAAAATAAGTAAGAAATCAATGAACAATGAATAACCAAAAGAAAATGAAAAGCTATACCAAGTTTTGGAATGCTTTTATCTCTAAATTTATAAGATTGTAACAGATTAGATTATATATGCACTTTTAGTGAGTGAAATCCATGGTTGGATTACTTTATCTGGGCTGAAAAAATGCTAGCTGGAACAGAAAGTTACATAAAATTCTAATACTTCCCTCTCATTCTGGGGTTCTTTAGACTTTTTAAACATATAAGATTTCATGTATCTAGCAAAGTGAAGAGTGGGGGTCCTCTCACCTCCTTGGGGCAGAGAATCTGGCCCAAAGGTCCCCTTGTAACAACCAACATAGCTGTTTTATCTAATGGGGCATGAAACATGTCTTTAAATCATAAGTTTAAATTGTAGAGTAAATTCATATGGAAGTAAGTGGACCTTTAGACATTCTAACCTCAAAACATTGACCTTGTAGGTCAAAATAAGCAATTTGGGTTGTACAGTTAAAGTAAAAATATTTGTTTGTGGGTTTTATTGCCATGCATTCAGCTTTAACATGAGCTCTAATTTCTATAAATGTTATCTATCGTCTATCCATCTATCTATCCATCCATCCATCCATCCATCCATCCATCCACCCATCTATCCATCTATTGATCCATCATGGCATACTTATGGACTGCATATTTTATTTGTTTTTGAGTAGGTTTTCCTCAATTATCACTAAGGTACTTTATCATCTTATATTTGAAAATAAAATTCAAACCAACAGAGGATCCTTGGGATAGTTATGTCAGCCACCTGAATTGCACAGATCAACCAGAGCACCAACATTGCTTATCATTTTAAGGAAGGGGGGAAAAGCCAATGCTATCCTTCAGGATTCATCAGCATTTCAAAGCAGACTAATTTAACAGATTCACCATTCCTGCAAGGTAATTATACACCCCAAATGTGCAGATACGTTCCATCCTAATTAGCAAAAACAAAAGCAAAATTATTTCCTTGTTTCTTGGTCCACGTAATGGTCCAGATGATCATTTATCACAATCATTCCCATTAATTCACTCCATATAAACCACATTAGGTTTCCATGGCAAACAAGAAGGGCATGAAATCCAAAGCTGTACAAAGTCAAGTTAGCTGTCCTAATATGATTGATGAAATACAGAAAGCAATCCGTATAGCCAGCAAAATCTAACAAGCTCTATACAATTTACCTGAGAATACAGTTAAGCAATAGGATGGTTTACAACCACTCAAATCTCAGGAGCTAATGAAGAGTACATTTCGATAAAGGAGTGGGCACACAATAGTTTGTATATGAGTCAAGCAATGGCTTTAAGGCTATTTGTAGTTGGATTGTTATTTTTTTCATACAATTTTTAACTTATGTTCCTTATTTTAGTACACATATTAAAAATGAGCTACAGTCAATAAGCATGCTGGCACAAAAAAAACCTACAGACAAACAAGATACTCCCAGTGAACAATACTTAAATCAGAGGTGGTATTCAGCCAGTCCTGATAGATTCTGGAGAACCGGTAGCGGAAATGTTGAGTAGTTTGGAAAACCGGCAGATAGGCTGGCCCCGCCCCACTATCCCTACCCAACCTCCAAGCTGATCTTCTTTTATTGCCCTGAACAGGAGAACAGAGCTGGAAAGCAGGTTAGTGGGGTGGGGAGGTAATGGGGATTTTGTAGTATCCTTCCCCTGCCACGCCCACAAAGCCATGCCCAAAAAGCCACGTCATGCCCACAAAGCCATGCCCACAGAACCGGTAGTAAAAAAATTTGAATCCCACCACTGACTTAAATATATTACAGATCACCACCACCCCGAAAAAAGATATTGCTGCCCCAAAGACCATTAGTTACATATAGTCTTCCTATGTTTCTCCCAAAACAGAAACACAACTTGCAACAAACAGAATGGTCTTTCTTATAGTAACTAAAGCTTTACAATACTGTTTCTGTGAAGTGATGAGGTCCTAAACTGCATTTCCAACACATTATTTTCTTTAAAAAACCCTAGAGAATTAATTTTGTTATGATTTGAAGATTCTCTTTCAGGTTTTGTTTGGATTTTTTTCCCCTTTTGTTGTATTTCATTATTTTAAAGTTTCTCTTCAATGTTTTTTTCTATTTCTGACTTTTCCATTTTTTCTTTTTGATTCTTTAAAAATCGCTGTGAAAATATACAGATTGGAATATTTTATGTGTAGTGTGTTTCACCTGTATGTCATCTTTAGTGTTTCCTGGGATTTAAAAGGCTTTAGATGTCCTTCCAGGAAGATATGGATCCTTAGTAAATTGAATAATTTAAAAACTGAATTTTGTTTGTTCCTTTACAAGAAACTTGTACCTTTCTGCAAGAAATTCATATTTAATCTAGAAAATGTTAAATAATATATTCATGGAACTACATAATCTGCTGTATCATAATTATGGTTACCAAATCTTCAAACCCAATAGTGGAACAAGTAAACAAAATATTTTAATATCGTTATTAAACATGTTAATAATCACTAGGATGATTAAAAACAAGTCATGTCTTTCTGAAGATTGTGCTAAATGATTCATTATTGAATGATCCAATTTTATAAGAGATCAAACAAGATTTTGGGGGTTTGTACAGGTACTCCTCAACTCACAAGCACATTTGAGTCCAAATTTATGTTGTCAAATAAAACAATTTTTAAGTAAATTTGTTCAAAAATTGTTCGAACTTACTCTATGGGTGTGGCCTCCTATGTGGGAGTGGCTTGCCGCCCATGTGACCGGATGGGAGTGGCTTGCCACCCATGTGACCGGATATGAAGATGCCGACAACACTTGTCAGAACCACCTTAAATTACCTCACACACAGCACTGGCATGCATAAGAATAGGATGTAAACTTGTTTTTTTAAAGGCATCTTTGGTTTGCGTTAAAACAACTTCAACACACGCAATGTTCTGATTGTACCACAAACGCAGTAGTCATCCTTACCTTTCACAGAGGCACTGAGTTTTATAAATATGAGCATGATAATGTAGAATAATCATATCCAAGGACCAGTGGTGGGTTTCAAAAAATTTTGGAACCTCTTCTGTAGGTGTGGCCTGCTTTCCGGGTCCACTGGTGGAACCTCTTCTAACCGGTTCGGTAGATTTGATGAACCAGTTCTACCAAATAGGTGCGAACTGGTAGGAACCCACCTCTGATACAAATCCAAAAGCTCCTGGTTATATGGGATTCTTTAAAAGCATATCATTTGCACATGAAAAATAAAGATTTAAAACATTTGGAAGATACCTTTAAGGAGCTTTTGAGTATTATGCAAAATAATATCCATCAGAATTACTTAAAGCGCTTACGTCTCCAAAACTGGAAATCAATTCCCATCAAATTCCCATTTTTTGATAAAAAATAGTTATGGAATGGTATACACTTAAACTATTCTGGAGTTGAATATTTACAGTTATTATATGTTGGTGATTTGTTCTACATTACTGAAAACTGTGAAAGTTCTATATTAATATGCACAGTATTAACAAAATAAAATTGGTAAATTGAACTTGAACATAAATTGAATTAAACAAATCGGTAAATAATCAGGCTATTCAATGGGGCAAGTATTGTGCGCTCCTCGTTGGCTGTAATGTATTTGTGGAAATGTGTATAAAAAAATGAACTTGGTTTTTTTTCAATTATTTTAAACATTTTAGAATAATTATCTCAAGGAAAAATATATGCTAGATCTATTCTAGAATAGATAATTTAAAATTATCTGCCTCCGATTATTACTGACATAAATAGCTATTCAGCCATTGTGACAGCTGACTCAAGTCATCTGTTGTCCAGAGCTAGAGCTAAATATTTTTAATTTCTTCCAATTTTCAGATAATCCCCCTCCCTTGATGTCAATTCCATGATATCTGCAGAAGTCAAGGTCCCCTGCCTATACTAATAGGTGTACAGTTTTTCTCCCTGTAATCACTTGGGACATCCAGTTAATGGGAGCATACTTTAAATCTTAAACAGGGTTCAGGGAACTTGATATTAACCTGACTTTCTGTAGTCAGTCAGTACATGGAAATGCCTGGAAACCGGTTAAGATGAGGACAGTGCTGTCAAGATCAACATTATCTTTCCCATTTTCCAAAATTCCACAAAAAAGATGCATTGCTGCAAATGAATTTCTCTCCCTCTTAGTGGAGACATAATTTTAACTAACTGCCACCCTTTCTTTAGCTTTCCTGGTATGTGTCTGTAGCTAGTAGATGCATCGTAGAAATAGAGGTTATTATAAATCCTTCCACTACCATACTTAAGTATTTAAACCATTCAATCATCTTCCTGTTACTATCTGTGGTGTGTCTCCGTTCTTTCAAGAGGCCTACAACAATTGCCAAGACATAAACACACAGTCTCACTTTTCCTTCCTGTTTAGAGCAAGGCAATCATTTGCAGCGAGGTCAAAGTTGTTTATTGTCTGACCTCCTTCAGGAACAAAGAATGCCTCTAATGTAATATTTCCAAGTACTGCATTACCTTGAAAGCAGCAAGGAGAGACTCAAAGTAAATTGGAATTAATTCTTTCAGAATCTCATTCTTTTTGAGAGTCTCATCCAGGGGTGAAATTGAGCAGGTTCTGGAGAACAGGTAGCGGAAATTTCGAGTAGTTTGGAGAACCAGCAAATACCACCTCTGGCTGGCCCCAGAGTGGGGTGGGAATGGAGATTTTGCAGTATTCTTCCCCTGCCATGCCCACCAAGCCACGCCCACAAAACCAGTAGAAAAGAATATGAATTTCACCACTGGTCTCATCTACTGTGAAATAGCTTAACATAGGTTATAGGTCAGGGGTGGGTTCCTTCCAGTTCTAACCTCTTCTATAGAAGAGGTTCCACAAATCTACAGTGCCATTTAGAACCGGTTCCAGCTGCCTCCCTCCCCCCCACATCCATATATCATCAAGATGAAGAGCGAGAGGAGGAATTCTGGGAGTTGAAGTCCACAAGTCTTAAAGCTGTCTAGTTTGAACACCCCTGGGTTTTTTTTCTAAAGGGTTAGGAGTGAAAGGGTCTTGTAACTTGACAGCTTTAAGACTTGCGTGCTTCAAATGCCAAAGTTTCTGAGCCAACATTTTGGTTGCTAAGCAAGAGCACTGTTAAATGAGTTTCACCGCATTTTACAAGTTGGCCACGCCCACCCAGCCACATGGCTGGCAAGCCACTCCCACCCGGTCACATGGCCAGAAAGCCACTCCCACAAATCAAGCCACACCTACAGAAGAGGTTTTAAAAATTTTTGAAACCCGCCACTGTTATAGATGTAAGAAAATAATGAAGGGAAATATGAATATGGTAGATAGTAGTTATGAGATTAAAAGGGATATGTTTAGAATTTCTTCACATTCACGATACTTCTAGGTAAAAAGTACCTGAAACAAAAAAACATTTTCCACTGTAAGCAATTAACAGAATTGTAAACCATTATCAACACTTCTGGGTCCCTGAATTTGCTATGTTCCAGCTACACAGGAGACAGGTCATATCTGAGTTGGCAGTGTTGTTCAGTCTGTTTACTCCATCCTTCATAATCCCAACATCATTTGTTCTGATATTGGAAGCAACCTTACAGCTCTTATTGCCAGCGTTTGTCAGCCGCCAATATTTTATCCAGGGAACATGAAATACGTTCATAACACAACAGGATGCAGGTGGCGGGATAAAGCAATATTGGCATCCCTCTTGCTAAGTACCCTTATATTTGCATAATGTAGAGATCAAATCTCTGTTTATTGCCCTACAAAATTGACCCACATAATTTTAAAACATGGATCCTCTTTGAAGTTTAAATAAAATAAACATAACAAAAAAAGTAGGATGGATGTGAAAGACAAAGCACATGTGCAGGTGACATGATTCAAAGAAAGCACCCCAAAGAGATAAAAGGTAAAATGTCCTTCAAGTCATGCTTGCTACTCCTATCATATCCAGCAGTAACCCCCCAGAGCTCCCACATCTGATATGAAGTCCGCAACTTGCACTTCACAGCCCACAAATTCCTCTCCAATTTAGTGCTGACATTCAGTGGCATTCATCGCTAACTTGCCATTGAAGAGCAGTCATCCTTTCATTAAATGTTCCTTAATCAAGAACCATGGTGGCGCAGTGGTTAGAATGCAGTACTGCAGCTAATTCTGCTGGCTGCTGGCTACTGGCTACCTGCAATTTGGCAGATTGAATCTCACCAGGCTCAAGGTTGACTCAGCCTTCCATCCTTCTGAGGTCGGTAAAATGAGGACCCAGATTGTTGGGGGAAATAGGCTGACTCTGTAAACTGCTTAGAGAGGGCTGTAAAGCACTGTGAAGCAGTATATAAGTGCTAGTGCTATTAAATGTATTTAAAGGGCTGCGGAAGCAAACTTTATTTTTCTCCACAATCTTGCCTTTAGACCAAGGCAAACATGTCTGCTTTCTTATCAGTGAAGAAAATTCTGAACTAGCCCTTCTGGTAAGGACACAACCCAGGGATGAAATCCAGCAAGTTCTGACAAGTTCTGGAGAACCGGTAGCGGAAATTTTGAGTAGTTTGGAGAACCAGCAAATGCCACTTCTGGCTGGCCCCAGAGTAGGGTGGGAATGGAGATTTTGCAGTATCCTTCCGCCAGAGGAGGATGGAAATGGAGATTTTGCAGTATCCTTCCCCTGCCACGCCCACAAAGCCACACTACACCCACCAAGCCATGCCCACAGAACCGGTAGTAAACATATTTACATTTCACCACTGGCACAACCCTTGCGAAAATCAGGGATTGGCAAACGCAATTGCAGTATTCCATAGTAACTCCAGTAAAGGTCTGTTGGGTTTTTTTTCTCAAAAGCCACTAAATGAAATACTCGCCATCAGAGCAAAGGTCATCTAAACCTGAAGCAGCTAGCGGCTCCCAATCTTACAACAAAGGGACCAGGAGAGCATGCCTGGCACGCTAAGATAAAAAGCAAAACGGTTGGTTGTGGTGGCAAGGTTAACGTTTAACCGTGCAACTCGTGCTTTGCACTTCACAACCCTGACAGTTAACGTGCCATTTGCAGATTGGAATCAAGGTCTTCCCATAGAAGAGAAAGCAGTACGTGGCCACTCCTCTCAGTGTGCTGCAAACAGTTTGAATAAATGAAGGCTTGGGAAGGCCCTGTCTTTTCAAGAGATGCTCTCCTCTCAAGTTTCCTTTGCAGACAAGAGGAAGAATGGGAGGGAATGTAAGAGTAGGAAAGAGGGGAGGAATGGGAAGAAGAGGGGAAGGGTAAAGGGGAGGAAGGGGAAGGAGAGAAGGGAAAGGAGAGAGGAAGGAAGGAGAGAAGAAAGAGAAGAAAGAGGGGTAGGAAGGAGGGAAGGAGGGAGGGAAGCAAGGAGGGAAGGAAGGAGGGAAGGAAGGAAGGAGAGAAGGAGAGAAGGAAGGAGGGAAGGAAGGAGGGAATGTAGGAGGAAAGGAAGGGGGAAAGGAAGGAGAGAAGGAGAAAAGAAAGGAGGGAAGGAAGGAAGGAAGGAGGGAAGGAACAACGGAAGGAGAGAAGGAGGGAAGGAGAAGGAGGGAGGGAAGGAAGGAAGGGGAGTAGGAGAGAAGAAACGAGGGAAGGAAAGAGGGAGGGAGGGAAGAAGAAGTAGGACCGTTGTAAGATAAGATGGATCTATGGGATGTTAAGAAAGCAATCTTCAAGTATATTGTCAACTGTAGGGAAAAATTGTTATAAATACATATTATTAATAACAGTTATGAGATCATATAATTGTGAATGTATATATGAAATTGATAAAATAAAATAAAAAATAAAAAAAGTTTCCTTTGCAGACAGAGTGCGCTCTGTCCAGTTTTAAACTTGATTATAGGGAGGAAAAATAAATAAATAACATAACATAGTGTCTGACACATACACCTCCAAAAAGAGGGAGCGCTCTAGCACATAACTAAAATATTAGATCATGTCACCAAAGCCACCTTGTTTTATTTGCTGCACTTGAAATATGCATGACTCTGTTCCAATATTCAGCTTCATTGAAAAGAGAGGAGGAGAGAGTTTCTTTTAAGACAAAACAAACATTTGTTTTAAGTTCCATAATTATTATTTCTCTGTTCTTAACAAGAAAATGCAGGGTAACTATGAAAATAAATGCTGCAGCAATAAGTTGCAGTTTAGACACATCCTGCTTACCCCTCCTACAACACTTATTTCCATTCTAGTTTCATTCTCCTTCCTCTCCTTTTCTCCTTCCTCTCTCCATGCCACCCTTCAATCAGTGTCCTACCAAATTTAGGCTGTTCAAAGGAGGAGTTGTATACACTTACATTCCCTAGCGGTTCACAAATGTGAGCGAGCGTGTGATTGCTTCATTTACACGCACCACCTCCATGCCATGTGCAGCATGCACTTTGGGGGGGGAAGGGGGTTAATGGGATGCCATAGAGTCATACGAGGGTGGGTGGAGCCACTCGCAATTTCTGCTACCAGTTCGGGCGATCCAGTCCGAACCGGTAGAATACCACCTCTGGTTCAAGGGAAGGACAAATTTAAAGGACAAACCAAGGTCTTTTTACACAAATTTTGACTAGTACTAACAATGTTACCTAGTTTGGATAATGAAAATAAAGAAAACAACCAAGGTCAGAGAACACCAAGGGGCTCCCTTTAATTCAAAGGAATCCTTGGTGCTTACAAATATTCTCCTTTACTGGTACACAGATATTAATCCATATAGACTCCATACAGACCCATTCCCAATAGGATTTGGAATTTTAATAAGAAACTACCAATGGAAACATAGACAACTCCAATGTGTTTTTAGAACCAAGTCATTTTTGTTTTTTTAAATTTGCTTTTAATTATTTCCTTTGTTGCTTCATTCTCTTGCTTCTAGCTGTATTTCTTTTGCTTTCTTCCAATGGGGAAGAATGCACAAGCAATTAGATCTTATACACCAATGGCTTTTTTGTTGCTTTCATTTAGTCTCTTTAGTGGGGGGGAAAATGTTTCTCCCTTTTGAATTCTCCCCTTCATTTTTCTAGCTAATGATCACAATAAGTTGCCTGGCTGAGTTTAGTCCTATAACTATTATAATAACTCTACCGTACATTTATCCAAAAAAAATGTTCTTCTTTTTTAAAAAAACAAAGAAACAAAAAGGCCTTGTTATTCGCTATTTATTTTCTCATTTTTCTTAACCTTCCTGGACTGTTTTTCATTTTAAATGCAGCTGAACAGCAATATTTAAACTATTTGGAACTTTGGAATCTTAATCGCTCCATTAGAGAAATAAATAATGCATTTCTCTTAATAGCTGTGAATTTGGAAGGCTTCAGTCAGCTGTCTCCCTTGAATTCCATTTGTCATCTATTATCTTTCAAAGAGTTCAAAAATGGTGTATTTCATTAATTGCCTTATTGTCGCCTTTATCGCTGCCTTTGTTATAGTTACATGTGAAAACTTCAATTGTAGTATTTAAATCTATTTTAAAATGCAATGTATCATCTTATGCTATATTTTTACCATTTTCCCTATGCTTTCCCATATTTACCTTTGACTCGATTCAAAACAGAATAAATTGCTTGTTTCTTGTTTGATTCTGGCTTGGTAGTCAATCAGTATACATGCCCACTGGAGCAAATTAAATTGCAAAGAGAAAACAGCCATCTTTGCTGCCCGCAGAAGAATTTTACCCGCATCACTTCTTAAATTCACATGCTCCAACTTTATTTATTTTTTTAAATCACTCTAAGCACTCACTCTCAGCCCTAGGAAGGAAACTGGGACAAACCATTTATGAAATCTTGCCAAGAAAATGGCAGGGTCATGTCCAGGCACTATGCAAGAATTAGTCACAATTAAAGGGGAAAAACGTCCTGGAAAGTAACTTTAAACTCAGATTAGTAGCCTGAGGGAATTAAACAGAATTATTTTATACTGCATATTCTCTGTAGGAAATACTACAGACTTTGGATTGCAGCATTATTTTATTGTAGCTTTCTTTTTTATTTTTCTGCTTCCAGATATACAGGTAATATTACAAAAATCAACAATGAGCATTGCCAATTGACTTAGTTTCTCCTGTTAGTCATATCCAGTGTCTGGATTAAGTGTCACTTTGCTAACTATAACCAAATTGACAACCTATAAGATTTTGCATGGTTTGTGGAGGGAAAAAAAGAATGAAACTAATTGCAATCTATACACTGAAAATGAACCAAATGGACCAACGTTTGACATAAACCAATCACATTCTTGAGGAACATCAAAGTTGTAGACATAAAAGGCAAATCAATAGATTGTAGGACAATGAAACAGCTACTTAATTAGGTCAAGTTCTATATAATTTCAGAGGTTACCTCCAAAGTCTCTGATTTAAAATTATGCCTTCTTTTTCTGAATGAAACATTGTTTGCTGAAGGCCATGGAATCAATCAGATTTCTGTCGCTCTATGGTTGTGGGCCGGCTGCTGGACAGAGTCTTCCGGACAGAGAGTCTTCCAGCAGCCAGCCTACAACCATAGAGCGCACTCCTAGAGTGGTCACTGCTGGAAGACTCAGCAGCCAAGTTTTGGAATTTGGAAGCCGGAGAAGAAGTTATGCTTGGAGTGTGGCGGGGGTGGAACAGACGCTCGCGCAACCCCTCTCCCAAGACGGGCAGAGCTCCATGCACTGATCTAGGGGGTATCCCGAATGTGCCAAGCCACAGGAGCTGGGGAGCGGGCAGAGCACCATGTGCCTTGGCGCCTTAGGGATACCCCCTAGGTCAGTGAATGGTGCTCTACCCAGCTGGAGAGAGGGTTTGCTGGGCAGTTGCTTGTGAGCGTGGTCACCTCATGGCTGCTTTGCCCGTGAGACTGTGCCTGGCTCTTTGGGAGCCATTTCACAAGGGAGTAGCCACCCGGCAACTCCCCCCTCCAGCCAGGCAGAATGCCACTCCCCAACCTAGCGGTATCCCTAAGACACCAAGCAACGTGAGCGCCTTCCCCCCCCCCCAGTTCCCAGAGCTTGGTGCCTTCGGGATACCGCTAGGTTGGTGAGGGGTGCTCTGCCCGGCCAGAGGGGGAGTTGTCCAGGGGGCTTATTTTCGGGGGTGGGCTTATATTTTTGCCCATGCAAAAAATGTGGCACGGCATTAATTTCAGGACAGGTCATATTTTCGGGAAAACATGGTAATAATACCTAGGCTTAATGGATGTTTAATAATTATAACAATTTACATTACATTAGATTAATGATACTAATAATGGGAAAAAAAACATGGAATTGAAAATTATTAGAGAATGTTGTCAATGCTAAAATAATAGAATGACTTAGAATAGGATAAAAAATAACTCTTTATTATTGGATATATTGAAGATGATATAATGAATCATTATAATATTAATGGATATATATTTAGAATACCGTGTCTAAATTGGAGAGACATAGTGATAATCAAACAACAATGTATACAAAGATATCTTGATTGACAATATGTGAATTCTGATAAAATTCAAGTGATGACTATGGAAAGGATGCAGAAAGACCTTGTAATCAATTGACACACTGTATATAGTTGAAGAGGCTTTTATGTTACATGTGTTGTGTGTTTGTTTGAAAATAAAAATTTTATTTAAAAAAAAGCAGTTTACCTTCAAACGCATCCCTGATTTGATTAAACCGCAGAGACATCAAAACATCAACAATAACCAGTTTCTTTGCTATCTTCTTTCCAGTATCCTAAGCTTGCATTCCCATTGTTATAAAAAAAACAAAAATAACTTAAACCTGAGAGGTTATTTACCCATTTGACCACCTGTAATTTTAATATACATTTCACAGAAGTGTCTTTGAAGATTATCCTAATTTTTGGTAATCTACTGTTTTATCTTGGAAGTAGAAGAGAAAGTGCTTGTCTTTTAAGTGGGACTAAAAATGATTAAATGAAATGTGCTTAATGGTGTTTTTGAAAAAATTACTTGCCAATATTCGTATAACTATTGCTCAAATCTTGTCAAATTTGCTAGATTTGATTAGAGGAAGCATTCAATGACTGCTATCCATTTAGATCTGTGCTTTTTAAACTTTTTATGCCATAGATCCCTTTCAGAGGCTGCTGAAACCTATCAATCTGTTTTCAGAAAAACTGTGTTTAAATGCATAAAATAGAATACATACACTTTATTATTATTTGAGCAGATACGCTCAAAAACAGTTATCATGGCATTAAAAAAATTAACTAATTAATTAATTAGTTACACAAAGCAGCATCCAAATGGATGCTTCTTTATGTAGCCATTAAATAAATAATAAGACAGTAAGGTTTTTAAAGGTACAGTAATTTTAGATAGATTTATTAGCCTAGGAAACATTTTTGGTCTACAGCCCATAAATTACTTTGGAGATTATTGAGTGAAAAGCTACACTTCTGTTACAGGTTAGTGAAAATAACACTGTAATTTTTCCCCTACTTAAGTTCACAGACCCCATAAATCTAACTACAGAGATCATTGGTCTATGGTCAAGAACGTCTAATTTAAGTGCTGTGCCAAAACTTTCTTCAAAACAGAATATATGTGACTTGAAATATGATCTGCAATCTGAAATGATTTGTGCTTGCTATGTGACCTGCTCCCTTAGAATTCAGAGTTGCAGAATTCATTTTGAGTAAACAGGAATACCTCTAAAGTGGTATTCCACCAGTAGGATCTATAAGAGCAAAATATAAAGTTTAATTCATTCTCTCTTTGTTGTATATATACTGTACGGCTATAAATACAAAGTGGATTTACACAGCTCTGGTGTGGTCCTCCTGGACTCTTGACTCCTGCTTGAAGAGCAGATGTCAGATGTGGCTAGGAGGGGCTTTCAGAGTTTTGTCTTGGACATCAGTTGTACCTGTTCTTAGATCAAAAGGCTCTGCTCACACTTACTCATTTTTTGGTCACTTCCCAACTGGACTACTATAAAACATTTCATATGGGTCTACTCTTGAAGACTATCCAAAAACTTCAGCTGGTGCACAATGCAGCGGTGCAGTTTATGCGCGCCCCTAGAATGGCACATATTACACCTTCGCTTTGTAAGCTGCATTGATTACCAGATTGTTCTGGATGCAACTCAAAGTGGTGGTTAGGTTAGGGTTAGGGTTAAAGTCATTCATGGCAGGAGGCCAAGTTATTTGAGGGGGTTATTTCCCAATTGTATCTGCTTGCACCATCAAATCCAGCAGAAGTATATACTGTGGGTCCCATTTGTGAAAGAGTTCCTGTACATCTGCTGTGGCATTCATACTGAAATGAGATAGGTTCCATCTCCCCCAATCTTGTGAAAATCCCTTAAAACTTGGTTGTGTCAAGAAGCCTGGGCATAAGAAAATAGTAATTTGATTAAATTTTATTAGTAATTCCATATCTGATGATCTGATGCTCAGTCTTTTATTATAATCTTCACTTTTTGTAGTTTTGAATGTTTTTAAATTTTGTATAGTTCTTTGTATGCCATCCAAAGACACATTGCAAGTTGATTGGCCATTACATATAACTGTTGTTTTTTAAGAATATATTCTCCCAATAAACATCCCATAATATAAGGGGGGAGGTAAATATCATATATGACAAAACAATTGCTTCCAAAATTCTTATTTTAGCAATCTGGCTTTCTAATGCAATTCGCAGCCTTCTAAAATTGAATGGTATCCAGGAGTGTAAGCTGATGTTGCAACGATATGACATGCAATCTTGGAGCTCCACGATCGCATTCAATATTTCTGCCACTGGACGGTCCTTTTGGACCTATACTGTCCCGAAGAGACAGTGACAGAGAAGAGTAGGTCCTGCTGATCTCAGGGACACCGCAAAGTCCCTGATTGATCCAGGAGAAGCTCTTTTTTCTGATGATAGAAATCCAACCCTGAAGCTGCTGAAGTTGGGACAGCTCCGGAATGGAAATATAATGAAAGAGAAAGTGTGTCAGATTGGTGAGGAAATTTTATTATTAGAAAAGAGACTTTTTCTCCATAAATCTGCTATTTAAAGAGTACTGTAACAGCAGAGAGAAAAAAGTAACACTGCCACTTTAAGGCTGGAGGCCTTCAAAGCCTTTCAGTTTGTTTATTGAGAGTGATAGTGGAAAGAGCACATGGAAAGAGCACAAATTGTTTACAGGGGTGCTCTTTTGGAGTTTCTATTAGTAGCTGGACTGCAGTCAAGATAAAGTTTTGACCTAAAAGACTATAAAGAATTTGTTTTGAATACAATAAAAGCCTTGAATGCTATAGTGGCAGTGTTTATAAATTGGAAGGATGGAGCAACATGAAAAAGAAACATTAATATTGCAAATGATTATGTTTAAAATTCATAAAATATTAGTAATTAGAGAAAATTGAGGTGAGACTGGATAATGCAGAACAAAGAACAGCAAAAAGAGATGGAAAAATTGATGACATTTATCAAAGGAAGAAAGTTGAGGACAGAGTTCCAAAAATTGAAGGAAAAAAGGAACAAAGAGGTAAGAAAATTGTTGATATTGACAGCACACTGTCCGTGATTGGAAATAGTAAGAGTGGACTATGGAAAGGGGAGATAGGTGGACTCGAACTCTACCTCAGACCTCAAAGTACAGAAGACAAAAAAAGAGAAAATTTGATGGAAGTAAGGAGCAAAAACCTTGATTGGAACATTGGTGATAACCAAAGATAAGTTGATGAAAGAAACAGATGGAAAGTTTCGAGTGCCCATAAGATATACAAGATATGAGCAACAAGCTGCGAAAAGAAGTCCATAAAAGACCTACTAAGAAAACAACCAGAATATTAATTTCACAAATGACATGAGATATAAAACTGCACTATTACTGGAAAGATACAGGTTGATGTAGTGAAAGTTTACAATAAAAATTGAGTCAAACTTAGTTAAATTTAGACTATTATATATAGCCATATAAATGAGTAATAATGATAATAATACATATATATGTACTAGTTTGAGGATATGAAATTTTATACAAACTGCAAATGAGAGCTATGAAAGGAGATGTAAAAGTTTTTGTTTTTAAATATAATCAAATTTTATTTAGAATATGTTAGAAAGATGAAATGTTATTGGATGATTTTAGGAAGATTTAATGGAGTGCTATTATATAGTTTTATTTCAAGTTAGAATATTTCATACAAAAGGTTGTAAAAGTAATTTACAGTCAAATGAATTTTTAATAATTATAATATTTTTATATAATATACTGAATTGATGATATGAGAATTTGTTTGAAATGAGTTGATAATTTGTGATTTTATATACATTTGAAAGTGAGGATTATGGAAGAGATGCACAAAAACTTTACAACCAAATGACATGCTATACGTGATTGAAGAAGGTTCTATGTGTTATGTATTGTCTGTCTTTGTCTGACCAAAAAAGAAAAATATTCTTTTTTTTTAAACAAGAAATTATATACAAAGATTTTTGGGTTTGTGGAAATACCACCCCAAGAAAATAGAAATTAAGAACTGGAAGAGACACCTGCAGCAATAGAAAAAGAAAGGAAGAGAGGAAATGAGAGGAAAAGGAGGGAAGGAAGGTGAGGAGAGGAAGATGGAAGGGGGAAAGTGAAAAGGAGAAGGGGAAGAAGGGGAAGAGGTAGAGAGAAGTAGAGGAAAGGTAGGGAAAGAAGGAAGGGAAAGGAGAGGAGGAAAGAAGTAAGTAGAAAAAGGAGGGAGAGAAAGGAAGAGAGGAGAGGCGGGAAGGAGGAAAGGAAGATAGAGGGAAGGAGAGGAAGATGGAAGGGAAAAGGAGAGAGGGTAGGAAGGGGAAGAGGAAGAGAGGAGGAGGGGAGACGAAGGAAGTAGAGAAGGGAGGGAGGGAGAAAAGGAAAAGAGAAGGTGGCAGTGTCAAAATAGGCGAGGGATGGTAAACAAATTAATCCGAATGGAATATTACAATTTTATAAATGGAATGACAAATATATTAGAATTATGAATGTTAAAAAAGTAATAATTATGTGAATGTATATATAGAGAACAAAAAATAAAAAAAAATATTTTAAAAAAATAAAATTGAATTGTATCCTATCTGTTACTGCTTTTATTCTTTTTCTTTAATATTAAAGAAGAAAGAAGCAAAGATGTGTGACTAGAAGATACAGAATAATCATTGAATTATAGTATATTATAAAAATTATAGTAAGCAGACATCATGGCACTCATAATCCATAATGGCTTGCTTGTATTTTTTCCTTGCTGACACAATTTTAAATACCGTAATTTCCACTTACCAAAAAAAGAGATGGCAAAATAAAAGTGTAGCAACAAAAGACAAAGTTTAATGCCCTATCTGGAAGTTAGTGCTGTGTCCAAGGTATTCCAGCTATACTTGGCTATTGGGATTTTAAAAATCGTCTGGCACTTTGGCATCAAGTGGCAGCTCAGAAATTCTGGAATTCAGAGCCACAGTTCTTCTTTTCATACTGCTTCCTAATGATATCCTCAGGTGGCCTCAGGAGTTTCATGTAGTTAAATAAATTGAGAGGAGGAGGAGGAGAAGACTGAACCCTGACACTTGATGGTTTGACATCTCCTTCTTCAGCAAAACTAAATGGAGTGGTCTTCCACGAAGGACAGTGCCTCCGACTGGCAACCTTTTCAGACACTCCAAAATGATACTAAATGCCACCAAGAGATCTAACAGGATGAGAAGTGGTAGCTATCTCCGTCCACATCCCAACATAGGTCATCCAGAAGAGTAATCAATGTGGTCTACGCTCTGTTATGAAGTCCAGTTGCATCTGTTTCAACCTGTTCAACCGCCTTCTCAATAATCTTTCCAAGAAATGAGGTTGGGAATTAGACAAGGTTATGTCCAGAGATGGCTTAAAGAGGATGTACACTGCTGAGTTCTTCAAGACAGGCATCATTACCATTTCCAATACCCATGCCAGTGTCTTTCTGGCCACCCTTATTATTCAAGGAAGGAAAAGGTCTGTTTAGAATTGAGTTGATTCTGGAGAACTCTGTCAATTTCCTCAGTGTCATAGATTTGAGAGTCCCAGGTGGCCTCATAAGATGGTACTTTTGTCTTTTTAATGAAACTATTCATTGTATATTCAGTTCAAAACTCCTCAAAGTATTCAGCAAACTGTTCCCTTACCCAAAAACAATGTTATCAATTGCCCTGGCTAGCAGCAAGCCTCAAGAGAAAACTTATTTCCTATAGAACCTTAACTAGTTTCATTTTTGAAAAATCACATCTTCCAATGTATATTATTTTGAAATTTAAAATCTGCTTTGTAGACTCCTTGTTCAGTATTCCACTACCCATATTGTTGGACACAAAGCATAGGACATTCTTTCTGAAGCAATTCTACCTATGGAAATTTCTTTCTACAAACGTGAGGTGAATTATTTTTGTTTAATAAAGATTTTTTGTGTGTGTCAGGTTGCTTGGTTTTTTTATCACTAATTACTGGCATACAGTTCTCAACAACAAATGATCTATTAGGCTTAAACTGAGCATGTAAAAACTATACTCAAAATTATTCTAAATATAGTACACTATAGCAAAACTCAACTTAAGAGTGTTAACATTTAGTCATAAAACTCATAGCACACATGAAAAAACAAATCTTCCTCAAATTGATTTTGTATGAGTGGATACTAGTACTGGGTCATTTAATTTGAAAAACTTAGAATGGTTATATGCATGAATAAATATCATTTTGACATTGGCTGACTGAAAATTTTCCTATTACAAGAAACTTCTCTTCCCATAAATCACATGCATTAATCAAGAGATAAACTGTAACACAAATCACTTCATTGCCCTAATACAGCAAATAAAAACTTCAAATTAATTTTGAAGCTATAACTATACTAATAAAATCAAACAATCACGATACATATTAGGAAATCAAATACAGACATCTTTCCAATAATAGCATAGGAAAGGGCATACTTATAACTTGGCCATAAAACATTAACAACAAAAAAGTACATTATTTTTCTTTTAAATCATTTGCTGACCATTGGATTCTATATCGGGGGAAACATTTTCATAACTACTTTAGCAACTGTGATTTGTGCCTATCTAAAAATTCAACTTTGCAATCCTTCCACATCCTCATTCATCTTCTTTGCTAGCCAAAAGACATTATTATCTTTTTTTTTTAAAGAGATAATGTTCATTATGTTGGAGGTGAAATCTTTTGCAAAACAGAAGCTATTTTGGGAATTGATGCAATACCACAAGATAGAAAATAAAATACTGTAATGGAAAAACTACCACAAATAATATTAAATGCTATCTAGCAGAACTGCAAAACATTTGATTTATGGCAAACAGAAGGTTAGATGTTCTGTACGAGTTGTCAACATACTTCATTGCAAATATTATTTTAAAAGTTATATTTGAGAAAGTCCCTATTTTAAAAAGTATATGATGATCACTGCTCCATATTCTCTTGGCTTATGAGTTTTCAAGGTAATAACTTTTAAGGTGTCGGTTGTAGTCCAAACCAAATATTTCACCACATAAAAAATAAAATCATGGGGAGGAATTTGGGCTTTAAAATTCTGATCTATAATTAATCAATCAATCATATTATACACAAGACAACCTAAAGAAACAAAGTATATACAGTACCTTCAATCCATATTGACGTTTTCATTAACAGTTCCCACTTATACCGTATAGACACAACTAAGTGGACCTAAGCTGAATGCATATTTTTACAAATCGCTTTGCTCCTACATAGCAAATTATTAAAAAGAAAGAATATTCTTAAACACTGAATTCTTACCTGGCTATATGTAGACATAATATGGTCAATTCCAAATTCAGAGTAAAATATATATATATTTGAACATATTGTTCAATGTTGGTCCACTACCAGAATCAGTTATTTCACTGAACTAGTTTTTATACTTTCCAAGTAACAAATCTGTAACACTTTTATCAAATGAAAACACGTAAAAAATAATGATCGTTAGCTTTTAAAACAAAATGTTTAAATTATTATTTGTTCTTCGATTTAGTTATATTAAAAAGCTGGCAAGTTTTATTTTAGAGAAATGCAATATTGAACTATGTTTTTGCTTGTGGTTCCATATCTCCTGGAAAGCAATATATCATTTTTACATCCACAAGTAATTTTTTTTTTGCACAATAAACTCACAAGGCATGTATCCTGCAGAGCAAAGGCATTTATCCATAAATACAGGTCAAATAGATGTACAGTGCCATCTAGACAATATTTAGGGAGCAGCAGTCCTTCTGTGAATAAGTTGCAATAATCAAAGCAGTGCATCCAATTTATATTATTATAAATGCATTAAACTGTAGTAATGTATGTTCTTTGAACAGAGAGTGTGTAGTAACATTCAATGTTTTAGAGTAGAGACAAATCTATGCAGAAAAAAAATCATATTTTTCTCTAGAGTTATTTAATGTACAAAGTAATTAATGTATTGCATGGGGTAAATAGAATCATTAATTGTCCAAGTTAACTTTTTGCATGACAAATCCTTATGACTTAACTTCAGACTTATCTGAAGATACATTTATATAATTTAAAAACAAAAATACTCTTTATTAAAGATAAATTTCTCCTTAAAGAGAAATTGGATTTAAAAAAACTTTTTAAATTCCCCACATTTCAAATATCTCATAAGCTGCCCAATATTATTTTCAAGAATACAATGAAGCACTTTCATTTTAAGGAACAATATAGTGTTGTGTGAAGATTTGAGCCCGAGATTTAATCTCAAGAAAATTTAGTGGGTATTCCAAACTGTTCACTTTCCCAACATTGAACATTCCAAGGTTTTCTAAAAAATTGATCCAAATTAGGGCTCAACAGCATATTTCACTGCCTATTTTTATATAGGTAGTGTTGCTATTGGGATATAATACTGTGCTGAATATATTTCAGTTTATGTATACAAACTCAGCTGTAGTAAGGAGGTGACATTTTTTGTAATAGTGTTGAAACATTATGGAACAATCCTCATCTGGAGATTAGAGAAGTTCTCACTGGAATGCTTTGTCAAAAATTTAAAAAAATATTCACCCAACTTCCTATTTATTTTTCTAGTTACTATAATGATCCTTTATTTTAAACTTACTGGCCTTATCTTTGTTACTATTAGCATTACCCTAATATAAGACACTTGAATATCATCACATGAAAAACAGTTGCATATAATTTCTTTGATTTTAGGGGGAAAAAATAGCAACAATGTAATTTTATTTCAAAACGTTCAGGAAAGGAATAAAATGTGTTATCTCAATTTTCTAGTCAAGATCTAGCCAAGAACTTTTTCACCTAGTAATAACTGGATCGAAATGGGAATTATTCTACTAATGCCTCTGCTTTCAACCCAATGAACCCAGCTCTTTTTAATTCCATAAGAATACACTCCATACATTGCAAGTTTCAAATCTCCCAAAACAATCATGGTTCCCGTTTTACAACTTTGAAAAACTTAACTATTCTTTCACATATATTTTATTCTGTATATTCTCACAAGTACACATCAAGACTGCCGTGTTAACATCTGAATTGGCTAGAATCCATTAATTTTGTATTCACATTCATTTTTGGTATGTCAGACTGAACTGCTCTGGATAGATTTAAAATTCTTATCTAGCAATAAAATAGTACTCTGAACTGCTCTAAGCACATTCAGGTCTTGTCATAATTTTCGGGCAATTTGGAAAAGTAGAGGATGATGAAACGTCTAGAAAAACACAAAAATTCCCCTCAGGTTTTCTATGTAAGAAAAGTACTGAATTGAGGAAAGATAAAAGAAATTATATATTATGCGTGACAGATCTAGTTCTAACTGCAGGGAATTATTTTATAAGAGATGTTATGACAATGCCTGCTTGTTCTTACTTCTCTCCTGCAAAGTATTTAAAAAAGGGCTACAATAGCCATCAGTTTGAGCTTGTGTTATCTTTCTCATGTTTTCCTAAGATAAGTTTCCTTCTTTTTCATCCAACCTTTTCCTGTTAATTTTCCTAAAATCCTTTTCTGTTTGCTTGTTTTTTAGCTTTTGCTTCAATATTTCTTGTTAAATGTAGTTTTACCTCAGAAATGTCATCTTCCATTCTCCCTTATTTGTTCCATACTATTTTAGTTATAATTACATAGATATCATTTCAATTTGATATCAATTTTCTGTTCCAGACTGGCATAGTTATGCTGTTCCATGTGTTGAATATTCACTTCCAGCATCTTGTCAACACTGGCCGCAATTCCTAAGAATGCTACGAGACCTAGTTTCATTAACCTTTGGAACAGGTTAATGGAATGGTTAATGGACCAGGACTCAATCTTGGTAACTTTTAAGACACATCCTTCTATTCCCCACTATCCTGTTACAGCTAGCTTTTTGGATGAGAAGCGAAACGTCTTCAAAAGAAAAAACAAGGAAGTCCAGGTGCCTCCTGGAAAAGACCTTTGGGACAATATTAAGACACATGGACTTCAATTCCCAGAATTCCCCAGCCAACATGTTGCCAAGGTTAAGAAAGCCTGCTCTAGAATGTCTCCATTGTCTATCCCACTGTACAACATTCTTTGTTCTTTAAATAATATTCCTAGGACTTACTATTAAATACTTATTAAATAATGCAAAATAATCACTATAAACTTCTTTTTGAAATTGGGTACATTACTTACATCTTAAGGAGGTGTTTGCATTTACAGGTTTCTAGGAAGAGAGCCGAGGTGGCACAATAGTTAATTGCAGCACTGCAGGCTACTTCAGCTGACTGCAGTTCTGCAGTTCGGCTGTTCAAATCTCACCGGCTCAAGGTTGACTCAGCCTTCCATCCTTCTGAGGTGGGTAAAATAAGGACCCGGATTGTTGAAGGCAATATGCTGACTCTGTAAACCGCTTAGAGAGGGCTGAAAGCCCTATGAAGCGGTATATAAGTCTAACTGCTATTGCTATAGGAGCAGAATGATAATATCTCATCATCACTTAGTTTTTAGTACAAACAATGGAAAAAAGAACCAGAAGATGGATGTGTCTACCCTATGAGTAATCTATGAGTCTGAAATGCCAAATGCTTTCTTTGCTAACGAGAGTTATTATGCATGCAGATTTCATTTTCATTCCCTTCTGTCAAAAAGCTTAATAATTTATCACTTCTTAATTTTGCAATGATAATCAACAGAGGAGGGAGTCTTAGGCTGATAGTTACAAACCAAATCAAATGAGGTAATCTCTGAAGTGCTTTGACCTGACTTCTTCCCAAATTGCTGATCATGCCAGACAGAATAAATCTAACCAATCAGTTTAATTTTCACACAGCAACGAAATATTATATTTCTTACATTTCTTATAAAAGGGATCAGATTAGGCCAAATCAAGTATGTCTGGTTTTTTTAATTGCAAATTATTGAAATGATCACGTCCAGCCTCTCAAGAAGCCATCTGTTTACATGAAAGAATTTGTCTTACTCTTTATTGATGCACCTGTAATGTATATGTCAGCCTACCCTAGAGGATCCTTCCAAGTGATTTTTGGAGAGCCCCAGACAACCTGCATGAATACAATAACCAATGATGATATGAACACTCTACTGTATTTAGGATTAATACATACATAACAAGTCTACTGTAAAAACTGCAACATACATTTGTCAGTTAAGGCAAAAAATTAGACCACAGGTCTCTTGATTACAATTTATTAAGTTCAACCTGAGCCTTGATTTGCATGATAAAACAAGTTAGCAGTCATGTGCAAAATTGGGAAAGAATCAAAATAAATATTTTACAACAATCACATGGCCATATTAAACTCCACACCTGACAGAATTTTGGCTTGATGACTAGTTCAGGTTAGTATCCAGAAAAGAATCTTGGTTATTCCCAATAAAGAAAAAACAAAATAAGCCCAAGTTTAATGGCAACCATTCCGTAGATAGCAGTTGGATTTTCTTTTTTTCCTTTCACCTTTAAAGGAACAGAAATAGAATATGTTATAGGTTTTGTTTAAATATCATTTTAAATAAACACTTTGAACTAATTTTTAACTTTTTGCAAAGTAATTTACCAAATTTTTTTATTTGGTTCTGAGATCAATTACCCATATTTTTCAGAGTATAAGACGCATCAAGATTTTGAAGAAGCAAATTAAAAAAATGTTTTTGCACTCTGTAGACCTCCCAAAAACGGCCCGCTTTTTTGCAAAAATGGCCCCTTTTTTTTAAGGGCATGAATAACCTTTAGGAGATTTGTAGAGTGCTCCTGGGGGATGGGGGAGGCAAAATTGAGAAAACAAATGGCTCATTTCCGCCCTCCCCAGCCCCCAGGAGCACCCTGGAAGCCTCCTAAAGGCTATACACAGCCATTTTGGTGGGTGGAGTTTCAGGAGGCAAAAAATGCTGTATTCAGTGTATAAGACGCACCCAGATTATCAGCCTCTTTTTTGAGGGAAAAAGGTACGTCTTATATACCGAAAAATACAGTAACTATAATCAATAAGAAAACCAACAACTTTGCAGAAACTGTCAAATTTGTATATATTCTACAGTTTAACTTTGTACCATACAGAGGCTGCGTTAACTTTGGTTGAGTGAGGGATTTACTGAAATATATAATTTCATTGGGGATGCCTAAACTTGAATCTACAGATATTCAGTAAATCTATATAAACTTAGCGGACTGACTTGCATACGCTACATTTCATATTTACCATTGCCAAAATCCAAAAGCGTGTTTATCTGTATACGATGCTTTGTAAGGCACATCTAGATGGACTTCTAGATCTGATGATGTTATCTAGCTGGGTAATGAAATGTCTGCGAGAAAACAGCCAAGGTCAAAGAGCACCTTGGATGCCCCATTTTAACCCTGAGCGATGAATATTCTCTTCCACTGCCTCTTTACTTTATAAGGATGTTTACACTATGTGAAGATGCATTGTTTTCAGACACATTCTTCATAATATGGGAAGAAAATAAGAACATTATATCCTCAAGCTTACAGTTACAAAGGTTCTGGTATTTATGGGTTCATCTTCATTTAAAGTGACTAAGCAGACAACTGTAAGCTACATAACAATTTTTTTAAGAAGCCTCCTATGATCAAAAAAGTAGACTATGACTCTCGGTGCCCCCCCTCCCCATCCGAGATCAAGGCCTCAAAGAGCTCCAAAGAAAACGAAATACATAAAGCAAGCTAGCAATGTTTATCCCAGGAGCAGGTAAGTATTACTCATATCAAAAATAAATCCTGCTATTACTATTTTTGTAGCTTTTCATGTCTTGTCCAAGCTTTAAAAATGATAAAAGAAATAAAAGAAATTTCAATTCCAGAGCTTTTCTGGATCTCCACAGTAAATGGCATTTGTTCTGAAGAAACTCTGGAGAGTCACATCAATCCAAATGTAGGTTTAATTATAAGGAGAAAAAGTAACCAGGTCTACTTTGGTAGATAATCTGCCTTAGCAAATATTTTATCATTTGTTATATATTAGAATTCTTAAGTTTCTACTACTGTCCCCTTGGCTGGTCCTGCTAAATATTACTATGCAATATTTCCTTAAAGGTAAATTTATTTTTGTTGAAGAAATGAAAAAAATATTGAGAAAAATTCTGAATCCATCTTTTTCATATCACTGATTATCTTGACATATATCACAAATGCCGGAATATAGTCCTAAAATATTTAATAATATTTTTTCTAGCAAGGCCCTTAATGACAATTACACAAAGCAAGTTGAAGCACATTGCAAACGGCTTTATGTTGAGACACAATTGCTTTCCTCATAATTGGTGTGTCGGTGTGCATATGCATATAAACACATATATTAACTACAACAAACTTTTACTCATTCTAATACTTCTAATAGTATTCAAACAACCCATACAAACTATAAGGCATTCCTTGGCACCACAAATGGGGAATTCGCTGTGTTACTATTTATCACAAAAGTTTGTGCATATTTTGAAAACGTTATAAATTCATATTTGTACTGTAGCTTTTAATAGGTTCAGGGAAGGAGGTCACAAGGTAGATCCAAAATATTTGTTCTGCAAGAATAATTCTGAAAGGAGCAGGCAGGCTGAATCCTCTCCATGACATATACAGATGTTAAACCAGACATTTCAGTGAATAATAATTCTACTTTTCTCCTGTGCCTCATTGAACAGTTCAATTATTTCTCATTCTTTATGCTACCATGCTGGCTATGGCCACCCTTTCCCTGCCCTGTGTACTCATGATAGTTGAGAAAACTATCTACAATATAACTGGGAATAACTGAAGATATGTGATGTCTGAGGTCTCTTTTTATTTCATTGCAATGCTTCCTACAATTATTTATTATTCTATTCATAACAAGAGTACCACCATGTTTTTTTTTGGGGGGGGGTATGTTTATTGAGTTCAATAACCCTTCAGTCTAAAGCAGGGATGTTAAACTCAATTTCATTGAGGGCCGCATCAGGGTTGTGGGCATAGCCAGAGTGAGCTTGGCCAGCTCAACGTCAATCATATCGGGGGTGCCTGTGGTGGCCAGGCACTCTACCAGAGAAAACGGGCTCCCGAGCTCTGTTTTCAGCTACAACTGCCTCCCGCAACGTTTTGCCAGGACCTCTGCTTTCACTGGCAGAGGCACTGCGGGCCAGTTCTTCACTGTTTCCAGGATGGCCCCATGGCCCACATCTTATCACCCCATGGGCCAGATCTAAGCATCCTGCGGGCCAGATCTGGTCCCCAGGCCTTGAGTTTGACACCCCTGGTCTAAAGGGTCTGTAGTGCATTATTCAGGTGACCCTTTCTTTATAATCTTATGAAAATTGGAAGTAAAGGAGCGGTAATGGTTAAGAAGACAAATAATTAAGTTAAATTGAAGAGACTGAATAGAAAGGGAGGGAGAGACAGAGAGACAAAGGGAGAAAGAATAGGATTGATCTTTCAGGACGTTCTAAATTACATCAACCACTAGTCCCAAAGGTGCTTTTTCAAGAGGCAACTGGACTTTCTGGTTTTTCTTTGAAGACATTTCGCTTCTCTTTCAAGAAGCTTTTTCAGTTCTAATTGGATGATGGAGAATGGAAGGATTTATACTCCTTGCAGACAGCTGGCCATTTGCATTCTTTTAGGGAGTTGCTAAGGTTTACCTCACTAAAAGAATGCAAATGACTCACTAAAAGAATGCAAATGAACAGCTGTCTGCAAGGAGTATAAATCCTTCCATTCCCCACCATCCACTCAGAGCTGAAGAAGCTTCTTGGATGAAAAGCAAAACGTCCTCAAAGAAAAAGCAGAAAGTCCAGTTGTCTCTTGAAAAAGCACCTTTGGGACAACCATGATCTGGATGACTGAGAATCTCCATTGACATTTACCCCAACCACATTGCTCACAAGGCTGGGCCCAAGTGGATTCACCTTCTTCCTTAGAAAATAAGCTAGCTGATAAATTTGTCAACAAAAGCAGAGGAAGAATTGGAGGGAATGCAAGAGTAGGAGAGAGGGGAGGAAAGGGAAGAAGAAGGGAAGAGCAGAGGAGAGGAAGGGGAAGGAGAGAAGGGAAAGGAGAGGAGGAAGGAAGGAAGGAGAGAAGAAAGGAGGGAAGGAAGGAAGGAGAGAAGGAGAGAAGAAAGGAGGGAAAGGAAGAAGGGAAGGAAGGAGGAAAGGAAGGAGGGAAGGAGGGAGGGAAGCAAGGAGAGAAGGAGAGAAGAAAGGAGGGAAGGAAGGAGGGAAGGAAGGAGAGAAGAAAGGAGGGAAGGAAGGAGGGAAGGAAGGAGGAAAGGAAGGAAGGAGGGAAGGAAAGGAGAGAAGAAAGGAGGGAAGGAAGGAGGGAAGGAAGGAGAGAAGAAAGGAGGGAAGGAAGGAGGGAAGGAAGGAGGAAAGGAAGGAAGGAGGGAAGGAAAGGAGAGAAGAAAGGAGGGAAGGAAGGAGGGAAGGAAGGAGAGAAGGAGAGAAGAAAGGAGGGAAGGAAGGAGGGAAGGAAGGAAGAAGAACTAGGATTGTTGTAAAATAAGATGGGTGTATGGGATGGTAAGAAAGCAATCTCAATTATATTGTCAATTGTAGGGGAGAAAAATTGTTATAAATACATATTATTAACAAGTTATGAGATTATATAATTGTGAATGTATATATGAGAAATAAAATTTTTAAATTTTTTTAAAAAAAATTGTCAACTCAGAAACCAAGGACACCCAGGTCATGTGGAGAAATATCAGGAAAAAAAACAGAAGCAAGCTACACCATTCTTAATTTTAATGTAAAGTATATTGCCCTGCTACTACAAAAGAAAGCAAAAAGAGTGGCATGAGAAAAAGCAGAAGAAAGCAAGGCTAAGGAATAGTTAAGTACCAAAGCTTTGTTGGACCCATTAAATCAGAACTTGGATACTTAAGACCAACTCACAATGGGAGATTCTCTGCTGAAGCTATTTCTATGACACCTTTATCTTGAAAATGCTGCATGAATGATTGATCCCCAGAATAAACCCAACCGTTATGACTAAGTCTACTGTGAAACGTGACTTCTATACTCAAGACTGTTTATGGGGAACTTTGCCTGTGTTACTGCCTGACCTCTTGCAACCAATATGAAGAATTAGATCCTGATTTATGGTTTTATGAGCAAGAATAACTGTAGAGTGGTTTTCCTGATTTATGACCGCTATGAAAGCCAGTCTAGGAATAAAGACAGCTTTTCCTTCTAGAAAGGTTCTTATATAACAACCTCTATGCATTATTTTCAACAAGTAATTATATATTTTTATTAAAGAGAGGTAGGCAACTTGTGGTAGTTCATATGTTGCTGTATTGACCAATTCCAGGAGAGTTTGTCATACGTTCAATGATGAACGATGCCAAGACTTCTATCAGAGATATCTGGAAAGCTGAAATTTATTTATTTTTCTTATAAATAAGGCATTTTCAGTTTTATTTCTTCCTATATTTGGTGTAAAACAACAGGTAAAACTGTATACTGCATTTCTAACGTGAGTTTAATAACACAAATAGCTCAGATCAAGGTTTAAGTTTGTAATCTGAGATCTCACTGCATTTTTCCCTATCAAAACTAAGGGTGAAAATGAAAAGTAAAATAACATCCCAAATCCTTCCACATCCATCCCGAAATGGTGCTCTGTATCTTTCAGTCCTATTTCAGCTCTTAAAATTCCCCTCCAAAAACACTCCAATACACTCCAATCATTATCATCATCTTTTTGGTGACATGGTTACAGACTTTCCAGACCTTTGGAGGAACAAGTTGCAGCCATCAATCTCAGGGAAATTGCTCGATCTTGTCCTAAGTGTTGACTGTAAACCTATGAATTGTGCTTACAGTTTACTCTCTAAATCCGGGGTGTCAAACTCACGTCATCACAGAGGCATCACATGACGTATTGGGACTTTTTTCCCTTTCACTAAACCGGGTGTGGCCGGGAGTTTGGCAGTCCTACTCTAAATTAAGGATCAAAATCTTAACATATTTCCTATACGTAGTTCAGCCACCATTTTAGATTTAAATTACTTTGGGAATTTTTTTCTCACCTGGACATCAATAATTAATCATTTTCCGAACTGCATCATAGCACTTCCATTTGTCTGGGATATAGAATGGTTCATAGATGTGAGGAAATGGAGTGTCATAACCACATACTCTTGTAATAGGAGCTTCTAGATTCAAGAAACATTCTTCCTGTTAAAACAAAACAGTAAGAAAATGAGTGAAGTCTATAAGATCATTCTTCACATTTTAATACTTACTAAAATATACCACATTGAGATTCCTGAAATTCAAGATATAACCCAAGGGGAAAATTAAATCTTCATGGAAAATCCATTGAAGTTATCTAGAACATGCATATGCAAAGTAAGATATATATAGAGAGAAATGGGATCACAAGATATTAAAAACAAACAGAAAGACAATGGCTGATGTGTTTTCTAAGGACATATGAAAAGGATTCTGCTAAAGACAAAATGCTGAACAGCAGTGAATATATTTTTTCCTAGAAATACAATTTTACATTCTTCATTTGATCTGTACCGTATTGATCTAAATACAAATTTTATTTGGAAAACTGAAATAAATAACCTGTCATGAAACAAATGTTAGGAATAGTTTACATTGCTTACATAATATATGTATGTACAATAAATCAAATAATATATGAGAAGTCAATATGAAATCTGCAAAGATTATAGAGGACAGAATTTCAGGTAGTGGAAACAAGGGAGTGAAAGTGCAGTTGTACAAGTAATTTTCAATTATAGGATGCTCAATTTCATCTAAACGCATGCACTAAAGCTTAAAACTGATTATTCTACTAATTTCCTAATTCAAAATGAGTTTGAACAGAAGATGTTAAATCTTCTAATTGTGAATATGTCTCATTTTTCTACTACCTGAGTTAAACAACTGCCTTGATTAAAATTCACATGTGGAATGTCCAGGATCTCATCTCAAATTGCCCTGTGCATTGCTGTCTCTGAAAGCTAATCTAGTTTATAGAGGTCATCATTAAGATGTCCTAATGCCTCTGGATAAATTAAACATGTTTATAAAAGTCTTTGTTTTCTTTTGTTTTTACCTCCAATAAACACAAAACAAACAAGTGCTTACAATCTAAATCTCATTATTTAAACCTAACTCTTTTTTGAGCATCGTAAATGTACTGTCAAATTCAACAATCCATTTTTTCCTGGTTCATATAAGAAATACTCAAATTTAATTTCAATACTTTCATAATGTTGTGTCATTTTATTAGTTTAGATCCATATGAATTTCTGCAGAATCTTAACATAACTAAACTGTAGAGTTATATTCATTTATGGTTAGGTACCTTACAATTTATTCTAATGTGCTTATTGTCAAACAATTGTAAGTGTATAGAAAAAGTGCAGAAACAGCAGGTTATACTCCCAGAAAACACCAATATTTTAATTATACTATCTATTTTGTCTCTGTGAATGTACAGGTGAAACTCGAAAAATTAGAATACCAGGAACCCTTTGAAGGTGTTATGGCTTAATTAGCTGATTAGAGTGGGACACTTTAAGCCTAGAATATTGCATCTAATATTCTAATTTTCTGAGATTGTGGATTTGGGGTTTTCATGAGCTGTACGCCATAATCATCACAATTATGACAAATCACAGCTTGAACTATCTTGCTTTGCATGTAATGAGTCTATCTCATATATTAGTTTCACCTTTTAAGTTGCATTACTGAAATAAATGAACTTTTGCACGACATTCTAATTTTTCGAGTTTCACCTGTATTAGAGATGGGCAAACCACTCCAGGGCTGAAATGTTCCAGTCCCAAACATTTGTTTTGATCTTGGACACCTGTTCTAAGGTAAAATACCTAGAGAGGTTCTGGAAGACTACCAGAAGCTCTTTCAACTTTGAAATGAGGCATTCCTTATGAAAGTTTTCAAGTCAGATTGCTTTTTAAGGTTGGGTCAGGTGCTATGGAACACTACCAATAAAGGCAGAAGATACATTGGCAAAATATGCTGTGAGTTCAAGATGTTTTAACTATGCGTTAGAGATGTCTCTGTCCGTGAATGCAAATAAATATGTCTAATGCCTACATTTTAGGACAGCATTTCATTTGGGAGATCAGAGAAATGTAGAATAACAAGAAGACTAAGACCCACACATTTTGACTTGCTAATCATTTAAATCTCACGTCAAATCTTTATTCACACATGCTTTTGATGTGTGAGCTGGTTTGCCAGATGGATACTGTATGTTTATTTATGATCCAAGAGTAATCATCAAAGTAGCATTCCAAAATGTTGCGAATAAAGGAATCAACTTTTGTTTTAACTATTTGTTTTTTTGTTTGGAAGGGAAATGTATTTATAACTTTTATATTAGCTGCTCATCTTCTAACCCATTCTGGGCAGTTCCCAATCAAGAGTTAAAACAACATATAAAATCATCTTAAAATTATAAAACATTAAAAACAACAAAAATGTTTTATTTACTGATTAATTTTTGGTTTTAAATCCTGCCTTTCTTTTGGAGCTTAATGCAACAGAGGATTCCTGCCTCTCATTTTATCCCTCAAGCGCCGTCCTTGGAAAGTAGCTTGGGCAGGAAACATCTTAGCTCATAGATTTGAGATGGGTCTCTGTATATTAACTACAGTGCAATTTTTCAATTTCCTTGTTAGTTTTATTTAACCTTTTGTTAATTACTTATCCACTATTCATGAGAAAATAGTGAGGTATAATTTTAAAAAAATATATCATATTAGCAATATTACATTACATGTACAATGCTAAATTATATTTCAACAGTGAAGCAGAAAAATAGTTTATACTGCCCCTCTTCTTATAATGCACTGATAAATCTTGTCCTGTTTCCTATATAAAACTATATATGTGTAGCAAATACAGAGCTGGCATAAATTCAAAGGCAGTCCTAGCCAGTTATATATCTTTGAAATTAAATTTTGTTTAAAAGTTATGGCAAACTTCTAACTAAACAATTATTATATAAGTGTCACTATGGGATTATATATCTTTGAAATTGAAGCTCATTAAAAAGTTATGGAAAACTTCAGATGGCTAAAATATCGGCATATCTTAAAGATCACTCAAATGAGAGATATAAACGAGACTGGGGAAAAAGGATTGACTATATACAAAATAAATACGGGACCAAGAAATTCCAGTTAGCCTATGCTTAAGATCAGAAATGATATAAACTGTTTAAAGTTAGTTCAGTAAGAATAAGCTAAGGTCAATGTAGAATGTCATTAATTTCTTTATTTCTTTTTTCTCAATAGATTTTAGACTGTGTTAGTTAAAAATCCATACCGTGTACGGGTTCTGGGAATTTGGGGGGGGAAGGAGGAGGGGGGCTGGGGGGGTGGAGGGAGGGAGGGGCATACAAAAAAATTGTACTTCAATGTTTTAATGATTGACGAATGATGAAATATTTGTGTTTTTTAAAAGAAATAAAACTCTTTTTCTGAAAAGATTAAAAAAAAATTATGGAAAACTTCTAACTAAATATGTAATTGTCTCAATGTAATCATGTTAAGAATGTGTTAGGATTCAGCTATTTAATGTTTATCAGACGAACCGTAGATCTATTAAATAGTCACCTCATAATTAATTCAGACTTTGTTTTCCTTGAGAAACTGCAAGCATAGAGGTTTCAAAATAATCAGCAAGAATGATCATACAGTACTACATACAGAATACTCAACCTTGGAAGGATCACCTATGCAGGATCAGCAGAAATGAGTCTGCAAATTAGTTTGACATTATAGGAAGATGACTTGATTCAAATAAGGCAAATACTGTAGTCTGTTTTATACCTACTGAAAAATGAATTTCTTTAAAACCAAAACTTTTTACACTTACCATTAACATATCTATTTCAAAAACAGATTTTTCATAGTTATTTTTTTTTACCAATCAATACAAGTATAATGTTATACGCTATTTATTAGTTTCTTTTTAAATTGCTTTCTGAATACAGTCAACATATATAAAACATATACTTTTGGCTCTGGAATTGTAATCTAGGAAACTCAGCATAAAACCGCAGTCCTGCCGACAAATAGATGATTGGAAATAAAAAATATTACTCAAAATTTTAAATACAGAAAAAAGTAAAAGCATAAAAAAGCCTAAATTGTTGCCTGCCTGACAGATCCCAGTGCATAAATGTATATAAGAACTTTCAGACAGCTGTTTCCAAAACTAATTAGTATTTTGGCAGCGATTTCTCCAGCATTTGTTCTCCTAGTACCAATCGTGTTTGAAATCTTGAATAATACCAAAGATAGCATCTAATTTACAATGATCCGGCTAGGAGAACCACAACAATTTTCTGATTCCAATCAAGCTTCTTCAAAAATGTCAACCTTAGATATGAGACCACTCCTCAAAGTCAGACCCCCACGTAGAACACAGAAGGCTAAATTAAATAATATTGTAAATATGATCCCTTTGTGTTATGGGGTTTCAAATGACTCTCTCTCAGTCTGATTCACAACACAGATGCTGTGAAGAAAGCAGGAGGAACAGAGATGGGTTGCTCCTGGTTTGGCCCAGATCGGGCAAACTGGTAGTAGCGGTGGCTACCCACCCAGGTGCTTCTGCACATGTGCAGAAGTGGCAAGTACGCCTGAACCACTAGTAAAAAAATTGGCAACCCACCACTGAGGAGGAAGGAGTATTAGACACATTCACCACTTTTGAGTTATTTATAAATTTAATAAAGTTGGGATAAAATAAAACAAACTGAATTAAATTAAATACTCCTCCAACCATTTCAGAGCATAGGACTGGTTCCAAATTCCCATTCATGAATGAAAAGATTTCTTTTGGAAGAGTTTTTCAGGAAACACAAGGGAATGGACAGATCGGTCTAAATTGTCTCTGCAAATTTCATTGGTTGGTTTTCTTATAAATAGAAATCAACTTATGTGATGCCTGTGTCCAACACTTATAAGGAGGAGTATGCCAAAGCTTCTCATGCCATTGCACAATTTGGGTAGAGAGTATGGAACATAAAACAATTAAGGCTTAAAGGTCAGAGTGAATTTACATAGGATGAGGTCACAAAGAGTCAAGTATAATCCCAACAAAATCCTATGTTAATGGATATGCTAGTTCTGCTTATCTGCTTTTCACATATAACATCATTGTAACCGTTGCAGGACAAATTAATAAAGCAGAAAACTGGCAATATATTTTACAAACTAAACACAGGTTTACAGTGAAATATCAACAGAAGAGCACGGTTTACAGACACACTGCAACAGGCTTGTCAATTTAAACTACAGACAGTGGCATAAATATTTCACTTTTTTCCCCCCCAAATGCATTTTAAACCCAAGTGCACTTAAAAGAAAGATTATTTTTTATATATATAATACACACACGGCATTCTAACATGCACATTTTAAAAATGAAACGTGATACTAGCCTCTTTTTAATAATACACCATTCAGTGCTAGCCACCCAAGGGGCCTTCCAGGAATGAAATCCAGAAACTTGGGCTTGTAGATAGCTCCTTTGTGTGACAATACCGAACAGGAAAAGTTTGGTTGCATGTGGATGAGCAGCCAAGCTTTACATATTTAGGATTCATACATTTTAGCTTTCCAATAAAAGCATGGAGCTTTCAAATTATTTTCTTTTTTTCAAGTTCATCATCTGAGTTGTCCTTGGAATATCATATACGCAAGCTGTTTCTCGTATTCTATTTGGACTGCGCTGACACTGTATTTTAGCTTTCCCAATCTAATAAATTATAACTCTTCCCACTTGAATTAAGGTGAACAATTAAAATGAAATGTAAACTTTAAAATGGTTTACTTTTGCTATTCAAGTACATTTTTGTTGCTTTCAATAATTTTTTTAATTCCTCATTGCATAATAACATGCATTCAGATTTTTTTTTGCTTAATTTTTTTCTTTAGCATAACCTACATTTATTTTTCTAGAAAAGATAGTTTAAAATATGTGGAATTTTATATATTCGTTAATTGTCTGACTTCATTTGTAAAACTGTCACAATGAAGAAGAGAAAAATATAGATGATGTAAGATTAAATATGTTTCAATAAAGGAGAATTAAATATGTATTTGTGTTTAAAGAGCCTAAGGAGACAAATCCCTAATCTTTCTTTTCTCCACAGGTGAATATTCCATTTCATGTTGATAGATATAGATACATAATTATAGAATAGCAATTTCAACTGACAATGTATATTGAATCTTTGGTAAAACGGTGAAAAATTTCCGCTCAAATGTATGCATTTTAAAATGTAGAATTACATTTTGTGGTGCTAGTTTCCAGAAGCAGACAAGAAATGCTTAAAGAAAAAGTGATAATCCCTTTAGGAATTATTTATATCTACAGCGTTCGTTACAAAGCGCTTGATTTAATACCCTTAATTCTTAGCACATGTTATTTAAATTTGAAGACTGTTTAAATTTTAATAAATATTTGATATTGCCTTATTATTATAGTTCGAAACTGTGATAATAGTTAACTGCACATGGGAAAAAAATTATCCTTCTTATATTTCAAACGTAGCGTAAATCTCTCCTTAACGGTGAGATTATGTTTAAAAGAATGCAATGGGGGAATAAGAAAGGAAAAAGAAAAACATCTGTGCTTATACAGCTAGCCCTGAATTACAAAGTACCCTTCCAGGACTAAGGATTCCCTTTTTATTAACATGTGGTGAAAATCTTACACTAAAATGTGCTTCCTACTACAGATTTAGACAAATCAAATAGGTTAAGAGGAATACTGTCAATACAAAATAATTTCTGAAATACTCTGGGCACATCGTTTCAAGTTTGATACATTTAATTCACAATTAAATATACTGGAAATATCCCACTAGGGCTTAAAAACATGACAAACTCACATTGTAGCAGATAATGCAAAAATATGTGTTCTTAATTCCTTTCATGAAGACAAAATATCTAATTGTTGCAGATACTTTAGAAGCTAGGTTAGTGGCAGTTTGTACTGGGTAAGAACAAGTACAAAAATGACACATGGTTTATTCAGCTAGCAATGATCAATAATACTGTTCCATTTGCATCTACAAAATTATCAAACACTGTTTTAGATGGTTTAGTTTATGGTAATTAGTGAAACAGCACTGGTATTAATGCAATGACCTTCAAAATGATCTATAAATTCTAAAGCCTTACTTTACTATTAACTAAAGTTCTGGGACATTACATATACTAAAAGTATAAAATAAAGGAGAAAAAACACTAAAAAATATCTTTAGAACATATTGAAGTATTAGCCTACATATGAACTTAAAACCATATTTATTTAGACTTAATTTATATTGTCATTAATTAGTTTTGTCCACTTAGCTTCTTCCCCACTTCACTTCTTTGATATTACTAATAAGTTGCCTATACTATAAGCAGCCAGTAATATCAGCAAGCTACATTGGCAAAAATGATCTTTAATAAGAAAACTTACCCTTTTCACATGTGCTTTCTTAAAATGTATAGAATTGATCAGTTTTAAGAACTTCAGTTTTAAGAAGAGATTTTCAAACTGTTTACAAATACCAACTATGAAAAATGTTTAAAAATCCCAAGTACAAATTTGAACCAATATGAAAAAAAGTTTATTTACCATAAAACTAATGCAAACAAACAGCATAGCCAATGGCAGTATAAGATGATTTAATATTAACTAAACAGAAACTCATAACAAAGGAAAAGTCTAGACTTTATTTTTAAAAAAATGTGTTTAAAGAATACAACATGCTTTAATGCAAAAGCAAATTTAATTTTAGCTATTAATGTTTTCAAAGTCAAAATGTACACTCTCTCTTGAACTAAAATGAATCCTTAAGTGTTGAATTTAAATTATCTGGCAAAGCCATCAGTTCCAAAGTGTGTGTGCTTGTGTGTGTGTAATATTTAGAGCCTGGCTTCATAAAGATGCTTTGCACATATGTCCTAATACATCACATAAACTACTACGTTGGGGGAGAAGAAGGATTTCATTTCTGTTTCTACAAAGTACTCCGTAACAAAGGTAGAATTTGCATCTACTGTTTGTTAGGATGGGACCATTTCAATACATTTGAAAATCTTACTAAATGTGCAGTTAAGGTTATAGGCAGAGCAATTATTAAACAAAAGTACTACTTCAATATAAATAGATGTGCATATTATTACTGATTATTACCAGCATATTTGCTTTACTATATAGATATATATGCATCATTACTAATATATTGATACAAATTGTTATATTTCTAGTAATATAGAACATACACTAACAGCTTCAAATTATTATTTCAGTTATTTGTAACATTGCAGAAACTTAAATAATTCAGCAAGTTGGTGAAAATAAGATATAACAATTTTAATTTACATATTTCCACAAAGTTTAGACTACTATTCTATAACAACTGAGAAGCTATATCCAAATACATGAGTTCCTGTGGTGTATCATAGTCATTCTCCTTCAGTCCCCATTAGCAAAATGTAGTATTAATTTAGCTTTCAATAAGTACAGGTAAAATGGAATGTTAACTTTTAGATTTTTATTTTTGCTTAAATAATACAACTTACATTTTAATAAAGTTAAAAGAGATGTTATCTTAAAACACAGCAGACAAAAATACAAAATAGTATATTTAATATACTAAAATACTAATTACAGAGTTTTAAAAATCAAATCCAATAAAATGCATATTTTCATAGAAATAATATTGGAAGCTGTTGCTATTTGTATCATGCTTCTATACTTTGGGGAAAGTGTAATTTCATTTTTGAATGAAAAAACATTGCACATACTTTTTAATGTGTGAAATACTGCAATTCCTAGGATGTTCTAAAATATTGTATGTTTCATAAATTATTTCCTGTCAACATTTCTGCCTGATTGCAGACTTAAGCAGTTCAAAGATGGTTGGGTTTTTGCAAGTTTTATGCAAAACTTTTCTAGCTATGAACAGTTAATGTCAACTTGCCAGGAATCACAGGTGCATAGTGTATAGTACCAGTTCAAAAGTGTATCACTAAGAATAGAATAGAATTGGAAGGATGTACAATAAATAACCAAAACACTGTTTAAATTTCTATAAAATTATTCTGAAAATCATGAAAGTTGATTAAACTAAACTAACATTGTTCTATGTTTTTATATTTTACCTTCTAGGAAATGTTATGGAAAAATTTAATTCTTAATCAAATTAACCTGTTACTTACTAAATGACCTTAGTAAATAAGTATTCTTCAGACAAACACCCACCTGATGAAGTATAGAACATGAAAAACTTGCCATTTATTCTAGACTGATGTATCTCAAAACTATTTTACCCATATATCTAAAAATGAAATGAGTGACACACTGATTTCTAGTAATATAGAACCTACACCAACAGCTTCAAATTGCTATTTCAGTTATTTGTAACACTGCAGGAATTTAAATATTTCAGCAAATTGGTGAAAATAAGATCTAACAATTTAAACGTATACATTTCCACAAAGTTTAGAATACTATTCTATAACAACTGAGCAGCTGTATAAAATAACTTTTAAAAAAACAGTACAGACTAGCTCCATTTTAGAGTTAACAAAAGCTTTTAACAGCCAATACGATTTGATTCTTTACACTATAAACCTATATATTTCAAACCACTTGAAGATCTTAAATCTATGAGGATTACAGCTCTAAGAGATTAATTAAAGTAAAAGATCATTACTCACATTTTACTCATTTCTTTTCTTGGCCTAAAAACAACGTATCTTTTAACAAACATTTCCAAGTTTTTATTCTGGCTGAAATAAATAGTTTCCTTCCTTTACTCACCTCCTCCAACTCTAACAAAATCAGTATTTTTTGGAATATATGTTTGTATATTTGTTCCCAGCAGCAAACTTTTCCCAGGGATAAACCTCTTTGACATTCCCCACACATAAAATTTTCGTTACCAAACAGTTCTGATAACTGTTTACATCGGTGGTAAATTCATTTTTTTTTTACTACCGGTTCTGTGTGCGTGGCTTGTTAGGCGTGGCAGGGGAAGGTTACTGCAAAATCTCCATTCCCTCCCAATCAGCTGGGACTCGGGAGGCAGAGAATAGATGGGAGCGGGGCCAGCCAAAGGTGGCATTTGTCGGTTCTCCAAACTACCCAAAATTTGCACTACCGGTTCTCCAGAACCTGTCAGAACCTGCAGAGATTTCACCCCTGGTTACATGTAATAAAATGTTAGGGTTAACTTTCCAAACTGATAATGTAATAATGTTTAAATTAGAGGTAATTTGATGTGATAAAAATATCAAATAAATCAATACCTACAACTAGTCTGAAATCAACCAAAATGACTTTTAAAAAATTGAAATTCAAGCTGACACATTAGGGCAGAGGTCACCTTGAAGTTAAATTATCAATAGGTTATGCATTTATTCAAAGTGTCATTATTATCCCACTGAATTGTATCTTTCAACAATTATCTTCCATTGGAGACAGTTAAGTTCTCTCCAATTCCTTTTTAAAATGGTTCTGTGAAAGGAATACTAAAAGATAATTAAAGAAATGGCTGAAGATATTTGAGTGAGTGGAAATTTCCTACAAGTTTGAATGCACTCGTATATATCATTTTATTTGAGAGATTTGGAAATAAATACTTTATTAGAAATCAGCTGGCCTGCCCTTTCTGGCATGCAGATATCTCTAAATGTTGAGGGGAAAAAGAGCTGAAAAATTGAAAGACTATACAGGTTTAAAAGATTGTAGACCAGTGGTCTGTATAAAATAAGGAAAATCCATAAGGAAAAAAAAGAGGTTAAAATGGTTCTCACTGACAGCCATATGTTTATTTAATTAGTTATCCCATTTCAAGAGAGCCCAACTCCATAGGCGGCTTACAAATAATGTTAATTTTCAAGCTAATTTAAAGAAGCTTTGAAAGAAGTTTCTGTATAATCAAAACTTAAAACACATAAGCTAAAAAAATTATAGCACAACACAAATACCATCAACTAGCAAGCCATGCTTTCACATTTTGATACGTTAAGCCTATATACATTTTTTGAACCTGAATGTTATATTCCTGGTTTCCTTTTGTAAGCATTGAAAGCATGGTTGAAAAATATGGTTGAACTAATCATGAGAGTTTTTACCTCAGAAACAAAAAAACTATAACTGAAAATTAGAAGAAATTGTGATTTAAATCCATTTATTATTTCTAAAACATTATAGCACATGTGTTAGCCTTATATTTTGTACTAAATCAATTTCTTCTGCTAAAAGTAAGTAAAAGGCATTTTCTTTGTAAAAGAATATATGATAATCTTTCAAATATAAATATCCCCATTCAATGCAGAAAATATAGTCATTTCATAGTCATTTGATCACACAGTACTTTAATTTTCCTAGAAATTTTCCTATCAGACATATAGGACATATTAATTTCATGTTTCTTTCCTAAATACAAAGTAAGTATTTAACCACATCTACTGACAGAATGATAGGCTAAATAATCACATCAAGTATTCAGAAGATAGTTCTCAATGGAAGTACATCTACATGGAAGGAAGCATGCAGTGGGATGCCTCTAGATTTCTCTCTTCAACATCTTCATAAATGATCTACATGAAACATAAGGGGAACTCAACAAATTTGCAGATAACACCAAGCTGAGGGGAATAGCCAACACTTTAAAAAACAGGCACAAGATTCAGGAGGATCTCAATAGGCTTACAAATTGGGTCCTATCCAACAAGATATACTTCAATGGTGAAAAAAGGAAGATTCTGAACTTAGAAAAAGGAAAACCAAATGCACAAGTATAGACTAGGTGGCACCTGGCTCAACAGTAGTAACTGTGAGAGGGGGCTCTAGGTGTCCTAGTGGATTACCACTCAAGTATGAGCCAGTAGTGTGCTGCAGTTGCCAATGCTGGGCTGTATCAATAGAGGGACAGTGTCAAGACAACAAGAAGACCACACAACATACTTTGTAAAACAAATTCTCTTCCCAATTAATCTATACTAATCAAGAAGAGAACCAACCTAGAACTAAGGAGAAATTTCCTGACTGTTACAATAATTAATCAGTAGAACAACTTGTCTCCAGAAGTAGTGGATGCTTCAACACTGCAGTTTTTTTAAGACAAGATTGGACAACCATTTATCTGAAATGATATAGGGTTTCCTGCTTGTTCATGAGATTGGACTAGAAGACTTCCAAAGTCCCTTTCAACTTTCTTATTCTATTCTTTTGTTAATTAGGAATTGGTTACCCAAACAAGGTAAAAAGCTAAAAGCCCAACACAATAAGGGGAAAAAAAGAGTGCTTTTCCAACACTACCATTACAACGTAGGCTCAAAGCTGAACTCACAACCATCCTTGATCAGATTAACTTCTAGTTTTTCTCTGCTTGTCTGACTAGTTTGCCAAGAACTTCAATGATAATTAGGGAAATGAGTCTTATCATTGTCTACAGGTTTAGCCCATAAGCCTAGATTCTTGCATGCACATAATACAGGTAACTTATTATTACTGAGCACCTTAATACTGGCTGCTTATCTATAATGAAACATGAAGATTTGGAAATTAGTGTGTCTCAAATTTCATCCTTCAAACTCTGTGTCATTCAAACTGTATAATTAACCATTAATATGTCAGTCCTATCTTTATTCAACTGCTTCAGGCTTTAATTTTGTCCACATAAAAGAGAACAACTCCACATAAAAGGAAATCAAAAACTGTGGCTGACATCTAGCACCTGCACATAAATGCTATATGAACGCATGGGTATTTATTACCTAATATTTCTTGCTCTACTGCACAAGGACACGAGATGCAGGTAAGTATGCATCATATCTGGACCCAAGAGTTAACTTTTTTTTATAGCATGGTAATTTCAGCCATTGTTATAGGTTATAGAAGCATAATAAGTATGAACTATCTAATCAATATGGAAAGAATTGTGACAATGCAAGAGAAGAATGTCTCAGCCAATAAGAAAATGTTAAGTCACATGCAATTCCACAAATATAATGAGATCTCACTGCTTAAATTCATGCACAGTGAGCTCAAAACTAAAACACCACACCAAAATATCAGATAAAATCATTTTTCTCTTTGTCATATTACTTAAGAACAAAACAATTAGAAGACAAATAAAACATAATTCTTCTTGTTTCAAACAACTATAACCTTGAACAAAATCCATTAATTATACTGACAGAAAAGATGAAACAGAAAAGACTATAAATTGACCTCAATGCTAATATCATTTAACCTAGGAGTAGTTAGTCTCTAATAAAGATAAAATGGACAGCGTCTCTGGTCAGACAAGATACACATTGATTATATGGTGATATTCAACACAAACACGTATATAAAATGCAAAACAACATCCATATAGTAAATTGCAAGAATTGTAATTTTGTTTCATCCTTCAAAATAGGGATGCCTTATTTCTTTCTCACAACCTGAACAACATAAAGATATGAAAATGTGTAATTTATTTTAACTGGACATGATGTAAGTTTTATTAATTCCATGTGCAAAAAAGAAAAGAAAAAGAAAAAACAGCTTCAATTTCAGAGACTTTCTGGCTTTCTTACTACGCATTTCATCCAAAAAATGGTTTTTATAACTGTTTTTCTTTTATATTCATGACACACAACATGTCTAACACTGAAACCTTACTTCCACAGTCAAGTAAATATATGTTAGAAATTAATAAGATCAGCTCTTCTGCACGCCTAAAGCAACATTCCTCTGTGAATACGTTTCATAAATCGCATATCAAATGTATCTTATTTTTATATACTGTATGAAAAATGACAATGATATATCTACAGCAGAAGGGAGAAACTATAAGATGAAACAAAAATTTGAAACAGGAAACACCATTTCCTAAACTCTTATGATTTAAGACTTTGTAAATCTTTATTTTTTTTTTAAAGAAAAAAAAGATGCTTCATAATATATAGGGATCTCTTTATCCAGGCTTCCATAGCAACTTTGGCAACTGCTCTCAGCTGTCTTTAGAGAGTTAAACATTAATAGCCATTCCACTTTGCATTTTTCTTAGCAAAGCACTTATCTTTTAAGGATTATTATAAACACTCTGTTGTGTTTTTAAAAAAAATAAAATCAAAGGATCTTGTCTAAAGGATTTCCAAAACTCTACTTTGAACTTGACACCAAGCAAGAAACAGGAAGAGTGGATATTTTTCCTGGTATTCTACTTCTTGACCATTTGACATAAGTAGGGGAAAAAACCTGCACAGCTGGTATTGTTCGTGGCCCTTATTGGGCCAAGGCAGGGAGTAAGGAAGCATATGACCCCCAGAAACTCCTGGATCACATGATTCCTAACCTCATTGCAGCCTGGTAAAGAAATCTGCAGGATTTCTCCCACCGCATTTGGTAGAACCCACCCCCACCCACCCCCCAGGCATTTTTCACAGAATAGCATATCTACAGTTTTCAATGGTTTTCTACCATTACCACAGAATGCTATAAAGAACAGATGTAGTAAATTTAGGATTGTAACCTAAAGCTTATAAACACTATGAAGCCAAAGGCAGAGTAAGTTCTCAAGAACTTTTTTTTTCATAATTATTAGAGCAGAACAGTGTTATTTTTTTTTCTATAGGATGAAATGATCTTGAAAAGCAATCATGACCGATATAATCAATCAGTTAAAAAAAAGTAGCAAAAATAACTTTGGAAGATCACAATGTTCAGATTTTAAAAATACAACGCCACAAGTAAAACGAAATGCAAGTTGATTTAGAGATAGTTTCAATAGACCGAGATTTTCTCTGTCACTTTTTGAGAAAGTTGTCCAACTTCTCTATTTGCCAACATTGTTGGATACAGAATGACACTGAAAGATTATTCCCCGCCTTCCAAATACAAGTTGTGTAGCAACCACTTACAATTGTCTATCTATTTGTTTAGATAATTTATACGACTCCCCATCTCACAGAAATGATTGTAGGTGGTGTGCTAAGATATTAAAACTGTATACTGTTTGTCAGATTTGCTGGTTAGAATCTTTACTGGTTTTTCTTCTGCTGCTTCCCTTTACTCCATAGATATTCCATCAATTCCTGTATCTTTCCGACTTGCTAATAACTATCATGATCTACTTTTAAATTCTAGTACTAAGAATGCGTGTAAGGAAATATTTTGGATAATAAGGTGTTGTGACTCGGCAGAAACCTCCTGTGAGTTGTTTCGGGATGCACACAGGAGAAGGGCTGACTGACTCACAGGAGATGATAACGAGCAGCTGTGGCTCGTTAGGATCTCCTCCTGCAGATAAAAGACGGATGGTACCACGCCCTGGTTGCAGAAGTCAACGTTCCAATTCCGTTCCATTTCTGTTCTAGTCAAGTTCTCCGCTTGTTTGCAACCATCGAGATAAAGCACTTGGATAAGTGATTTGATTTATATAATCCTGTTTTGCTGTAGTTTACTTTTGCCAGAGCATTTATCTGTGTTTATTTTGGGCTCGCAGCCAGCAAGAGCCGGGACTGATAAAAGTATTCCTTTGAAGTTCTGTTTGGCTTTCGTTTTTGAACGGACAAGGTGGGGGGGGGGGGTCAGAACAATAAGGTATCTTGGATGTTGCCATTTCCACCAGGGCAGCATTTCACTTCCACCTTTTGTTTTTGAATCAGTTACAATGTGTTCAATCAATAACCATATTAAAAGAGTATCCTCAAAGTCTCATTGATAATGTTTGTTCATTGACTGCATTCAACCCAATATTGCTATTTTCCTCTTGACTATGGGAGCATTATTACTATCTATTGTTTACAGTGGTATGGTATGACCGGTACGCCCTGGTACAGGCCATACGGGTGCCTGCTGAGAGCACCATCGCCCGCTCTCCTTACCTCTTTTTGAGATGACCGAGGCATTTAAGCACATGCATGGGGCATATGGCTCCAAGCAGCTGGAGCGTCACAGGCGGTGGGTACGCATGCGTGGCTTGGTGGGCGTGGCATGGCTTGGTGGGTGTGGCAAGGGAAGGATACTGTAAAATCTCCATTCCCACCCCACTCCAGGGGAAGGTTACTGCAAAATATGTATCTTAAAATGTATTTTTTTTAGTTGTGAAAATCCCACTCAAGTTGAGTTTCTTCAGAAAAGAGCTCAATAAATTTAGAAATTACCTGCACTGTGGAGCTAATTTCTGATGCAAAACCTCCAGTAACAGGTGCTTCATGAGTGATGAGCAATCGTCCAGTCTTTGCCACTGACTAAAAAAAAAAAAAGGGGGGGGGGGGAGAGAAAGACTTTTAAGATTTATTTATAAAGACACTTTCTATAACTAAAAAATGGCATAATACAGGTAATCCTCGAGTTATGACAGTTCACATAGCGACTGTTTAAATTTATGACATAACCCCAAAATACTTACAACGCAGTCCCGAACTTACAAATGCTACAGCACCACGGCAGTCATTCACACATACGGACGACTGCAGAGGCATTGCAACATTGCACCCTGCCTATTCCCCCCCATCCGCTGGGTCTCCACAGGCATTGGGCCTGTAGAGACTCACTTACCTTGTGCCGATTTAGCGAGATGTTTGTTCCTTTGCTACTTCGGTGCATTCATGGAGAACAGAAGCCTAAAGTATTACGAGATCATGCAAGATCTTACGCTGCTGATCTCACATGATCTCACACTATGCAGCACTTTAGACCTCTTTTCTCTGCGAACCAAGGCCTGCATGAGATCCATGGGAAAAGGTTTTGCAAATGGTGAGGCTTTTCCTCCGTTTGCAAAGCCTTTTGCTGTGGATCTGGTACAGGCCTCAATTTGCAAAAACAGAGGCCTAAAGTACTGTAGTGCGAGACCATGCAAGATCAGTAGCACAAGATCGTGGCCCTCAGAAGCTTCCAGTCTTGGCGCCAAAAGTGTTTGCAAGCCAATGGGACGCGAGTTTGCTGCTCCAAAGTCTCATCAGCTGGCAAACACTTTTCGCGCTGAGATTGCAAGCAGGCAAAGAAACCGCAGCAGAGAGACTGGAAAGAAGACAGTTCGCTAGATCTTCACAAGGTAAGTGACCCAGTGCGGCAGGATGGGGGGAGCAATTGATCCAAGGGAAGGGAGCATAAAGTATCTCAGTGGGTCGGGAGAGGACCGGGTGGTCTGAAGCATGTAGCTTGCTCCATCACTAGCCCCCCTCATGGCCTTCCCCACCCTGAGATACCTCATGTGCACTTAACAACCTGCACATTTGATTAGTGAATGCGTAGGCAAAAGCAGGGAATGATCACATTCATTTCACGTGATTCACACCAATGAATCCTCGGGTTACAAATGTAATTGGCAGGCTTCGTTACATTTGTAGCTCGAGGATTACCTCTTAAAGGCATACATAAGTTATTTTGAAATCCTGGCAATCCAAGTTGATGACGATAACTATAGAAAGCATCTGGGTTGGGAACAAATTGTTTAACAAGCTATGAAACAAGTTATAGCCACTCTATTAATATATTGAGATAAATAACATATTATTTAATAACTATTAAACTTTTCCAAAGTAATGTGTGCAACTTTTTTTGAGTTCTGTGTTATACTGTTTATATTTTGAAAATACTAATACATTAAAGTTTCCAATGCCAAATAAAAGATAAGAAAAATTAGAATATTAATATATACCAAATACTTTTAGACTAAGAAAACTCATGCTTACATTATATGCTACTTATATAAAGAACTTGATCAGCACAATTTGCCCAATGCTAGTAATATTCTTTACATCATAATCAAATATTATTTTTAAAGTGGTCTAATGCAGTGTTTCTCAACCTTGACAACTTGAAGATGTCTGGACTTCAACTCCCAGAATTCCCCAGCCAGCGAATGCTGGCTGGGGAATTCTGGGAGTTGAAGTCCAGACATCTTCAAGTTGCCAAGGTTGAGAAACACTGGTCTAATGCTCTTAAAACTAAAGCCAAAAGGCTCTATATTATTTACTTTAAAAAAACATTTTTCCATGGCAATTTACAACTAAACCCACATAAAACATTGAAGCAGTACAAATATACAGTATAAGACAATAAAACAATAAAAATACCAGCCGAAATTAATATTTCTTGACAACAGTGTGTTACAAATCAACACACTGATTTAAATGCTTACGGGGGGGGGGGGGAGGTTTTGTCAGTCAAGGCCATTTCAGAGGCTGGCAGATGCTACAGGAAAAGTCCATTCTCTGATAGCTGCTTGCCTCATCTCAGCTATAGGTACCCCTCCCCCCGAGAAGGTGAAAATTATGTTAGATTGCAGATAAGAACACACTTTCAAATATTATAGTAGTCCTAAGCAGTGAATGTAAAGGTAAAGGTTCCCCTCACACATGTGATAATCATTACCGACTCTAGGGGGCGGTGCTCTGTTTCAAAGCAGAAGAGCCAGTGCTGACTGAAGATGCCTCCGGGGTCATATGGCCGGCATGACTGAACGCCTAAGTTGCACGGAATGCTAGTTCCTATTTTTCTACTTGCATTTTTTACATGTTTTCGAACTGCTAGGTTGGCAGAAGCTGGGACAAGTAACAGCTCACTCCGTTACGCAGCACTAGGGATTCGAACCTCCAAACTGCTGACCTTTCTGATCGACAAACTCGGCATCTTACCACATCCTTTTTAAACATAAAGCAGTGAAGGGCTTTATAAATTAATACAACACTCTTAACAAAATCCAGAAATGAAATGGAAGCCATGAAAAATGTACAAGAATATATTCACAATAACCAGTTCTAATTAAGTAATTCATAAGAAGCAGAATCTAAAGTTGGCCATGTTTGAACATAAGTCTCAATGGTTTTTTTTTAACAAAAAAAACCGAAAACACCCAAATGTGGCTTACCTGGCTTTTTATAATGGAACAGATGGGCTTTGCCATGTGATTTCCTTATCAGATGTTCAACAACATATAGATAATTCTACTGCTTAAGATTAAGCTAAGCAAATTAATTCCAGTTACTCATTTCATTAAGCAATTTTGTGTGTGCAAGACCTAAAGTGACACCTTATCTCTTTCATTTTAGAAGAGCTCAAATATTCTGAAATAGTTGTTGTTACAACCTCTTCTTCAAATTCATTTGAACAGATCAAATTCCTTCCTAACCCATACGTAGGGCTAGAAATGGCATATCTGGAAGACAGAGCATCTCATTTCGACTGACTACACAATAATAAAGTGTAAATTGCAAGGGTAAAGACTCCCTCAAGTCAAATTCAACTCCTGTTGAGTGCATGTACAACACATTAATCTTATTTTCAAGTTAGAGCACTGACAAGTTCAAAGCTCTGACTGGCAATAAACTGGCTGGACCAGAAGATAAAAGAATTAGTCTTCTTTTTTATGTTTTATTTGGTAACCTAGCCAGCCAAGCAACTGGTAATTTTCCTCCTGATGGAAGTTGAATGGATGGAAGTTAGAAGCTTTATCGAACTACCTTCTGGAAAGTTGGGAAATTTAAATTTATTGTTTCACAAAGCAAGATTCAGAATGTGGTAACCACAGATTTTGCTTTTAACTAATTTCGCCTTACTCAATATGTCTTGATAGGTTTAACAGATTTAAACATACAATTGTCAGAGTATGGTAACTATCCAACTTATGGGCAGTTTATGAATGATAAAACATTCTTGTCCTCTAGAGGAAAAATACCTTTCCAAGTTATTAAAAAACAGCATGGAAATTGTGTGCAAGTGGGGAGGGAGAACCTAACCCAGACTTCTTCATAAGACTTAGTAGTTCCTCCATCATACTTTACCCTCATCACAGACTGGCATTTATAGAGTTTGTTTTATATACTTACACACATGTCTCTCAAATTATGTTATTTAAAAAAAACAAGTCTACATCTATAACTTGCTCAATGGAGCGAAACAGTATAATGTATTCAATAAAAATGTAAAAATTATTCCAAAACAAATAATTGCCCACAGCAAACTGAGCCTAGTCCTTATGCTGCAATTCTTAACACATTCACTTGAGATTAACCTCCAATGAACTCAATAGAGTTTATTTGTGAAAAGCAGAGATAATACTGGTGTGTCAGAGACTTGAAAAGCACACCCCCCAAAAGTTAAATTTTATAACTATTAAATAACTACCCTTTTCTAGCACCTTAAAGCTACAGGACATGAAATTAATTTTGAAGGAAGCAGGTTAATCTTCAAAACAGAACACTTCAACAAGAGAATAATTATGGAAGCTATCAAAATAGAGAATGAATAAACGTGACGATATATCCCGCCTACCAGACATCTAGAAACCAGCCCTAGTCAACAAACAAGCCCCACCCACCACCCAGGCCGTTACAACACGAAACAACAATAGACACACAGCCAGCACCAATCAGCACCAATCAGCACCAATCTACCAATCATGATACAACCACACAACCAATCATTTCACTTACTGAAACAAAGCCAGCACTCCACCACCACCCCATCAAGCTCCAATCACACTTTAAGTACAAAACCCAGTCTGAAGATGACAAATGAGACCTCACTGAAATGTTGCCAAGACAATCTCAATCTTACATGGGAAAAGACCTGAATACAACAAGACCAGCATACCTACACCTGTGAAAATCTACAAACACACACAAACACACACACACACACACACACACACACACACACACACACACACAAGCCAGGAATTAATGGACAACCAGAACAGAGGTGCAAGTTAATTTCATTAAGAATATTTCTTAATATCAAACCACCTACCCATCCAACAGAATAAGGAATCCAGGGGTGGGCTTCCATAATTTTAGCAACAGCTTCTCTGCCCTGTTGCTGGGTGAGTGTGACTTAATTGGCCTCCTGCACCATGGCAGGGGGGCGTTTTCGCCCTCTCAGGCTCCAGAGGCTTTCCTCATGCCTCCAGCAGGGTGAAAACGGCCTCCCCCAAGCTCTGGAGGCCCACCAGTGGCCAGAAACAGGCCCATTTCTGACCTTCCAAAACTTCAGGGAGGCCCATTTTTCACCCTCCCCAAGCCTCCGAGTGGGTCATGTACTTACCTGACATCCCAAACCGGCCACGTGGGGTCTCCTGGAGGGGTGGGCGGGACCAGCCAGGAGTGGGATTTGGGGGTTTTCCGAACTGGGCAGATTGTTAGCTAGAGGTTCTCCCGAACCCGTACGAACTCACAGCAGCCCACCCCTGAAGGAATCCCAGCACCCATACTTCCACAGTGGTTTCAATTCCAACTAGTAATGTATACAGAAAGATATTAAAAGGAAAAAAAATTGCACTCATAACTCATGAATTGGAATGTAACCAATCCTTCAAAGTTCCAGAAATTCTTAGCCCAAAGAAATATGAAAGACAAATACAAGAAGCAGCCATTCTCTCTGTCTACAACTTCATTTTAACACTATCTAGCATGAAGTTGAAGAAATCAATTCTGCAACAACATCATGGGTATTCTCTGACTGATGCCTCATATTCTTGAGCAATCGTTAAGGAAGTCTAATTATTAATATGTATAGCCATCCCTTCTTCATATCCTACTTCTTATTGAATAGAGCTAATTATTTGTATGCCATTCTGTTAAAAGAAAAAGTCCAGTGCTGTCTAAATTAACTTGGAAGGAGCAGGGTACTTGCTTTTAAAAAACGTCTTTTCCTAAGGTTCAAGAATTAAGGAGCAGATTAAAAATAAAAGGTGCTGAGCCATTTAAATATTGTCTCATGCCACAGAGAGCTTTAAAGGCCTTGAACTTGCACGTGGAAGCAAATCGGGAGTCAGGGCAGCTGGCTTGTGCTGTGACATTTTGCAGTAGCCGAAGCTTCTGAATGCCTTTCAGAGCTAATCCCATGTAGAGCACATTGCAGTAGTCGAGACAAGAGATGATTAAGGTTTGAATGACTGAACACAGGGAGCCCTGATCCAGGAAATGCTGCAGGTGATATACAAACCTAAGTTGTAGAAAAGCTCTCCTAGCCCTGTCAGCTTCAAGCAGGAATCACAAGTACAGGAGAACCCCTAAATTGCAAACTCAACGTAAACAGGTTAGGACCACCACGTGCAGAACTAAAGATGAGAACTAATCTGTATCTTGAAGCTCCATGCACGCAAAGCAGGGGTGGGTTTTAACCGGTTCGCGGCGGTCCCCGCGAACCGGTTGGTTGGCAAACCCGGAAGTAAGTAACTTCCGGGAACGGCAAAGGGCCCACCCGCCCGTGCTCCTTACCCGGTTTTGACGGGTTCTGCGCTTCCACGCATGCGCAGGACGCATACAGCGCCTGCGCGATCCTCCAGGAACAGCTGGAGCATCGCACAGACACTAGTACACATGCGTGCACTGCGCGCGTGCACGAGGACACCGCCGGCCTCGTTCCAACCGAACTGGTTGGAACAGGGCGAGAAACCCACCCCTGACCCAAAGCCACTCAGCCTTGCGAGGGTTCACTGGCAGCCTGGACACGGTTATGCTTAGTAATTATGATTAGGCTTTAAATTTAAATTAAAGGTGTCCGTTTTATTTCATCTTTACACAGTCTAAATCATTTCATGGTAAATAATGGATGTACTGTATTTTTCAGACTATAAGACACACCGTAGTATAAGAAATACCATGATTTTGAAGAGGTAAATTTTTAAAAAAAGTTTCTGCACTCTGCAGGCCTCCCAAACCCTCTGCACGACTCATTTTTTGCAAAAGAAAAAAAGGGGGGCCTGCAGAGATTTGGGAGGCTTTTAGAGTGCTCCTGGGGGCTGGAAGGGGGCAAAAATGAACAAAAAGGCCTGATTTTTACTCATTTTTCCACTCCCCAGCCCCCAGGAGCACTTTTCAAGCCTCCCAAACCCTCTGCATGTCCATTCTGTATTCACTGCTGTATTCAGTGTATAAGACACACCTAGATTTTCACCCCTTTTTGGGGGGAGGGGGAAAGGTGCATCTTATATCTGAGAAATAGGGTATATATTTATAAAATTGTGAGTCTTATTTGTTATACTTTACAACAAAATGATTTTCAGTATTGTATTGTGTATTGCATTTTGATAACTTTAAGTTTATTATGAGCAGTTGACTAGAAAAGAGGCTTACATAAAAAATAAAACCAGTCTTACTGGTATTATTCCAATATCCAAGGCCAAGAAGAGACTCTCTCTTAAATCTTGAAACATTCCTATTCTGTTTTTGTTTTCCTTATAAGGGTTTGGGGGCTTCACTTTACCCTCTTCTTTCTCCACCATGCTACCATTCCTCGTTTAAATGCTTCTGCTATAGGTCAAAAATGGATAGGAACTACTATTCCCTTTATATTTTAGATATAATCGTTGTCCTCACAATTTCCATTCTCTTTTACACTGTTCTTAATTATAGTAATTCCTACCTCTCCCTTTTCAAATTCCTTTCTGTAAATGTAAAATTTTACTGTGGTTAAACACTTTCCTCTTTAATTGTTCCTTTCTTCTTTTTCTATAGTCTTTATTGATATTGGATAGTTATTTTATTTTTCTTCCTCCAGAGAAATTCAATTTTCTTAAAAGTAACTCTCACATTCTAATGTCTTCCATTCACTTAATTTTCCTTTTGATTGTCCAACTGAATCCTCTCCTCCCATTTTTTGTTGGCAACCTCTGTGAGAATCAAGCTCTCACTTAACGTTTTTTAATTATTTTATTATTTTAACCCAAGCACTGCAAATCTAACTTAAATACTAAACATGCATTTTATCTATCAACATAATCAACTATAAACCAATATAGTAGTACTAGTTAATCTGATTTATGTACTTCACTTTCTTGAAGAATCAGTTCTTTCACAATGGATGTTGACCCCAAGACATATGGGTAACAACTTAATTCCTTGGCATGACAGACAACTTATCTAAAAAAAGAGCCACATCATCTAGAACCAGAGGTGGGTTCCTACCAGTTCGCACCTATTTGGTAGAACCAGTTCGTCAAATCTACTGAACCGGTTAGAAGAGGTTCCACCAGTGGATCCAGAAAGCAGGCCATACCTACAGAAGAGGTTCCAAAATTTTTTGAAACCCACCACTGGTCCTTGGATATGATTATTCTACATTATCATGCTCATATTTATAAAACTCAGTGCCTCTGTGAAAGGTAAGGATGACTACTGCGTTTGTGGTGCAATCAGAACATTGCGTGTGTTGAAGTTGTTTTAACGCAAACCAAAGATGCCTTTTAAAAAAGTTTACATCATATTCTTATGCATGCCAGTGCTGTGTGTGAGGTAACTTAAGGTGGTTCTGACAAGTGTCGTCGGCATCTTCATATCCGGTCACATGGGTGGCAAGCCACTCCCACAAAGGAGGCCACACCCACAGAGTAGGTTCGAACAATTTTTGAAACCCACCACTTGTCTAGAACAGTGGCCCCCAACCTTTTGGACACCGGGGACTGGTTCCCTGGAGATGGATTTTTCCGGGGACCAGAGAGGTTGTGGTTTGTCATGCAGCCTGCATCCCATGAATGGCGCTTTGTTTGTTTGTGCAACCCAGTTTCTGGCATGTCATGGACCGGTTCTGGTCCACAGACTGGGGGTTGGGGACCTCTAATCTAGGGCAATGATGTGTGACTGCAAATATCCAGGCAACCAATAGGAAGAATTAATTAATTTAATTTAATAGATTTATAGGCTGCCCAATCCCGGAGGACTCCGGGGGCAAAGAAATCTGTTTTGTGTCTGTATTTTTTCAGCCCAGAAAAATAATAGCCCTATGAAGTTGTTGGTGGTGATGATGTGGTAGTGATAAATTTGTGATCTGCGGTTGCAAAGCAGTTGAAAAGCAACTATGTTGGGCAAATGTATTTTCAGATCATAATCACAGAAACTTTAAGTCTGATCAGAACAGACTCAACTGAACAGTGAATTTCAAAATCTCAAATGTCAACAAGGTATATCCGAGATTGATGTTCACAAATCCCTCAAAATGCAGGTTGATTTTAAAAGAAGTATTTCGAGATAGAGAGCTGATTCCACTGCGCCACCTGCTTTGTGGAATATGATTCCCTGGAGATGAGATTGGCCTTGAGCCTATTGGTTTATTGTAAGGCTCTGAAGACAGGCATTGGGATTCAGGAGTCTAATGGAGTCGATATAGTGGTTGCACTTATCGTTTTGAAGAAAGGGCTTATCTTAGCTGTTTTAGAGACTTTATTATGTTTTTAATATGCTTTTATATTTTTCCCTCATTTTTCAATTGTATTTTTTTTTGTTGCTTTCATTTTTGTTTCAATTTTTTGTAAGCTGTCCAAAAACCTATATATGAGATGGGTGGCTATGTAAATTTAAGTAATATTTAAATTGTTGCACACCTAAACTGTTTAAGAACAGTTCCTTTGCTTTTAGAATAAAAAAGGTATTGATATATGAAATTATAAATGAAAAAAAAGAAACTACAGTACATAATCCTATATATCTCAATTAATTTACATCTCATTTTTTCAGTCTGAGTACTAAAGGTTTCCAAAAGAAAGAAAAACAAAAATTTGATTTTGCATTGCTAGAATGCAATTAAGCAACTAATCTTGCATTACCCATTGATTTTGGGGATAATTAATCAAAAAAAGTGTTAAGAGAGTGTACAACAAATACATGGAAAATTGCCACCTTATTTTTAGCCTCACAAATTCTTCTCCCTTTGTATAGTTTTATATATGTCTAGATTTACGGGAAAACCTCAACTCTCTCCACAAAAAACCTTCAATATGAATAATATTGGGTAGAAAATAATGTCACAATAATTATATTACCTTCTCATGTTTAAGTTGTTACAAGACGTATCTTATTTATACTGTATATACATGCAGTTTAGCAAATACTACACTTTAAGATCATTAATATTCTCTCAAAAATTGAAATTTGCGCTGTAAAATAAAACAAGTAACAAAAACAAATACTATTATCACATTTACAATTTAAAAATATTATGCCAGAATATAAATTTGCAAAAATTTGTATTGCTTTTGTAGAAAGTTATCCATGCCCTGGACTATAAGAGTTAAAATAATATCTCAACCCTTCATTCTGCAATGCGTTTTCTAATTCCCACAAATGAACATAGACTCAGCAAAGCTTAAATTGTGTTTAGCTTACTTATGTCTATGAATGCTCTTACAAAAAAGAATAATCCGTGCCAATGGAATCACAAGCTGAAATGGAGAATAGGGAACAAGAAAAAGTTGGTTTCACTAGATGATGGATGCCATCATTTACAAAGAAAAAATGTCTCAAATGTAAATGTCATCCCCATGTTCAAAATTTAAAAGAACAAAGAACCTCTTCCTACCCTTAATCATACATTTTTAAAGGGTTTTAGGAAGCTGCCATCATCCAGTGTTTCTGGAATGCAGCAACTTAGGCGGATGACTTGTGGCAGGCACCTGCCAATTTTATTTCACCATAACTCAACATTTGATCGACTATTACATAAATCTCTATCAAATTTTTAAAAAAAAACTACTTGTGTAGAAAAATCTGGAAGAAAATGACAACTTGAGATGAATGCAGACATGCTTTTATGGAACTAAATTATAGAATTACCCAGTGTTTTCCCTTTTCATTCTTCGGAGAAACCTAGAATTAAGAATATAATTATAACTACAAAGCAGGCTAAGGATTTCAACTAATATGCTCTGAGTAATCTTGAGCTATGGGTTTGGAAGCCTTTTGATGATAGAGATGCTCCATCTTTTGACTCCAGACAATGTGACACTTCCCCATGCAGAAGTGGTTTATAACTTGGCTAATCCTCTGGGCTCATAGGACCAACTTGAAGAGCAGGTGGCAACTGTGGCTTGGGAAAAATCTTCATCTTGTGCTCCAGTTAGAGCCTTCCCTACATGAGGAGGTCTGCTTATGGCCACAAATGATTTAATCAGCTCTTGCTAGGATGAGTACCACAAAGCTCTTAAAAGAACAGTATGTCATCTAAAATGTAATGGCTCGTCAAGCGATGGGAACTTCTACATCATCTTAGGGAACATAGGGACAAAGCTCTCTCAACCACTTTCTTCCTTTGGTGGGGGGGGATACTGTTCTCCCTAATATTAGGTTTGTTTCCATTCTAAGCCAAAATATGAAATCTGGACTTTTGATTAGTGCATTCTGTGAATTCAACCACTCTTGTTTGTGAGCCATGGCTGTAGATTACCATTATATACAGGTAGTCTTCGGATACAACAGCACCTTGGACCCAGATTGTGGTCACTAAACATTGTAGTTGTAAAACAAGGTATTGCATGGCTTAGCAAAAGCACTCCAGGCAGTCCCAGATGTCGTTCTAACTCCAGGACACATTAAGTGGGAAGGAAAGGGAATCCCAGGTAAGGAGCCCCCCCTTCCCCATTGCAACAGGGAAGTGGGGGAGGCCCAGCAAAGGCTATGTGCAAATTGGGGTGGGGGGTGATCCAGTTTTAGCACAAGTTCAGGAAGACTGGGGAAAGAGAGTATGGGCTGCATGTGTTCATGTGTGGAAATGCAGGGGAGCCTGGAAAAGAGGACATGGTATGCATGTGTGCGAGTGCAGGGAGGTCAAACGGGAAGGTGCTGGTGGATGCATATACTTATGTAAGTACAGGAAGGCCCAAGAAAGGAAGATGCTGGTGGGCAGTGGTGGGTTTCTGCCTGTTTGGACCAGTTTGGCTGAACAGGTGGTGGTGTGGTGCCTGGGTCACTGGAACCAGCAGCGACCCAGGCCTGCCACACCCCCGAATCAGTTCACCAGTGCGGGCATGAGCGAAGCGAGCAGGGCATGCGCAAAACGCCCTCTCAGCAAACCGGTAGTAAATCCGTTAGGAACGAACCACTGCTGGTGGGTGTATCTGTGCGAGAGGGCGCTTGCAGGAAGCCAGCAGAGACGGTCAGCAACAGCAATCATGCTTGCAGTAGGTCATAAGTGTGGGCTGGTTGCCAAGAATACAAATTTTGGTCATGTCACTGAGGGGGTCCTGCAATGGCTACAGCTTTGAGAACCAGTTGTCAATCACTTTGTTCCATCATAACTTCAAACAGTTGCTGAACAAATTCAAGGATTGCCTCTTGAGTTTGGAATTGGATTCCATGTTTATTTAAACATAATTAAGGAATTCATGGTTAGCACTACAACTGGATCCAGCCCCTGATTTATCTCTAGTGAAAAAGAAAACACATTTCTAAATCAACAGTACTAAGCGATTTCATCTGACAAGGACATTTCTTATTACAAAGAATTTCGAACAGCCTTTCTTAGATAATAAGATATGGGGAAGCAATCTGTTATGGTACAGAATACAAGAATTCACTGAAATAAAATGCAATAGATGGTAAAATGTATTGGTTTTTTTTAAATATAACTTAGTTCAAATTAATACTCAGTACAATCAGTTTTGAGAAGCATATTCATGATCTACAGGTGACCTATTCATCATTATCTTGAGATTTAATAATATATTACTAACATGAAATTATTGCAAAAACAGTTCTAATTATGAAACAGATTAAATACTCAAATTATTTTGAAAAAAATAGGATCAGCTTTTAGAAACTACTACTCAGTAAAACATATGTAAAACCCAGATTCAATTGATCTAACAGAGACCTCTAGTGGTAGGAACATGGTTATACTATTTGTAATTTTAGAAAAACCAAAACTGTAACAAATGTCTATGGAGATTCTCAGTCATCTAGGTCATGGTTCTCCCAAAGGTGGTTTTTTTCTCACCAAGACGCTTCCCCGCATTCCCAAAGACACAGTCTACATTCTTTCATATTTGGGACTGAAATAAATCCAACATCCCAATATATAACTGTTCAGAGACCAGAAACCAGAGGCGGATTTCTACCGGTTCGGCTGAGTAGGTAGCAACTCAGCCTGCCATGCCCCCGAACCAGTTCTATCAGCACTGCCATAGGCGCCGCTCTCGTTTTTTCCTTCTGTGCATGTGCAGAAGCATTTTTTACTACTGCGCATGGACACAGCAAGCATGCCCGAAGCACGTCCCTGAGCGAACCAGCAGTAGAAGCTGGAACCCATCCCTGTCTGAAACAGCACTTGCAACTCTTGGGGTGGGGGGACGGAGTGGGGTGTAATTAAAGGCTCAAAATCCCTCTTCAAAACCCACATTTAATGTTTTTTTCTAAGAATTTGGTTTCCTTGTACCATAGATTTCCATATATGAACAATAGAGGCTTGTTCAATATATTTTGTATCAATTTTACATATTACATTGTATAATAATCAGATCATTATAATAGAGTTTGATTAAATGGATATGAGAACATGAAATGTACACTTACCTTGCACACAGTCTCTGCATCCCAAGGCAAAATCGTTTTCAAATCAATTATTTCACAGGAAACTCCTAATTTTTCTTGTGCCATAACTGCTACCTCTTTTATAACATGAACCTAAATATTAGGAGAAAGTGTGCAATAAACTTTAAAATCTCATGAATTTCAACAAGATTTAAGTCTCACTAACATTCTAATCCTATCTATTTGGGTCTTATTTAATTTCCATCACTTTCGTTAGAAGAATATTCTAGAAGATTTACATACACCCATAATGGAGGGCCGAACGAAACATAAATATCTGATGAAGTGATTGCTTCAGATAGCAACACTATCCAGATGAACATGGCAATAAAGTGATCAGCAGTTCAGCAGTTCAAATCTCACCGGCTCAAGGTTGACTCAGCCTTCCATCCTTCCGAGGTGGGTAAAATGAGGACGCAGATTGTGGGGGCGATATGCTGACTCTGTAAACCACTTAGAGAGGGCTGAAAGCCCTATGAAGTCTAACTGCTATTGCTATTGCTATTAGGAACTACTAAGAAGTATTTGGGGCATTTCCCCCACCCCTCAAATCCTAAAAAATCTTACTCACCTGAGTACCCCAAGCCACCAAAGTTACATCGCTTCCATCCTGAAGCACTTCTGCTTGAGACAAAGGGATGGTGTAAGGCTCCACAGGGACTTGTTCCACTAAATAAAAGGAAAACAATGAAGTTTATAATTTGAGTATCTGGAACAGAAATACAGAACTACAACTTCTAGCAGCCCCAGTCAGCATGTATGTAGTTGAAGGATGCCGGCAAAACTTGAAGGGACAGCATGTTCCCCATCCCTGATGCAAGATTTCTAAATTTAGAGCCATAGCGGTAACAGAACTCACGAGAGTTCCATTCTGAAGAATCAGAAATCCAGTGGCAATGTGTGGAGATAAAAAATTAATTCACTTGTGTCAATGGGAAATTTATTATCAGTTGAAGCTATGAGTGCAGAAAATAAAAAAAATAAATCCCAGATGTAATTTAGGAATTTCCGTTGATTATATCAGAAAATTATATCAGAAAACTAGCAGAACAGCATAAGATTTACTGAAAAACTTAACCACAATTAAAAGTTGGATGAAATCCAAGTTTTGGAAGGAAAGGAAGCAATAACTAAAACTCACTACAAATTTAATAGGCCGATAAGTGCCCTTATAAACCAAAAAAAAAAATATCTGTTTGTGTTCACAATTATTCAGATATATTGCAGTAAAAACAAACAAAATTAAATATAGAGATAATCCAACAAGATCCCATTTTCACAAGCACAAGTGCCTATCTCTAGGACTGTATTACAGTTCAGCCTGAACAACAGGGCGTCACAGTAATGAGAAATTAAGCTATGCATGATATATACTAATATGACAATTTATGAATGGGGGTACAGATCTAACAGCAATGGCAGAAAGCCAGCAGCAATGGGGGAACTATCTAACATAGTACCCATCCTGTTCTGATTATTCATATGCTGAACTTTTATGTGCATGCAAGAGATGGATATGTAGTTTCAGAAAAATAAGACACCAACTAACTTTACTCCTTCACAGAAACAACTGCCTCTTTTTAAAAGCCAGTGCCAACTGTCAATTGAATTGTTTGCTTCCCTTCCTCTCAACCTCATTCTACTATAGAAAAGATATTCCCCCAATCACTTGTTTCTTGGGGTTCACCTACTAAATTTTCTCAGTCAAAACATTTTACGGCAAACTCCTAATCTTTGGAGATGTCTTTCAGGGATGCAATGTTTGGATCAAATTTTCAATGAATCGCCATACTCTTATTTACTATTCAGGAACCAAAACTAGTTTAGCTTAGGGTGAGAGTACAAAATTATTTCAGTTTCCACTCTTCGGAAATCGAGGAAATGGAAAATGAGATAAAAAGATCTTATATTTTATCTAGTACAGTCTACAAAGCTTGTGCTTATTCTTTGTATGTTGTAAGAAGTTTGCAAATTGAAGTCTCTGCACTCACAATCTGCATCCTTCTTTCAAGTCAATCTTGGGCTTGGAAGCACATATCCAGTCAGACTTCAAGAAGTCAATTCCCAAATCCCTTGATAGAATTCCCTGATGAGATTATGCCTTATTGCATAATTGTATTTTATGGAAGTACACAAGAGTTGGCACTTAAAACTCCACTTCCTACACTTGTACAATTCATCCACAATTCATTCCTATCTTAATCATACTGAGTTCATGTAGTCTGACGTCACTATGGAGCATACTGATATATCCCAATATTCTAACAGTTCTGCTATTACGGTAAATCCATAGGCAACCTATTTCTTCGTTGTAATTGTCACTCAATCTCTTGATACAGTAAAGCTATAAGAGACAATCTAATAATCTTTAGAAAAGAGCCTCTTCGTATATTGAAGAAAATGTTTTGTTTAAAAAATATTAAATTGACAATATATAAGCAACCATTGCAAGATTCTAGTTCTTACTATGAAACATTGTTACTAAATGCACTAGCTTGTTTGCTCGTTTTAAATTTTTTAGAAAAAGTCAATTTTTTCTAACCTTCACATAATTTACTTTAAGTATTTTCAATTGTTTTACGCTTGCTATTTTTCTTCAACTTGTTTGCTTTCTATATTTTGTGTATCTTCTATTTAGACTAACATTCTCACTACTTGGAAACATTATAAAGGCTTGCATTTATAATTGTTATTTTCATTCAGGTCTTTAAATATTTTGTGAACACTTAACTATAGATATAGATATAAGCTACAGCTACATAGACATAAATTTGGGAAATATAGGAAAGAAAATATTTTATATTTCATTGTATTAATAAATGTTATTATTCAGATGCATTAATCTGTATCTGCTCATTCATATACAAGTTTTAATTCTATTAAACCTTAATTGTAGTAGGAAATCACGTGTAGATCTTGTGACAGGATATTTTGAACACTGATTGAAAAACTGGTTGTTTTTAATCTTACTTGCCACATCACTATAACAACCACTGATGCAAATCATTTATTTCTATACTATTTATGTCATATAAGGTGGAATTAAATAGAGCTGAAAAGGTCATAAGAACAAATTCTCCGCAAATTTAAACTTGATAATGTCAAGATGACTCATTTTTTCCTCTAAGTACCGCTATTTGCTTTTGAATCATTGAACAATTCATTTGAAAACCCTTTATTATTTAAAGTTTAATTTCTGAAAAACAACTGTCATGTTTGAGTAGAACAGTTTCTCAATACCCCAAATTTGTGTTATAAATACTAAAATCATAAGAATGTCCTTATAATGTAAATTACCTGTCTTACATAAAGCAGTACTGTTCAAAAATAAAATCCCCCAGTTATTTAAAGAGGTCATAAATATATGCACCTTATCATAATTTCTATATCTCACAAGCTAGGGAAAGAATTTTGGTTGAATGCAGATTCAGCTTAACTCAATTAAACCAACTATAAATTATCAGTTATGACTATATGAACTATTATAACTGGGGGGGGGGGGAATTCAGCTTTATTTTCTTGTTTCACTTGACAGCAGTTAGGGATATGTAGAATATTCCAAAAATGAACCTTTTCCATGCACAGAATAGCTATTTTTCGTAGTCACTAACCAAACCAAAATTGGAGTGGAATGGTTTGTTCATGCATTGAACGAAACTATTTTCATTTTGGTAGAAATGGTATGGGGGGAAAAAAGACAAGGAAAAAAACAACAAAGTCATCAGAAGTTGAGGGGAAACATAGGAGAAAGGGAAGTTGCTTAGAAGGCTGGGGAGTTGGTGGGATATACTGCACTGGATACTGAAGGGAGGCAGGGGACAGCTCATACCTGAATTGAGATTCCATGCTTGTTTGTACACCACAGTACAACAATGACTTTATAGTATTAGAAAATGCACTGCAATGTTTGACCAACACTAAATATAGTGAGAATAACTCTTCAATCAACAGGATGGTCATTTTTTAGATATAGTTAGTAATACTGCACTGAGCAATTTATGACTGAACTAGATGATATACTGTATAAGGTCTGTTCAACTCATACATTCTATGTTTCTACCATCATGTGAATAAATAAGATGTAGGTTATATTTTTTTACCCTGAATACAATGAGAAAAACTTACCTGCTGCTCTATACATTATTTTAGGTTCAAAGAATATGCAAGGGTTTTTATCTTCTATACATGACAATAACAGTCCCTTGGCTTCAATAGGTCCTCTTGGAATAACAATCTTCAACAAAATGAACACATAAGCAAGTTAGGGAGTATCTTGACTAGGAAAAATATCAAAAGTAAAAAATAAACATTGTTCCAAGAGATAATTTCCTATTTCAAATTATCCCATTAAGACTCAGCGAAAAGATGCTAAATGAATGGCAAGGACAAATAAATTTATCTGGTTAAATAAATGACCAGGCATTAAAGAGTTTTTAAACTGAGTAAGAAAAAGGGAGATTGGTGGCACCAAGTTATACTATCAGGGTAATTATTCAACCTGGATTACCGACTCAATTAGCACTATACACATGGATTGCATCTATGGAAGAAGTAGTATGTGCATATCTATTTATCAATCTCTATCTCTCTATTTACCTATCATATCAATCAGATCCTATTAAAATATGATTAAGAGACCAAACATGTCAATGTCTGTATGATTAAATAGATGTAGAATTTAAGCAGATAACTGGCATGCAAAAATGGGAATATCAATGAAACCGAATATCAACTTTTGGGTGAATAATAGAGAGAATGGGTACAAAATGTTCTATTGTTCCAATGATGATTATTAAACTAGATAAATATTGAAATACAAAATGTAGATGTAAAATGTACATGTCAAAATGTCAAAATGAAAATGGAATCATAAATTGTATCTGGTGGCAAAGTCAAAAAAACTCAGTTGCACTGATTAAAAAAACTACTATCGGATGGAACAAGTTTTAAATGTTGCTTTTCCTTTTCCATCAGTCATTTTTTTTCATTATTAGCAAACATCATATACTTTCAAAATACACTGTTATATATGAAAACTGGTATCAGAATACTTTATACTTCTCACTGGAAATCACATCTACTCTTTCATTAGAGGAATGGCAGCTGAAACTAAGGGAACACTAATCAATATGAAAAATAACTACATATATGAAAAAAAAGACCCAAGTCTGATCATAATTTAAATTTAACCCAGAAATCATTTATGAATTTATGTACATAGCTTGCTACCACATCCAAGATTTGAGTTTCCTTAAAATAAGATTTTTAATCTCTTTAATCAGGGTCAATCACTACTTAGCTATGCTTTAACATGATTCAAAAAAATAGCTTTGAAGGTGTTAAACTGACACAAAATTATATTTGTTGTAATCCAAGTTGATATATAAGTATAAAACAAGAGATTGGTTTTTCTTCCAAGGGGATTATTTTATAAATACATAGGTTTAACTTTACCTTGTGGTGCATTATTCTGCTAATTTTCCTGCATAATATTTGTATTCTATAATTTCCTTGTTTTTAATATAAAAACTTTTTATATGTAACCTTTTATATTTAAAAAGAATTATTTGAACACTCTAAAAGACTATCTAATAAATGATTACTCTGTACCTTCAGTCCTGGACAGTGAGCAAAAAAGGATTCTGGGGACTGCGAGTGATACAATGCCCCATGACCCACACAACCCCAAGGCGCTCTTATTGTAAGGCTTCCACAGTTAAAGAGATCTCCAGAACGGTATCGATACTTTGCTGCCTCATTAACAATCTGAAGAAATATAGAGATACATTTAAGATTACATGTGGTTATCAAGACATATTTATGCAGTTAAAGCACATTCATGTTCTACTAGAACTGTAGTGGCACAGTGGTTAGAATACAATACGTCAGGCTACTTCTGCTGACTTCGGGAGTTCGAGTCTCACCGGCTCCAGGTTGACTCAGCCTTCCATCCTTCCAAGACCAGTAAAATGAGGACCCGGCTTGTTGAGTGGCAATAGTCAACTCTGTAAACTGCTTAGGGTGTAAAGCACTATGAAGTGGTATATAAATCTAAGTGCTATTGCTATTATAGCTTAGGGAGAAACAAGGGGCAAATTTTGAAATTATGGATACTATCAACAAAAGCGTAAAGAAACTAATATGAAGCAAGAGCATTATGTGCACAGCTTGGAGTTGTACAAAATGAAAGAAGGAAATCAAAATAATGATAATAATATGCAAATTAGAACCTTACATGGAAAAAAAGATGCCAGATGTACAAACTAGCTGTAGAAAAGAAACACAAGCCATGATTTCTGGTGCAATCTGGATAATTGAGAAAGCCAAAGAATACCAGAAAAGATGTCATTGCTTCCTTGATTACAGAAAGTCCTTTAATTGTGTTGATAACATCAAGCTGTGGAATGTAGTTAGAAAAATGGAAATCCCAGAGCATCTCATTGTCCACAATTCTGACAGCCAAAAATGCAAAGGATTTGCAAGAAACATGATAGTGAAAAAAATAGTACTAAAATTAAATATAAAGAAGACCAAGCTAACAACAACTGGTAGAACAACCAGGATTGACAACAAAGATACTGAAGTGGAAGATAGTTGTTGTCTTTTAGGATTAATCATCCCTGAAAAGGAACAAACAGTCAAGAAAAACACTGCTGACAATTATTTCACACCACAACCATGAAGGCCTTGGAAAAGATATTCAGATACCATGATGTGTTTAAATATTGTCCCCACCACCACCCTTCAGTGGGACCCATCTATCAGGGAAACCTGGTCAATCCAATTATGAGACAGAACATACTGCTTCTGTTTTTCACCTTTCTGCCTTAATCCAGGCAGTTGATTTTGCAACAAACTATTTTTGTGTTAAATATATGCTTTACCCACAAAGAAATAAAGGGAGACTAGTATAGATCAATTTCAAACTATTTAGCTCTCATCACAAAAAAATCAACACTTAATCTCTCCCCTGGTACAATTGACAAAACAAGGAGAACCCATGGCTTAGAGGTTAATACATCTACCTAATATGCAAGCAGTCAGGGTTTGAATCCCAGAAGGATATAGTTAGCTGATGAGGGCTAAATAGCTTCTATATTAGTCTCCCTTTATTTCTTTGTCAGTAAAACATAAATTTAACACATGATATGTTTATATCTACAAAGACAAGAAATGTTGAAGTCATAGTATTCCTTATGATACACTATGGAATCAAAAGTTGGACTTTAAGAAAGCAGGATCGGAAAAATATTGAAGTTTTTAACTTGAATGCTCAAGAAGACTCTTGAGAATAGCATATTTATTATAAGTCATCCAGAGTCATTTGGTTGAGTTGGATGACTACAGAAACTGAATAAATAAATAAAAAATAAACATAAGAACAACATATCATGAATTAGCATGAAATATGTTATCATGAACAATAGGGTAAGATAAAAACAAATAAATAAGATTAAAACAAATAAAAACTAGACCAAAGCAATCCACTTAAGGAACGCATACCCAAGCTCACATACAGGTAGTCCTTGACTTACATCATCTTATTTAGTGACTGCTAGAAGTTACAATGGCACTGGAAAAAGTGACATGAATGTTTTTAACTCTTACGACCATGGTGATTTACATTCAGATGCTTGACAAATGACTCACATTTATGACACTTGCAGTGTCCCGGAATCATATGTTGCTCTTTTGCAACCTTCTAACGAGCATAATCAATGGGGAAATTAGATTCACTAAACAACTGTGTTACTAATTTAAGAACTGCAGTGATTCACTTAACAAAGGTGGTGAGAAAAGTTGTAAAATGGGGCAAAACTCACGTAGCAAATTTCTCACTTAACAACATAAATGTTGGGGTCAATTGTGGTTGTAAGTTGAGGACTACCTGTATTTTGGATATATTACACAAGGACCTAATTCTCTGAAGAAGTCTGTAAGGCTGGGAAATGTAGAAGGAAAGAAAAGGATGACTAGCAGCCAGGTAGATTACTCAGTTATAGAGGCAATGCATGCATTGTTGGAAGATATGAAAGATCAGGTTAGGGACAGATCATCATGAAGAATATCTACAGACAGTCGTCGACTTTTGACCAGAAAAGACCGAGTGGCTGTTGTGTTTCCCTCCCAAGAATTGGCCAAGTACTCCATCTCTCAGGCTGGGGGGTCAAATTATACGCCCCTCAGACAGGGTTCGCAACTTGGGGGTCCTCCTGGACCCACAGCTGACCTTCGAACATCATTTGTCAGCTGTGACCAGGGGGGCATTTGCCCAGGTTCGCCTGGTACACCAGTTGCGTCCCTACCTGAACCGGGAGGCCCTCACAACAGTCACTCGTGCCATTGTGACCTCTAGGCTGGAATATTGCAATGTGCTCTACATGGGGCTGCCCTTGAAGAGCATTCGGCGACTCCAGCTAGTCCAGAACGCGGCCGCGCGAGCGATAGTGGGTGCACCTCGGTTCACCCACGTAACACCTATCCTCCACGAGCTGCGCTGGCTACCTGTGGATCTCCGGGTGCGCTTCAAGGTGCTACTTATCACCTATAAAGCCCTACATGGTAGTGGGCCTGGGTACTTGAGAGACCGCCTACTGCCAATCACCTCCACCAGACCGATTCGATCGCATCGATTAGGCCTCCTCCGAATCCCATCTTCCAGCCAGTGCAAACTGGCAACTACCCGGAGGAGGGCCTTCTCGGTGGCTGCTCCGTCCCTTTGGAACGAACTCCCCGTGGAGATTCGGACCCTCACCACCCTCCAATCCTTCCACGCTGCTGTAAAGATCTGGCTGTCCCGGCTGGCCTGGGGCTAAGATTATAGCCCCACTCGAATGGTGTGATTGTTGTGGTTTTTTTTCTCTTTTAATATGCTGTATTGTTTACTGTTTGTCATTTCCCCCCTCCCTTTTGAATTGTGAGCCGCCCTGAGTCCCTTCAGGGAAAAGGGCGGCATACAAATAAAGGTAAATGAAATGAAATGAAATGAGTTGCTTAATGATGATTCAAACTTACAACAGCCTCTCAGAAAGGATGCTCTATAGCTTTTCAAGCAATTCCAGCTATCACAAAATACTATACCACCACCATCCCTGAAGTCATGTGATTGTAATCTGGCAACTTCTTAGCACTGACAACCAGTTGACAAATGCTCAGTGATCAGGTGATTGACATTTGCAATCTTCCCTGCCGGCTTCCCAAGGAAGTTTTCCATTTTGCCAAACCCCTCTCCTATTTGCAGCCACTTCACACAATCCATATAGGGAATGTATGTGTTTTTCAGTGAATTCAGGAATTCAGTATAGGTTCTATTGGTACAACTTCAAGCTATTGTTCCAGTGACTGAAGTATTTAGAGATGCTTTCTCTTTATTTGAGCCAACTACAAATATAAAATTGATTTTTAAGTCTTAGAAGTTACTTGGGGTTCTCAAATGTGACAATGCAGCTCATTTTATCAAGTAACAGGCAGTTGCAATCATAGATGTACCCCTACCATCATTATTTCTTACTATAGCAATAGCACTTAGACTTATATACCACTTCACAATGCTTTACAAGCCTAAGCGTTTTTATAGAGTCAGCTTACTGCCCCCAACCGAGGTGGCGCAGTGGTTAGGGTGCAGTACTGCAGGCCACTTCAGCTGACTGTTATCTGCAGTTCAGCGGTTCTAATCTCACCGGCTCAAGGTTGACTCAGCCTTCCATCCTTCCGAGGTGGGTAAAATGAGGACCCGGATTGTTGGGGGCAATATGCTGACTCTGTAAACCTGTAGAGAGGGCTGAAAGCCCTATGAAGCAGTATATAAGTCTAACTTCTATTGCTATTGCTAATCTGGGTCCTCATTTTACCAACCTCGGAAGGATGGAAGGCTGAGTCAATCTTGAGCTGGTGGGACTTGAATTGCCAAACTGCTGGCAATCAGCAGTCAGCAGAAGTAGCCTGCAGTACTGCACTCTACCCACTGCACCACCACATTTCCTATGGACTCCTTCCTATGGATTACAGGAAGAAAAATATAGCACTGGTATGCTCATGCTTCTGACATTACTTCTTCTAGAAGCATTACTTCTATAAAAGAATACACACATTCTCTTCAAGAACAACATATGAGGATTTTCAACGGTCCGTAGCAGAAGTGCCAATTCTCTTTTTGCACGTTAATTGATAACAGCAAGCTCTTATCAACATATTCTCACAATAATTTTTGTTCCTTTGGTAACATACAAAATGGCACAGATCCTTCAACAATTCTAAATCATATTCATGGAGCTCCTTTCAACTGTCACTCCAGTCACATTTTCGTTCTTTTAAAAGAGTCAATATAATATCTCTAAATTTCTTTCTAATTTTTGAAGTCTTAAAATATGCTCTAACCTGATCAAAGGCGGGGTAAATATAGTCAGCAAACTGGATTTCGGCGATAGCTGTAGCACCAGTAACTGCAACTCCAATGCCAAATCCCACAATTCCTTGTTCACATAAAGGAGTGTTGAACACTCTGTCTTTACCTATAAGAGATTTTTATTAATAACTTTTAAATGAATGTATATAAACCAGGAAAAAATATTTTAATACATGGTATCTGATGGAATGAAAAGGGCTTACACTGTTTGTGTATTTTTAATTAGTCTTTAACTAAAAGTAGAACTAAAAAGTAGTGTTGAAAAGGGCCACTGTATCTCCAATCCTCTTCTCTATGGAGGAATCAGAATTAAAACACTAGAGACAGATTCGAAATCCATTACTTCCCTGGAGTAATTGGCATCACCCCTCAACTGCTCTTGTAGTCTCAAAGCTTTTTCTAACATTCTGCTGAAATCTGTCCTGTTACTCAAAATCTATAGACCATGTAATACACACTGAATTCCATGTACTTCAGGCATTTTAAGAGTGTGGTCATATTTCCCTTCAATGTCCTCCCATGGTTAACTATTCCCAGTTCGTAACTTTTCTTCTAACTTTCTAAATTTTCCTCAATAATCTATGCAATAATAATATCAAAACTAGATCGACTAATTTATTTTATGTAAAACTATGCCTGTGCAGCTAGATTCCTCAGTAGAACTCCATACTCGGCATGTATGAGCAATGTATTATTTTCCATAGAAGTTATTGTTATATTCTTCTGAAAACACCTCACATACTTTTCTGTCAACACCCATTATATGTAATGCTCTCTCCACCTAGATGAGGTGAACTCCCAATCTAGGTTTGTAATTGTTTTCATTAATAATTAGAACGTTTATCATTTATTTATTTTATCAGATTTAGATTCCATTCAAAGTGCCTCTGGATGGCAAAATAATATCCATTTGCAAGACATTTTCCCTAATTCATGCCAGCCATTCCAGTAACTACTCTAGAGTTATATAAAATCACGGTTTTAATCGATGATCTCAATTTTTCATTATTGCTATTTATGTTTATTTATTGTACACCAGTGAGACCTTTATCAAAATGAAAAACATAGTTTTATGAAAATAATAATGTAACACGAGATATGATGAGTTATTAAATTGTGAACTTACCAAATTTATCTCTCAAGCCAACGGTACATCTGAAAACTCCACCAAAGGATACATCTTCACCAAATATTACTGTGTATATTAGAAATCAAGGAAATAGTTGTTCAGAAAGGAAACTGGATTGTTAAAATTGAAAGTCACCTTCATCTAACTTTTTTTTCTATCTACTGTACTTGTTTTTCTTTATATAATATTAATTTGATGAATGATAAGAACCAAGACCTTTCATAAACAATCCTGGAAATGACAGGGATTAGCCAATTTACACAAACCATGAAAGAAATGACTTTCCATTAAAGCTGTCCTTTTTAAACTTACTTCATTTCCTAATTTCTAGCAACAAAGGCTATCTTCAATTTTTTTCCAGCAAATAAAATTATATTAATGTAGCAGCATACAACACTGACCTACGCTTCAAATTTAAAACAGAAATTTTACTTAGGAACAAATTCAAAGCCTAAATATAATTGTTTTATCATCCAAAAATGATACCATGGAGAACATATGCAGATAATCTTCAGAGTAACATAATTGTGTTTGCCTTGCATAGTATGGTAGTGAGTGAATTGTGTAGCAGTGAGTATTCTCAATTGAAGAGGCACTAAGTAAAAGTTTCTCTTAAACAGTAAAGCATAAAAAACTTACCTGCAGTTGGATCTCTAGATAAGGCATTATCCAAGGCACTTGTTATAGACTGGAAAAGGTTCATTTTTTGTGTCTGGCCTGTGAAGAGATTATTTGGTTAAACAAGGCCAACTATTGAACTTATTGCTAAATGGCACCATATAAATTGCTAAATAGTATCATATAAAACACCAAGATCCATTTGGAAAACTTTAAGACTTGTCAGTTTCCAATAGGATTTCCATCTGTCTTCCAATGTAGGTATCACTAATGTAAGTACTCAATGACTGTGTTTGTTCAACAATGAGTAACAATTTGAGGGAATAGGAAGGGAAATCCACAAAAATCATCCCCTTGGTTGGTTAGCCAGTAAATAAAAGTTCTCCCAGATTAAAAGTTTCTTTAAAAAAAAATCATTTCCATTTATTAAAAGATCTTGCTGGTTCACCTGCTGCTCATGTTTACATTTTATTATAATTATGATTTAACCCTTAATTTTTCTGAGATCATAGATATCTCAAATTCTGTTGATCATAGAATTCTCCTGTCCAGGCTTGGTTAGCACAAGGAGACTGGTTAAAGTTGTGGTTTATACTTTAGTTAGGAGATGGAGGGGAATTCCCTCAGAACTAAGCAGCTCTCTGCAACACACCACCTTAGCATGGAAGGACCAGTAATAGATTAAAGTCCCAGAACAGGAATTATGACATTTTAAAGGTGACCTCAATTAGTACATATCATATATAGGTCTGGCATAAGGTGTTACTTTCACTCCTACCTAAAGCGGGCTTTTTAATATCACTCATGTTCTTTCCGTATTCAAAGGGACAACGAAATGCAGATCTTTTGTCAAAATGATACATCAACATGCCATGATGATGATGACAGAAATGGAAGATTGAAGGGCACAAGAGTGTAGCTCTCTGTATTTACAAAGGCAATCAATGCAACACTCCACAGAAGGTGCCAGGCCTCAGCTATGAATGAGAAAGTGCATCTACAGATAGTCCTCAATTTACAACAGTTCATATAGTGACCATTTGAAGTTACATCATCACTAAAAAAAAATGACCTGACTGTTTTTCACACTTATGACCACTGCAGCATCCCCATGGTTAAGTGAATTACATTCAGATGCTTGACAACCAGTCACATTTATGACGGCTGCCCTGTCACGTGATCCCCTTTTGTGACCTTCTGACAAGCAAAGACAACAAGGAAATCAGATTCGCCTAACAACCATGTTACTCATTTAACAGCTGCAGTGATTCACGCAGTGGTTAAATGCAGCACTGCAGGCTACTTCAGCTGACTGCAGTTCGGCTGTTCAAATCTCACCGGCTCAAGGTTGACTCAGCCTTCCATCCTTCCGAGGTGGGTGAAATGAGGACCCAGACTGTGGGGGCGATATGCTGACTCCGTAAAACCGCTTAGAGAGGGCTGAAAGCCCTATGAAGCGGTATATAAGTCTAACTGCTATTGCTATTGCTAACTGTGGCAAGAAAAGTCGTCAAACGGGGCAAACCTCTCATTAAGAAATTTCTGACTTAACCACGTAAACTAGTGGTCGTTGAGAACTACTACCTGCACTCGTAGTTTCCTCTTCTATAAAATTCTTCCCATAAGTCCTTTATCTGTCTCTCTCTTTACTTTAAATAAGGGGAAGGGACAACCTGCATTTATAACCAAGCAACTTGGTAAGTTGCCATCTATTTTGATGTATTGTCATCCCGCACGATTTCCTAAACAACCATAGCTCGTTTGTACTACATCAAACCAGTGGCTGCATCTACACAGGTGGTGGAAACTTCGTTTTAGGCTGCAAGGGAAGAGGAAGTGCTTTGTGACTCGCCTGCAGGGCTTTTTACAGGCACAAACCCAACACAGCGGGGTCGCCGTTGTCATCAGACCCTGGCTTAACCCAGTGTTTGTCAACCTTGTCAACTTGAAGATGTCTGGACTTCAACTCCCAGAATTCCCCAGCCAGCATTCGCTGGCTGGGGAATTCTGGGAGTTGAAGTCCAGACATCTTCAAGTTGACAAGGTTGACAAACACTGGCTTAGCCTATTGCGCTCTTAAAGGCTTTCGAAAAAAAAACCGTCTCCCCTTTTGCAGAGATGCCAGTTTCCCCATCCCACCATCCAACTGGGAGGGGGGAGAGCCGCAGCAAGTGGGGGGGGGGGAGTCCTTCCGACTGACTCGCTTCTTCCCCTTCATTCGCCAAGGGACTGCAAAGAGGTCGGGAGGCAGAGGAGCAGCATCCGCTCCCTTATGATACTAGCACGGACCCGGGGACGATGAAAGCGCTCACCATATTGGGTGGGCTCCGGGTCCGGCTGGAATGCGAAATGGGCCGCGCGCCTCCGGGGTGTTGACCCCGTAGCGAGACGGAGCCGAAGGCTGGAGACCGCCGCTCTCCGGAGCGCGAGACCGGCCAGCGCCATCTCGACCACCGCGGGGGTCCCGTCCCTGGGTCGAGCGCGAGCACGTTGCGGGGCAGGCGGGGACCTCTCCTCCTCTCATTGGTCGCTGCGCCGACGATAAAGTAACCAATCGGAGCCCTGCCAGCTGGGGCGGTGCGTGGTGCTTTTTTGTTCTTTTTTAAAGGAGCAGAGCTTTCCTTTAAGAACGAGCGAAGCTGGGCTTGATTTACGCGTGCGCAGAGGGCGAGCGTTGATACGCCAATGGAGTAAAAACCCAGACGGTGAGAGGAGAGTGTTTGGGCGGAGCGTTTTGTAGGGTCAAGAGAATCTGTTGTAGATTTACACTTCGGGTTCTAGTTTGATAAGTAGTGCCTGAAGCTAGTTAGTAATAAGATCGTATAGACGGCATGTTTTCCTTTGCCGGGAAAAGCAAGCGTCATACTCCAATGTTGTGGTTCGCACCTTGGTAGCAACGATAATACAATACAATAGCAGAGTTGGAAGGGACCTTGGAGGTCTTCTAGTGATCTAGTCCAACCCCCTGCCTAGGCAGGGAACCCTATATCGTTTCAGACAAATGGCTATCCAACATCTTCTTAAAGACTTCCAGTGCATATCAAGCCATAAACTAACTACACATAGCAACATTTACAACAAAATGCAATGATGCCAGAAATATATGTGCAGTGTTGTCATTGGACAAATGCCACCTTTACATATGGTACTTGTGTTCTGACATAAATCACGGCATTTATATAAAAATGTCTTTTCTTGTCTCCCTTGTCCATGGGTTTGAACCATGTTCTAAATTAAAGCAGGCCATGGTTAATCTAGATGACCTATAAAGTCCCTTCCAACTCTGTTAATCTGTTAAATCTGCATAGCATGTAATTGTTGAAGTAAAATAATTATTAATTGCTACAGAGGCTGATAAGAGATGCTTAACACCTTACACAAAGTAATGTAGTAATTTTGGAAGATGGGATCAGGATTGCGTTACTGGTTTAAATAACATAATTATCAAATCCCTACACTGCCCATCTCACCTGAGTGACTGGTTTGTAAATAAAAACAGAAATAAAAACAAAGTTAAAAATTTAGAGGGTAAAAATGTTAATGAGTAAGAGGGAATGCACTCCAGTGACCAATCACCTCCGCCAGGGTTGCATATCATTCCTAGACTCCCATGCCAATTGGCAGAGCCAGTGTGGGAAGTTATCATCCAGCCCTCTCCCAGAAAAATGAAATATCCTAGGAAATATTGAAAAGGCAGAATATTTCTCTGGATGTGAAAAGAAACATGTTTCAAAAGACAGAATAGTTGCCTATAGCTTTTTGCCCATCCCCAGCTAATGGGCCATTAAGATGGCCAGGCTAGCCCACTTTACATAATAAAGACTTCTCCTCACTGCAGCTGTAGGGGGAAGGGATATTACTCAACTGACCACAAGGCAACTGAGAACTCATCACAGCCTAGAGAGTAGCCCCCTGCATGGCACCATGGGAGTCTGACAACCAGTCAGAATACATTTCTTACACAGGAACAGGAAACAGAGAGGTGGGACTGAACAGGTTATAAAAAGCCTAGCAAGCCCCTTCCTCAGCCCTTCTCTCTTCTTCTCCACCAACACTGAAGCATGTGATCACCTTTTCTGTTCAGGACTCAAGCCATGTGGCCCTGTCCAACAATAAACCATCTTTCCAAGCAGCCTCCATGTCTCCAGTGTCTTCTTCCCCACTTGGAGCTGAACCCAGAAGGACATTTCTTTCAACACCAGATCTTGATCTTCTGGAAGTGCACTCTTGTCCCAATCACATTGGGAAACATCGTGTCCCAATTACATTAATTCATCCCACCTGGGGTGGGTCAATGCAATTGATTAGATGGAATGGGCCTGTTGAAATAAATGTCCTTTTGAGTTCAGCTCCAAGTGGGGAAGAAGACACTGGAGACTGCTTGGAAAGATGGTTTATTGTTGGACAGGGCCACATGGCTTGAGCCCTGAACAGAAAAGGTTATCCGTGATTAAGGAATCTATATTATAATCTGCAAGTACATATGTGTAGAGTCAATTTGGTTAAGACACCTGACTAGAAACCAGGGGATTGCCAGTGCCAGTCCCATCTGAGGCACAAAGCATGAATGACCTTGGACCAGTCAGTCTCTTTCAACTTTCAAATGGAGAAAAGGCAAGCCACTTCTGAAAAATGCTGCCAACTTTTAAGCAAACACGTTGAATACTGGATTATACTTTCTGGTTTTTCTACATTAGCAATATATTGCTCTTTGCATTGAATTTGCAATGTTTAGTCATATTGTGGTACACAGATTTGTTCCTAGTTTTGGTAAAGATGCACAAAATCTTTTTTCCCGCATACAGCATTTCAAAAATATGCAGAGCATTGCTCCCACCTGTTTTCACAACGTTTCTTGGCTCTCAATATTTGTGTGTTTCGGATTTCTGCTCCTCGGACTTATGATGGGCTATTGGGTATTATAGATATTGAGCAGATACATCCTTAGATTAATTGGCTTGGATTGCCTCCCTCAGTTTCTGGGAGAAACTTACATGAGACTGATGTTTATACAATGTTGAAATGTTATTCTTTCTTTGTTATGGGATCCACTGATCATCGACTCAGTTTCTGTGATGTTTAGATTCCTCCAGGTTTGAAGCTGGAGGCAGGACAGCACCAGTGGGGTGACACCAAAGAGATTACCCTTGTAAGGGGCACTGCACGAATGACTTCAGTATGGCATCATACAATATCATATTTCTGCTGTGTACACAAAATAATGCTGATGGTAACCTGGGATGGAACAAAAAGGTTTAACAATGTAAGTATTAAAAAAAATTGCTTCAGGGAATTATTGCTAATGAAATAGATATCTTGTGCTTTTCTCCTCTTCTGAAGAATAGAATTGTGAGGTTCTAAAAAATGTGTCCAGCAACCTCCTGGTATTGTTAAATGTCAAGGTGGTAAACAAAAATAAAGTTGTATGTCATTGTCTTTTTTCACAATGATTCTTTACAAATGTTGTTTTACAAAAAAAATGATATTTTACAATGATTCTTTACAAAGTTATCTAGTCTACAACTTTGAGATCAGATGTTCTTCCAGTCTCCCATCCAAGTACTAAATGTAAATTATCTTAGTATCAAGTAGTGAGCAAAAATCTATCCATGACTCATGAACATACCTTTTATTTCACACAGCCACCCAAACGATGCCCTCGACGTGATGTCCCGATGCCTGGAGGCTGTGCGGATCTGGATGGGGAGGAACAGGCTCAAACTCAATCCCTCCAAGACTGAGTGACTGTGGTTTCTGTCATCACGATTTGTGCATCTTGTTCCCTCTTTGATGATAGGGGGAGAAATTTTAGCCCCCAGAGGGGGCCCGCAATCTGGGAGTCGTCCTGGATACGCAGCTTAGTTTAGAAGAACATCTGACGGCCGTGACCAGGGGGGGCCTTCATACGTCAGTTGCGCCCCTTTCTGGATCGGGATGCTCTGTGCACAGTCACTCATGCCCTCGTCCTTTCTTGCCTAGACTACTGCAATGCTCTTTACTTGGGGCTGCCCTTGAAGAGCATCCGGAGGCTTCAGCTGGTCCAGAATGCGGCCACGCGGGTTATCATGGGGGTACCTAGGTGTTCCCATGTTACACCCCTTTTAGGCAGCCTGCACTGGTTGCTGGTTGTCTTCCGGGTGCGATTCAAGGTACTAATTCTGACCTTTAAAGTGCTCCATGGCTTTAAAGGTCATAAATTAGGCACCTGCGAGACCACCTACTGCCACCAGTAGCCTCTCACCGTCCAATACAATCCCACAGAGTTGGCCTCTTCAGGGTGCCATCGGCCAGACAGTGTCGGCTAGCGACCCCCAGGGGGAGAGCCTTCTCTGTGGGAGCACCTTCCCTCTGGAATGAGCTGCCCCCGGAGCTTCGAATAATCCCCGACCTCCGGTCCTTCCAACGCGCCCTAAAAAGTTGACTTTTCCAGCAAGCCGGCCTGGCCTGAACAGAATAAAATAAATGATTAATTTAATTGTTAATTTTAATCTAATTTTTAAAATTGTATTGTTAATATTAATTGGGTTTGTTTTTGGATACTTTATTTAATTTCCTTTTTAACTTTTGTAATATGTGTTTTTTTTAATGTTGTACACCGCCCTGAGTCCTTTGAGAGAAGGGCAGCATATAAATCCAATAAACAACAACAGCCAGGTACAAATGACTTAAATTATCACATTTTGGATATGAGAAGTTCAAATTCCATTGAGAAATCCATAACACTGAGAAAAGTGAAAGGAAGAATGTGATGACAACCATTAGCATGGTGGATGAATTTAGTGCACTGTTTGGAAGATTTGAAGGACCAAACTGAGGACAAATTACCCTGTACAATATCTATGTGGTCACTAAAATTCAACACTGACCTGATAGCAAATAATATTTAAACTAATAAAGCTCAAACAATGCAGGTCTCCTTTAATACTTCACTTATTCCTTTCTCAACTCTAAATTTCTATTTGCACAGTAGCTGGCATCTTAAAAGGATCACTGTTTTCAGGATTAGTTGATTGCCAAAGGATCTAAGATGCAACCAACAATTATGTGGCCTAATAATTGACAGTTATATAAATGGGGCAATGCTATGCTAAGGTAGATTAAAAGGTCTGAAGTAATATCCAGAGTAAAAAATCCTTGGGAACAGAATGCCATGTTTGAATTGCATGCAGATCATGTTTAAGGGTTCTTGAAGTTTCTTCATAATATCAGTTACAACTTTTGATCTCCAGTGATTTTCAGTGGTCTTTAATCCTGCCTCTTTCAAAGGCCATCATTTGTCAGTGCCTTGCTAAATCCTAGGTGAAGTAAGTCAAATGTAGGCTGTGTTGTGAAAACCCAGATTCTCGATGAAAACATCAGAGTATGTTAATACTTAACTGATCAGTTGAAACACTGCATCTGATGAAGGAAGCTGCAGCTCATGAAAAATTATGCCGTTTGTCAGAAAAGACGCTAGGCAGGAGAGGAAAAGCTGCAGCTCCGACAATTTTTGAGTTTTTAGGATTCAGAATGAAAATTTGTCCTAAGGAGCAGGGGGGGAGGGGGTTGCTGCCGGCATTACTTTGGCACTCATTGCCAAAAAGGTTTGCCAACACTGGCCTAAGGCATCCTCAAGAAGTCAGCTTAATATTATAGCAATAGCAATAGCAGTTAGACTTATATACCGCTTCATAGGGCTTTCAGCCCTCTCTAAGCGGTTTACAGAGTCAGCATATTGCCCCCAACAACAATCCGGGTCCTCATTTTACCCACCTCGGAAGGATGGAAGGCTGAGTCAACCCTGAGCCAGTGAGATTTGAACCGCCGAACTGCTGAACTGCAGTCAGCTGAAGTAGCCTGCAGTGCTGCATTTAACCACTGCGCCACCTCGGCTCATATTGCAGACTTTTTATGAGGCTGTCCAGGTCATATAAAAAATGCTGACAAGATTCCTTTGGATCTCTCTCAAGATAATTTCAGGCTACTTTCAAATTTAGCAATTGGTGCAGAACAGCTTTAATGCAAATTCTAGATTTGGTTTGGAAAATTGATTCAGTTTAATTATTTAAACCCATTTAGAAAATCAATATGAATTGCCAAATTGGATCAACTTAATCTGGATTTGCAAAAAAAAAGGCCTGTTTCTACATATGACTAGTAAAAAAGTTCAAAAGTACCTCTTTAATCCAATATTTAGATTTGAATTTTTGTTTTCAGAATATCAAGTCCATTCGTGGAATTTATCAAACTGCTTTCACATTAAATTTCCAAACGGAAGCATTTTAAATTCTTAAAATTTGAAAGCATTCTCAGCTTCAAAGTGATGCAGAATAAATACACATGCTTTAACATGACAGTTTACATAAACCACCACCATTAAAATACTGACCTACCTACAATGGTGAAAGCTACTTGTCCTGTTCCAGACTGAGTAATCTCATAGTAGCAAGATACAACTGATTTAATGATGGGATTGTAATTAAAACATCTAAGAAGGCAAACAGAATGATCAGCTGTGCCATCACATACAAGTTCCAGAAAAAACACAGCGAAGATGATCAGGTAGTCAGGGGGGAAAGTCAGGAGGGATAATACCAGTGGCAGCCAGGAGTCCCAAAGGGGCTTTTCCAAAAGGCAACTGGACTTCCTTGGGTTTTGTTTTGAAAAAAAAAATCATTTCCTATCTTTCGCTTCTAAGATTCTCGGATAAGAATGCCAGTCAAATGCCTGAATATTTTTTTCCATATTCCTTTTTTTTAAAAAAAAAAGAAATTTCTGATACAGCATAATTACTTTGCTTCGCTCATTACAGTAATACCTTACTAAGGCCTTAGATTAGCTTTGCAAATTGGGTACATCAAGGTTTAGTCAACGTGCCATGATTAAATAAATCATCACTTATTCACTGCCAATAGAGCCCTGTTTGTATTTACACAAATGAATGAATAGTTGCAGAAAGTTACAAGGGGTTCAAACCACATAGCAAAATTATTTGTGGCTCAAACATAGCTTGGGATCTTCTTTGCGCCAAGCAGAGTTCATAAACTGGTTTCAGTCAATTTGCTACATGTTCTCATACAGTATTCAATCTGTAATCAGTATCGCTCACTCCTGGTTTGGGCCTTAATTTTTAATTTTCAAAATAGTAGTAACAAATCATTGTTGATGCACCCAACTCACAGAATATCTACAGGGATACTTAATAGCCAATTCACTCACCTCTGCACTTTCAAAGCAAATGTTGAGCTGCTGTTCTTACCCTTTATAGCAGCTGAGACGTGACCCGTGAAAACAGTGAATGACAAAACCGCGCCCCACTAAACCGCGTCACTGATGTCATCAACGCAGCGACAACAGCCAGCGCGGAGAAAGAAGGGCTTTAAATAGCGTGTTGAAAGAAAGCGGATTCAACTTAAGGTAAGGGTTAGGGTTAGGGTTAGGGTTAGGTTAAGGGTTAGGGTTAGGGTTAGGTTAAGGGTTAGGTTAAGGGTTAGGTTTAGGATTAGGTTTAGGGTTAGGTTTAGGATTAGATTTAGGGGTTAAGTTTAGGTTTATAGTTTACAGCATGCTTCTATCTCCGCGCTGTTGTCGCCCTGTTGATGACGTCAGCAACGCGGTTTAGTCGGGCGCGGTTTTGTCGTTCGCCCTTTTGTCGGTGAACCCTGAGACAAATGTAATTCTCTGCATTTGTGTGTATGAAAACGATATTCCTCTTTTGCTAGTGAAGTGTTTTCCATCAGCTGAATTGGAAGTTCTTTTCCCTTCCCCGCCTTATAAGCCCATTATACCACAACCTGTTTCTAGTCCCCTACAAAAATGACTTTTAAGAAAGGTAATTACTTTTTCTGCCTCCAAAAGCTCCAGCAACTAAACAGACAAGTCAGCCTATTTTGTATTTTTCCTTGATTTTCCCTTGCATTTCCATACCGTGATGTCTTTTTTACAGGTAATTCTCGACTTACAACCGCAATTGAGCCCAAGATTTCTGCTGTTAAATGAGTTTTTGCACCAGTTTACAACTTTTCTTGCCACCACTAAGTGAATCAATGCAGTTGTTAAGTTAGTAAAATGGTTGTTAAGTGAATCTGGCTTCCCACATTGGCAGGTCACAAAAGCTGATCACATGAATCCAGGACACTGCAACCCTCATAAATACATGCCAGTTGCCAAGCATCCCAATTTTGATCAGGTGACCATGGCGATGCTGCACATTGTAAGTGTGAAAAATGGTCATGTCACTTTTTTCAGTCTTCTTGTAATTTGAACAGCCACTAAATGAACTGTTATAAGTCAAGGATTACCTGTAAAAGGTAGCACAAAACAGGTTTGGCAGCTGATTGTAGCAGTTCCGTAGATGGCTTCATTCAATATAGCAATCAAGTGTATTATAAAGAAAGGCTTAGTAGATCAGCTCTGATGTCAAAATAGACTGATTAACAAACATATTTATTGGGCCATATTTCTCACTTTCACTAGTAAGAGTATCAATTTTAGCAATTGATGCGATTACAGTACGCTTAGTTTGTGGAGAAACTAAACCTATACTTAATCAAAAAAATACCGTTAAGGAAAATTGAGGACAAAAATGCCACCCATCAGGTCGCAATAAATGGAAAAGAGACTCATACAAGCAAGTTTACCCAATGCTTGATAGAATTAAGTGGCACGGTGGCTAGATTGGAAATAGTTTTCAGCATGTTGTCTGACACATGTTGATCCAACAATCTTCCTTGTCCATTTGATAAAATACTAACACAATGAACAATACTTTTACAGATTAAGTTGACTTCATTTACTGAATGAGGGGAAAGAGACACTGTTGTTCCCTGTAGTGATGTTATCCTTTAAAAGAATGAGCCACTAGAGGTGGGAGATTTACATTAAGATATGCTTTTGTGGCCATATCTGGATTTTCTCTTCTAGTCTCTTGTTTGGGCAGAGACTATGTACAAAAACTGCCTTTCCTCTCTGCTGTCTTTTCCCTAAAGCAGATAAATGCACATGTGGATTTGGTTGCGTAGCTGGTGGTTGCTTCCTTCTTCGTTGTTTAGGAAGATCAAGAAGGCGCCATTAGGGAGACTTCTAACTTATCACATCTCTTCCCTTAAGAGAGTACAATTTGTCTATACAACATATAGTTGTATAGGTTTAAAAAAATACTAGGGCATTTATGTTAAGCCAGCATCAAACAAACGCGATTAGGGTAGCATATTGTATAAATATAGTCTATAATTTAATTGGTTATATTTCTGCTGTTAAAGAAACTTTGTTTTTCTTTAAACAAATCTCAGACTTCTCAAAGCCTAGGGAATTTTGGGCTGAGATTTAACTAAAGTAGATGCACACCCCTAATATATATGCATCCATGCAAAATTTCCTTTATGGTTTGTTCCATTGTATATTGAAATGGAGCAAAATTAGACTACACAGATGAAGAAAACGATAGCGTATTCATTTTCAAGTCAATGTTAACAGCACAATCCTATGCTTTCTTTTCCTCTGTTCAGTCATGTCCAATTCTTGGAAACAGCCCGGATAGGTCCTTGCCGTTTCCTTGGCAAGGTCTTTCAGAAGGTGTTTGCCCACAAAAGAGCCGAGGTGGCGCAGTGGTTAAATGCAGCACTGCAGGCTATTTCAGCTGACTGCAATTCTGCAGTTCGGCGGTTCAAATCTCACCAGCTCAAGGTTGACTCAGCCTTCCATCCTTCCGAGGTGGGTAAAATGAGGACCCGGATTGTTGTTGGGGGCGATATGCTGACTCTGTAAACCGCTTAGAGAGGGCTGAAAGCCCTATGAAGCGGTATATAAGTCTAACTGCTATTGCTAACTGCTATTGCCTTCTTCCTAGGGCTGAGAGAAAGTAACTGTCTCAAGGTCACCCAGTTGGCTTTGTGCCTAAGAGAGAATTAAGTCACAGTCTCTGTTTCTATCTTGGTGCCTTTAACCATTATACCAAACCGGCTCTCTTATCTTCTCTGAAGTATCAGTAGATACAATTAGCTAGGCTCACACATTTTACCAGGCCTGGTTTGGTTTGAGCTGATCTCAAAAGGGTAAACAGGATAGGCTTACTTAGCATATGGGTGGGAAAGCCAAGAAATAGCAGGGCTGGAGCTTAGCTTGGAAATTTGGAGAATTGTCTTGAGGAAAGCAATAATAACCGGTGCCCGTTTTGTAGCCAAAACAGTGCATCTGATCATGTGGCCGCGAGGATACACGCCTGACCCAAAAGAGACTGTACAATTTACCACCTACTTAGAATAACTTTGTCACTTTGAATGTACACTAATCGGCATACATTAAAATGAAATTTTGTTGCATACAGCTCTCAAAGGGTCACCATTTTCTACATAAACATGACAAAATAAATACAAAATGATATGAATTTATAATACGAACCCATCATTATATTAAAACCATGGCTCATGCCTACCATTCATCTTTGATTTAATCAGCACACTATGGTTAAGTAAAACATGGTGTTACCTAATGTGTGGACCTAGAATATAATTTATTCCAAGAAAGTGAACACAGCCAAGTGTTTGGGTCATTGACCCAACTGCCGTACATTTTGAAATTGGGCACCTCTTCTAACATAAGAGCCACCCTGATTTTAGTAATCAGCCCGATTAGAATCAGCATATCATGACTGCAGCACTCGCGCTGTTCTCTCAGCCAGCAGGAAGTATTGAGGTGAAGAGTCAGATTGTAGATCAGGTGTAGTCCCTCCCAAGAAATCCCTGAAAAATACTCTGCTTCCATTGCCTCTTAGCATTTGGGGATCAAATTTACATGTTCATTAATGAAGGAGAATATTTATAGCTCAGGGTTGAAAGGAGGGGTGCTGGGTGCTCTCTGAGCTTGATTGTTTTCTTGCTGGTACCACTGATGATGTTACCTAGTTTGGGTAATGACATATCTGCAAGAAAACAACCAAGCCCAGAGAGGGCTAAGGGCCCCATCCTAGCTGTGTGCCTACGTGACTGAACATGAGAGAAAAATCTCCTGTGTTTGCTCCTTGAGCGAACAATTTCTCATTATGTGACTTGTGATTAAATATCGGACAAATACATTACGTAGATCGGTGTCTTTCAACATTGGCAACTTTTAAGATACGTGAACCTCAACTCCTAGTAAATTGCAAGGTTGAGAAAACAGTGACGTAAACTATTCACTGGCTTATTTTGAATTGGAGGCCTAGCATTCCGTGGGCTCTCATAAGTCTTCTGTACACTCCAACTATCATTTGTACACAAAAAGGTAATGTTTTTTTTTTTTCCCTGGAGGACATAGGAAAGAAAAGCGATGGGGATGTTTTCTACGTTTAATATTTTCATCACTTTGTTTACCATAAAGGAACATTTCTGTACAAAACTGAAAAAAACAGCACATCTAGGCTAATGTGTTCTCTTACCTCATTCACTAAATAATGTGAAATGATTATGCATATAGTAGAGGCAGTCCTCAACTTACAATGATAATTGAGCCTGGCAATTACAGTCCTAAGTCATGATAATCATAAAGTGAGTCGCCCGGTTTTTTATGATCTCATTTGTGGCAGTTGTTAAGCTAATCCATTATTCACTATAGGGTAGTTCTTGCCAGAAATCAGAAGTAAAGGCAGGTTTCCAGTAAAACTGTTATAAATCATGGTCACGTCACTGTGGGGCGCTACAGACAGACACAATTGCAGGCCGGTTGCTGCACCCCAAATGCGGTCAGAAGCTGAGCGCTCTAATTGATGCCCTGATGTTGGGAAATTCAAAGCCACTTTGTAAATAGCTTTTTTTGGGGGGGGGGGGTGTTTCTCCATCATAATTTTGAATGGTCGCTAAGTAACCAATAGAAAGTCAAGGCTCACTTGTACTACTCTGTCTGTGTATTCATCATCATTTGGAGCATTTTTAAATTTAAGAGTTAAACTTATTAAAAATATGTGCAGGCTTTCAGCAAAAATGCTGTAATACTCAACCTATGCACAATGGAAGCATGCCCCACTGAATTCAGTGATAGGGAAGTCACACTAATCTAAATGCGCAATCACATTGTATATATTTTACGACGATGTGATTACATGAATTTTATGAGGATACCACTTTCCGTAAAAATAATCTAAGGCCGTATCCAGAGTTTTGTCCATCAATTGACCTTGATAAATGACATCTTAACATAGGTCAAATAAGGCGTGACCCGACAAAAGGGCGAACGTCAAAACCGCGCCCGACTAAACCACGTCGCTGACATCATCAACGCGGCGACAACAGCCAGCGCAGAGAAAGAAGGGCGCTTTACAATAGCGCGTCAAAAGAAAGCCGGTTTAACTTAAGGTAAGGGTTAGGTTTAGAGTTAGCTTTAGGGTTAGGTTAAGGGTTAGGTTTAGGGTTAGGTTAAGGGTTAGGTTTAGGGATTAAGTTTAGGTTTAGGGTTACTTTTACAGAGCGCTTCTGTCTCCGCGCTGTTGTCGCCCTGTTGATGACGTCAGCAACGCAGTTTAGTCGGGCGCAGTTTTGTCGTTCACCCTTTTGTCAGTGAACTCTAATAAGATACATGCGCGTGTAGGTTAACTTACAGTATATCTGGAAAGTTCTGGCAAATATCTGGCTAATTGTTTGATTTGAATTGAAATTTGGAATGTAACTATTATGAATTCAGAAAAGAACCTGTCTAAAGCAAGCATGAGTTGATGCAATGTTGAAATACCAACATTTCCAGAAATAAACTGGGGAGGGTGTGTTGCCTAAAAATTCTTTAGAAATTATTCCTTGCTGTTATTCATACCTCGCGATAAAACATTTATTTAATCATAGTCTACTGAATAAATTACAATCAAATAATTTACACGAAAGGAAACACCACCATTGAACTAAATGTCAATTTTAGACTCCCTTGACCAAATTGGTCTAACTACAGAAGCATCTAGTCCTGCTTTGTACTTAGATGGGAAATCACTAAAAAGAAATCCATGGTTGGAGACTGCACTGGGAACAGGAGAAACCGATGGGGGACCTCACATAATTGTAAAAAAAGATAATGGCAAACTGTTCTATATTTCCAAGACATCCATGAAATTACCAAGTCAAAACATCCTAAAAAGAGACCTATTTTTTTAAATGAAGGCAATAGATCAAATCTGCTTTAAAAAAGAGAAACTGTAGAAAGAGGCTAGACTAGTTTTGTCAATCTACCATCTCCTAACTAACACCTAACCAACTATAAGGGCAATAGGAAAAAAATAGCCAATGCTGATGCCCTGCTAGTAGAGGAGCTAAATAGCTTCTTCACCCGCTTTGAGGTCAAAAGATCAGTCTCTGTGGCCCTCTGACCTCCAGCCACTCACCCTGGATGAACATCAAGTGAGAGCTGAGCTGAAGGCTGTAAATCCCAACAAAGCTGCAGGTCCAGACTGAGTGTTGGGGAAAGTGGTAAAAACCTGTGCTGACCAATTAACAGGGGTCCTGACAAGGATTTTTAACCTCTCCCTGCAACAGGCTAGAGTCCCATCATGTTTGAAAGCAGTCACAATTATCCCAGTTCTGAAGAAAGCAGCCGTAAAAAGCTTGAATTACTATAGACTCCTTGCACTGATGTCTATAGTGATGAAGTGCTTTGAGAGACTGGTCCTACAACACCTCAGGTCCTGTCTTCCACCAAATTTTGATCAACACCAGTTTGCTTATAGAAGCAACAGGTCGACAGGGGACGCCATCACTCCTCTACATATTACACTGAGCCCCCTTGAGAAATCTGGGAATTATGTCAGAATAATTGACTATAGCTCGGCCTTTAACACCATCTTATCAGGAATTCTCATTGAAAAGTTGACTGACCTGAATTTTCCTCCTCTCACTTGTGAATGGATCAAAGACTTCCTGACAGATCATCCACAAACAGTAAGGGTTGGGTCCTTTACATCTTCCACGCTGAAGCTCAGCCCAGGTTCCCCTCAGGGCGCTCAGCCCATACCTGTACTCGCTGTACATCCAACATCATAGTAAAGTTTGCAGACAACACAACAGTGCTGGGTCTCCATAACTGGAGGGGACAAATCAGCATACAGGGAAGAAGTCCAGAAGGTATCCGCATGGTGCTCAAGAAACAACTTACATCTAAATACTAGTAAGACAAAGGAGATGGTGCTAGATTTCCGGAAGCACAGAGAGGAATCTGCCCACTGTATACCGAGGGGAGCTGTGTGGAGAGGGTTTCCTCTTTTAAATTATTGGGAGTGCTTATTAGTCAAGATCTCACCTGGAAAAATAACACATTTCTGGTGATTGGAAAGACCCAACAGAGACTTCATTTCCTTAGAGTCCTACGAAAAAATTAGGTGGAATAACGGCTGATGACCTCTATCAGTCCACCATAGAAAGTGTCTCACATATTGTATTATAGTATGCTATGCTGGTTTAACAGCTGCCGACAGGAAGGCACTACAGAGAGTGATCAATTCGGCACAAGAAACCATTGGTTGCCCTCTGACATCACTGGATGACATCGCCAGATCTCGCTGCTTTAGCAGAGTAAGGAAGATACTCAGAGATGATTCACACCCTGGTCAGTGTCTCTGCACTTCTACCATCAGGCAGAAGACATCAAAGTATAGCCAGCCGAACAAACAGGTTTAAAGATAGTTTATATCCTTGGGCAGTGAGACTTTTAAATACAACCACAATCACTCCATGCACAGGCAGTTTTTTTCTTTTTCTTTCTTTTTTCGTTTCTGTTATAATTTTGCACCAGTGAGGTTAAAACCAATTTCATTGTATTTAAGTACAACGACAATAAGGATTATACTTATACTTATTTGCGTGCTTATCCAGTTCCCAACCCATCCCTTTGACTCCTCCTGTGATGCCTCAGACCTGGAGGATTCTGCCTGTCATCTTCTACACCCATTCCTTGGGAAGGGAGTGGCATCCCAAGGATTTCTGAGAGTATAAAATATTTTAGAGGAATCATCTGTGATTAAGTAGTGTTATATTTCAGAGTGAAAAGGTAATCCATGTTATTTCTGAGAACTTAAGGAGTTAATCCAGAACCTTGTGAGGATTAGGACATTTATCTGTGTTTTAGGCACATGCCCATTGTGATTGTTAGGGAAGAATTAATTGAGTGAGTCCAGGGAATAATGTATATGCACAGGAAATTGTTCTTAGTTATTGTTGTTTTGTTTTATCTTTTTTAGGATATGGAAATGGGAATGCAAATTTCACATCACAAAAAGTTAGTCTAAGTGATAACATTGTTACAGTAAATCAAAAATTAAAAGAAAATCTCCAAGCTTAATAGTAAAGAGGAACAAATTTGTAGAACCAGAATTAATAGATTACAATTTCAATATCATTAATTTGTTAAGCTTTTCAAATCAAAATATTTGATTTTTATAGGATGCTCTGTTTACTTAGAAACTGCAAGATTAACACAGGATGAGTATCTTTTTATTTACAAAGTTGAACATCAGTATCAGTAGATTGTATCATCTGTACATCAAAAAGATTTCCACAGGAATATGTACAGGGTAAAATAATGAATAAAAGCAGCATAATTTGAAGTACTGCTTTTATAGTATCTACCACCAGCAAAATATGAAAAAAATGACAGCTGAATCTGATAGAAAAGAAAATAATTGACTTGATTGTTAGACAGTTGTCCAGAACTAGAGTTCCTTAGTTCATGTTAAAACAAGTCAAAATATTTCTCTCAAGATTCAGAATCGCAGCTAAGCTTTAATCAACTAATCCACAAGTATTTGCTATCCAAATATAACAGCAGACCAGCATGTTATATAGCAGGAATGGTCCATAATAGTCATATGCAAATACTAGATGAAAAAAATGATGATAAACATTTCTAAGTGGCAAGACAAATATACCCAGATGTGACCAGCCTTTGCTTAGAATATCTTATTTTCATTTATATCTTTTGTAAATCAGGCCTTATTACTTTGTTTTCCAGGTTGTCCGACTGTCAGATTTTGAAAAAGCAGATACATCTAAACCTTCACCTTTGTTGCACTGCTCATATAAAGTCTGAAATTTAAAAAGACAAGACAAATGATTAAATCTCTCCTCTTTACTTTCAAATCCCCTTATTTTCTTCCCCCCCCACCCCATGGAACATTGAGCTTAATCCTTTTTGTCATCTCAAACAGATTCTTAATAAATATTTACTTCCCACCCCAAGTTTTTATTTTTGCTTTTATTTTTCTTCCATTCTCTCAGCCACTTAGAGATAAATTTTTGCTATTCTTTTCTAAAACTTATGCAGTAGTGGTGTGTAAATGCCAGTTCAGTACCTACACAAGCACAGCAAAAGCATACAAAGGGAGTTCCAATGTTACACACATCCTGCAAATAACAGAATTTGTAACACAATTTGATGCAGCCCTTATTTTTTTCCTCTTGCTTTCTATGTAACATACTTTATTCTTCTGGAGGAAAAAAAGAAATAAGCATCAAAGAAACCTCTTGTTGTTACAAATGCAGCAAAACATAGCAAAATAATTTTCAGGATCAAAAGCAACTAGTGAGAAAGTTATATTTCTGAGGCTTAAAGTGTTTGTGCATTTATAAAAAAAAGGGGGGGTTTGCAATACCTGCGAATTTACAGTTGAATCTCATTGATTTACATAGCCTTGGAAAGACACAAGTTACTTGAATAAAATAAATTGCACAGCTTCTGTTCACACATTTTCCTTACTCTTCCCAACACATATTGCAAATAATCTTCTGGAATTTATTTTGGTCATGTTCAGGAGAGCTAGGTTTAATAATTAATTAAATTTAGAGTATCTTCATACTTTCTTATAAGGATTCTCTACCATTTTAGTAAAAACAATTTTAATTAAAATGTTATTTAAAGTTTTTATTAAAAGAAAGGATTAATGTATTTATCTGCAATTATTTTCAAAAGGAATTGGAGATCATGTCCATAAATATAAGTCATTAGAAACCATCCCACCTACCCACCCCCATTATATATTGCTTATTTTGATCAAACTAAGTAGAAGCACATCATCTAATTAAATATTTTATTTATGTATCTAAACTCAAATAGGCATGATGAATTTTTTCTTTAAAAAAAAATCAAGAGAAATCCATGAGAAATCAACTGGCTACTTCCCCATTTATAAACTTGTTCATTTAAAAGAGTTTACTTGGTATTTCAAAGCACACTTAATGAATGCGCTGGAATTAAAGACATTCAGGAATACTATACTCATGATACTGATCCCCTCAAGATTAGAACACATAGTGTAAATTGTAAATCTCCCCCCCCCCCGGTCAATTTCCTGGAATAAAATTAAAAAATTCCCCCAATTATCCACAGCTCATTTTATCTTTTCTTGCTTTGCTGCATTGGTGGGAAAGGAGGACTCTTTTAAGGTCTTCTGTGCAAATACAGGCCTTGGCCAGGGCACAAAGTGTCCCTGGTTGTGGCATGAGAGAAGCCCTGGCAACACCAGCATGAAAAGTGGCACAAAGGCTCCCCCAATACAGTAGTGGCACACAGTGTGGCAATGGATAGGGCTGGGAGATGGGAGCAACTGGCCGAGAGGCAATCATAAATATAGACAGATGCAAGTAAGCCTGAATTTTGTCCGTGTGACCATGAGAGCAAGGAAACAGCCAGAAATGTGGGGACTGTGATAAGTCCCTTTGTTTAGCACTGTCATAATTTTGAACATTTGCTGAATGAACAGATGTTAAGAAAGGACTACTTGTGTAGAAGAGTGTCCCACTTCATCTAACTCAAACTATTGACTATTGTCTACTTTACAAGAGCTTCTATTTCATTAACATAATTCCTTATCATTTACTTACTAACAGTTGAAACCATTTCTCACTACACATTCACCATTCTATCAGTCCTTTTCTCTCTCCCCTGAAGAAACTCTGAGCAAGAAATATATAGTTCTAACATGATTTTATTATTATTTATCATTTTAATTATACTAGCAGTGATATTACTTATCTACTTACTCTAGCAGCTTTGGAAATAGAGTTAGGAGAATTCAAGCCGATAAGTTGACCAAGAATACGCTTCATTTCTTCTGATGTTCCTTTTGCATTTTGATGTCCTAGAAGAATTTAAAGTTAAATTGTTTGAGATGCATGCCCTATGATTTGATTTAAAGCTGTTTGAAAATTTTGGTACATAGCACTTGGCGAACTAACTTAAGATAGCATACATAATTTAACCTGCAAATAGTTGTTTTTTTTAAAAAAAATCACCTTTAAACAAAATAATTTTGGTAGAATAAACACAATAGTAATATCTATTAGAAAAGTTGAATTACCTGTTTGTGAATTGGACTGTAGATGTACATAAGGATGGATCAAAAGTTCAGAGATAGATATTCTTTGCTTGGGATTCCTAATTAAACAATTCTGGGGGGGGGGGGTGACATAAAGTTAGGAAATAATTGAAAATAAAACCAATCATGCTAAAGAATATATACATAAAATCAAGAAATATGAAATCAAGAAACCTATTATGCCTTCATATTCTAGGATAGTTAAACGTAATTAAAATCAATCATGACTTGGAAAATTATCTCTAAGAGCGTGAAATTATTATAAAAAAGAGATACAAAACATTACCTTTAAGACATCTAGAAGATCCTTTTCTGCAATATCAGGAAACATTATTTCATAATTAGGGTCAATTATGGCATGAAGTTTTGTTATATAATTTGTTATGTTCTGAAATGGAGTTTTTCCATAAGTCATGGAATATAAAATACAACCCAATGACCATACATCACTTTTTGGGCTAATCTAAAAAACAGAAAGAAAAACATGCTCATTCAATCACACCATTATTTTGACATTCTTATCATTCTTAACATAATCATATCTGCTACAACTGATTATGCAGTAAGGTGAACCATTTATTTTATACAATCATACATTATGATTCTGCATACCGCCAAAGTGGTATATACAACACCTGTACATGTTGTTTATTCACAGCCCAATCAATTAAAGTGAAAGATAATGAACCAAAAGTCAATACTGCTTTCAAGGTAAACTCTCTAAGTGGCATTAACAAATCAAGCTTTTAGGAATATGATAAAGGAATGCTAAAAATTTGCATCCATTAAATTACAAATTAAATACCAAAGTGTCTGCATTTAAGTCTGTGTAATTTATGATCTAACCTCCTTAACAACAGATTCAGCTGAATCTCAGGGATGATAAAGAACACAGGTCTGCAAAAAAAAATTTGAAAGCTGTTTTGGTTATTCCACGTAATCTTTGTTTTTTGGTGCGCTGAATCCAAAAATGACCTCCATTTTGTCATAGGACATCACGTTTCCTGACAATTTAGGTAACTATGTTAAATAAGGCAATACCTCAAAATAAATGGAAATAGACTTATAAAATTAAAGTTTTATTACAATATTTTTTATGAAAATCCTTTTTTGAACTGAAATGAGCTCACCTACACACACTAAACTCGATTCTTCTTCCTTGTGAGGCTCCTCTTGGTGCATTTACGCTTGTGAGTAGCATCTGGAATGTCTCTCTGAAGCATCCAACAGTAGTCTGCCATCATTGTAATGCTCCATTTTCCCTGGTATCTCCTTTCCATCTCTTTAATGTCTTGGTGGAATCGTTCAACTTGTTCCTCACTCACAGCCCCCAAATTTTCAGGAAAGTAGTCAAGGTGGGACTGGAGGAAATGCACTTTCAAACTCATCAGGCAACCTAAAGCTTGAAATGCTTTCAGCATTCTTCCGACAATCTTTTTGTAGTGAGGATCTTTGTTATTGCCTAAAAATTTCTGTACTTCTTTAAATGCAATCCACCCTTCTTTTTGAGGATTTGTCATGGTATTGACAAACTCTTGATCAACTTTAAGCCTTCTAATGTCTGATCCGACGAACACACCTTCCTTCAATTTTGCCTCCGACAGGCATGGAAACTTGGTGACCAAGTATTTGAAGCATTCTCCATCTCTTGGAAGTGATTTTACAAATTCCTTCATTAATCAGAATTTTATGTGGAGAGGTGGTAGAAGAATTTTATGGGAAGGTACCAAAGTTTCTCCGAGGACATTTTTTTCAATGACTGTTAGCACCCTTGGCTGCCAACTCTTCTTGGTCCAGTGATTTTGTCGGTCTCGAATGTCCTATAGACACAGAAAACAAGGGTATTTGGTATACCCAGCTTGTTGCCCGAGCAGCATACACAAGACCTTCAAGTCCCCACACACTTGCCAACCATGGTCTTCATATTTAAGTTTATGAAGAACCAATTCCAAGTTCTCATAGGTTTCCTTCAAGTGTACGGAATGACCTACAGGTATGGAAGTGTAAAAATCGTTGTGGAGTAAAACTGCTTTGAGACTTCTTTTTGAAGAATCTATAAAAAGACACCATTGCTCTGAATCATATTGTATTTTAAATTGACCCATCAGACCTTCGATATCGATGCAATAAACCAACTTGTCTTCCTGGGCGAAGTAAGGAACAAACTCCTTTTTACGATGTCTGAACCATGAAGATGACACTCCCGGCAACAATAAATTCCTGCTTTTCAGCCTTGATCCAAGTAACTCAGCAGCATCTTTGGGAAGATTCAAGCCTCTTACCAAATCATTCATCTCCTCCTGAGAAAACAATTTTGGTCTTGTATCATCTTCAAAGTCAGAACTTGATTTGTCATCTGGTTCAGGTATGACTTCACCTTCATCAGAGCTAGGTATCTCTTCCAAGGTAGCAGGGGGCTTGGGTACTGGTATATCTGTGCCATGGGGGATGGGACAAATTGCTGAATGAAGATAGGGATATGAAATGGAATGCTTCCATTTGGAATTAAATCCTTTCACATCGCATGAACAAAAGTAACAGTCATCACTATGGTTCTTTTGCTCTCGCCATACCATAGGAATCCCATAACAGAAAGATTTTTTCTTACCCTTGAACAAGTTTCGGAGGTCCTCAACACACCGTTTGCACACTTTATAAGGCGCCCAAACTTTATCTTGATCTCCAATTTTTAGTTCAAAGTATGCAAAGTATACTTTTTTCACAAAGTCTGTAATATTCTGCTGATGCTTCAACACTGTATATTCACCACAGATGAAACAGAAACTGTCTGGCGAATTAATACTCTTTCGCGGAGCCATAACATAACGGTTGAAGAATGACGAGCTAACATGAATTGCAATGAAAAAGTGTGAACAGCCTAGAACCAAGAACCTGATGATGATTCGTGCACAAGTGTGGCATGCAGGAGAGAGCAGCTCTGTGTCTGTACACGAGACGTCACAGTGCTGGCCACGCCCCCTGCACTGACCGGAGATGCTCCTATCTGCCCTGTGTCTCCCTCCCACTGGATTTTTCAGGAAAGATTAATCCCTTCTACCATTAGAAGGACAGACTTAAAACTTGCTTAGCTTATGTATATATTGCTGACCATCAGATTTACAGTGCTATATTTTTTTTTACATAACTCGGACAAACCTTTAAGATTTTTTGGCATTTTATATCTTAAATGCACTTATGTGAATTAATTAATAGTAATTTGGACTTTAAATTTGGTTAAAAACCCATAATATAAAAAAATACCAAAAAATTTAAAAAATTGATAAATTTGAAGACAATTTTGCATGTTGTGGCAAATCATGATGTCTAGGAGTTTTTTCAATATTTTATTTGTTTTCAGCACACCAAAATACATGGAAATTAGATGAAAATAATCAAACAGCTTTTTTGTCGCAGATCTGTGGCATAGGTGAGAGTAGGCAGAGAAAACTGGACCAGGAAAGCAAAACATCCACCCAAAACATCCACCCTTTACAAAGTGATTTTGAATAACTGCAGCAGCAACAGCACAGCATGATGTGAAATCACATGGAGGTGGCAGTAGTTCTACATCATACAACTTGCCTATGTATCAGTAGAAATGTACAGTAGATTAAAACTAAGTCAAGAAATCAAGCTTTACTATCACCCCAATTTTATTTTTGTACTTGAAAGCAACATTACTTGAAGTTGCTATGGGCTAAATTTTGGCATCAAGGATCAAATAGTTCAGACCAAACATTGGAGGGGGAGGTGTCCCTGTCAATCTTCCTGACATCAAGAAGCAAAGCCAGTTCACTATGGAAAGCCAGGCATGGAGGAACATAAATATGAGGACAAAAGAAAGCAATGGCCAATGCCATCCAGTGCATTAAAAGGTCAGTGGATAACAAATTGTACTCTCAGATGCAGATTACATAACTTCATCATTTGCATATTTCAACACAGATGTCATAATTTTGAGGTCATCATCTAGTTGCAGATGCCTATGGGAATAATGCCCCTTACTCTCTAAGCAAATCATCTTCTATTAATATTAAATCTCTGCTTGCCTACAAGATGCTTCTTATTTTAAGAAGTAAGATGTCTTCCACTTGCTTAATGTCAGTTAAGCATGGAGGCGTCATGCTTCTTTTTAAGGAATCCACTCAAAAGTTAATACAACTCTTAAAGCCACAGCAACCCTTTTTTCTTAGCACCTGTCGAAGCCTGAAAAAGTTGGGCTGCTTTTGGTACTTTTATAGGAGAGAAGAAAAGTGCTGCAGTTTGGCAGTTCGAATCTCACCAGGCTCAAGGTTGATTCAGCTTTCCGAAGTCAGAAAAATGAGAACCAATGCACTGACTCTGTAAACAGCTTAGAGAAGGCTGTAAAGCATTGTGAAGTGGTATATAAGTCTAAATGCTATTGCTATTAAAGCATGCACAGCCCTCACAATTTCATGTTGCATAAATAAATCCCATGGGTAAAATCAGTCAATCAACAGCTGGCCACATTTAAGATGAACTTTTTCTTCCATTTTGTTTCAGAAGAAAAGAGAGATGATAGGAATAAGGAGTTTGCCTCAGCTTTCTTCTCAAGTTTCCTTATAATTTATTTCTAGCTCCTTGTTCAAATAAAATTTGCTCCAATTTGGAATATCAATATTTTATCTTTTGGACTATATGAAGAAAATATTACCTTTGATCTTGACTTGCCATTTTCTGCACTGGCAGACATATCTTTGATCGACTCTGGTGGCATGTAATTAATGGTGCCAACCTGTTAACATAAAAAAATAGAACTATGTACATTTAAATAATAGTTACATTTAACATTTCTATAACTGATTAATAATGTAAAATATAATATTAGAGATTTAGTTCCTTTTTGGATTTTGAGAATACTCATGGTGGCTACAAATCAAACTTTCCCCCTCAAATAGCATTACATTTCAGCAATTTAATCCCAAAGATTTTACAGACAATTCAATAGACGTCCGACACCTCATAAGAATTCAGCCATTTTAATTCTAATATATGTCTGGGGATGCTATGTAACTATACCCTGCTCTAATATTTTTTACATCAAGTCAGGAATGCCTGATACGATGTTAATGGATACTAATATTAACCATGCTAAAGGATAATTAGGTTCTCTGGTTAAGAATTCTAGTAAAATAAAAATCCTAATTCATTCTAGAATCAGTAATAACTACACTAATTTAGCTACTGTCATTACAGGAGAAACTCGTTTTACTAAGAGTGCAATCATACAACCCATTCATGATTACTTAACCTAAATTTAACATTAGAACAATTCTACAAATAACAGCAAAATGTGTTACCTTTTTAATAATATTGTAATGGGGCAGCAGATACTCCACTTTTAAACCTAAAGGTAGCCATTTAAATATTAAGCTTGTTGGATTCTAGATTCTCATCAGCTTTAATCAGAATAGCCATCCATGAAATAATGAGAGCTAAAGCAATATCTAGAGACCAGCCTATTGTCTTCTTAATGTTTTTAAAACCTTAGATAGATGTTTAATATACTTCATAGTCCCATACATTTACATATTCAAGACTCTTCTTAAAGTTTTCAGCAACAAAGTGAAACAACTGGAACTGTAATAGCTAGGGCAATTCACTTTTCTCTCTCATTAGAAATCATTATGAACCCTTCAACCTAAATCTTTGGAAAAATAAGATTTGACTCTGGTCCAAGTGTACCAAGAAAAAAAAATGAAACACACAAATGCAGTGTGTGTGTTGCTGAATGTTTTCTGATTGCAACATGTTCTTATCATACTCCATTATCAAACAACAACAATAAGCAATTATTTAAGATAATTGCTTCTTTTATGTTTAATAGTTCACACTTGTCTCACCTGGGAATCTTTAACAATGCTAGTCACATCTGGCTGCATCTGATTTGCAATGCCAAAATCTATTAGTTTCAGCATTCCATCTACTAATAGAAAGTTTGCTGGTTTCAGATCACTATGAACAATACCTGCAAGTTAAAATTTGTTCAATTAATTCAAAGTGTGTCAAGAATTATTACTTATCCACATATTAAAACACAAGGTAGGGGAAAAAATGAAAATCCTATGTAAAGTATTCAGGCAATCAGGAGTGGAGGGTTTTTGTGTCCCTGATATCACTGGATCTTTTCTGTTATATGACATTGTAGAAAAGCTGGCTTAAAAAACACTCTGGAGACACATATGCAATTTTGAATTACATTGTTTTCTTCTAGTTTGCCCACTTCATAAATGACCACATTCCTACACATCAGAACACCATCTTCTCTATTGATTGCCTCTGAAAGCATCTGGAATCCTCAAGTAGTACAGAATATTTCTATTACAATGTGTAATTCCAATTGCAGTTCAAATTTCTGCCTTTTATTTTAAAGAATTTTAAATAGTCTGTAAATTGGGATCTAGCTACTTGGAAGACTAGAGTCGGGAACAACTAGCTCATATGTGTGAGGGGAACCTTTACCTTACTTGACAACTGGTTCATATTTATGACGGTTGCAGTGTCAGGCGATCCTCCTTTTGCAACCTTCTCACAGGCAAAGTCAATGGGGAATCCATATTCACTTAACAGCCGTGTTACTAAACAACTGCAATGATTCACTTAATAACTGTGGCACAAAAAGTCATAAAATGGAGCAAAACTCAACAGGTTTCTCACTTAGTAACATAAATGCTGAACTCAATTGTGGTCGTAAGTCAAAGGCTACCTGATCTTAATACGTAGTTTAATTGTAGAATACAGCAATAGCTATCTAAGCTAAAAGGAGCTAAAGAGCTTGCTGATTAAAAAAAATATTTTCTCACCTGATACTATTATCTTATTAATTTCAATGAAACCTACATATGCATTTGGTATTGTGTAAATTATTGTGTCAACAGCAATACACAGTCTGACAGCTCATACATGGCCAAAGGAAAACAACTTTATAGCAAATCTGGTTATTCTCAAAGCAAGATTCCAAGTTTCCCACCCAAAATAAGGCCTTATTCTATAGCTCAATTTGGAAAAAAAGCACATAAAATTAAACTTGACTACAGGATTTGTTTTATATAGCAGCAGTCACTGAATTCTTTTGTAAGGCCTTCTCAGACATTCTAGAATAAAATTATTTATTAAAAATATGTGTACCTATATAAGTGATTCCTATCAGTGGTATGCATATAAATATATCTAACTGAAATGTAGCATTGTTTAATATTTAATAATAATATATTTTTACAATTTATCTATATTTTTTCACAGCTAGCTCCGGGAAACCCATTTTTTAATTGTATGTATGAATTGTTTTTCAGGCAAAATTTCATTCTCATATGCTGACATATTGTTCTTCTTTTCTCCCTTCATCTTCTGATAGGATACTGTAGTTCACTGAAGTGCCTCAAATCCTCCCAGAATCATATTTATTCTTAAGCATCACTTTTCTTCGTTTGCATGGCTGAATATTAATGACTCTAATAATGAATTGTTGTGGCCCAGCAGGAGCCATTGGAGCTGCCACTAGACTCCGACAGCGAGGGGCCCTATGAGTCGGCTCTGGAGGATGTGGAGGACCCTGGACAGGGTTCCGACTCCGAGCAGGGCACAGAGAGACTGGTTGGCCACTAGGAGGCGCCTGAGCCTTGGACCAGTGGGGAGGAGACAAGAGAGAGTGATCCAGAAGCCAGCAGTGAGTTGTTCCTGGATGCTCAGCATCGAAGAGCTAATAGGCGTCAGGAACAGTTGCGCAAGTACAGGAAGTAATTGCACTCAGCTGGTGGTCATTAGGCTCCTCTCCAGACTATAAAAAGACTGCTTGTGCACACGCCCCTCTGGCAGAAGTCAACACATTAACTAATGTTTGATGAACAGTATTGTGAGCTTGGCAGGCTGGATTGCTTCCAGGGCTTATCTGTGCTGGATTGCGGCCCCAGTTTATCTGTGCCAGTTTGCTACCAAGAACCTGTCTTTGCTACCAAGAACCTGTCTGTTACAGATACTTCCGTAAAGTATCTTTGGCTTGGAGTGTTTGGTGTGGGACAAGGGGGGGTCAGAACAATGAATTATAGCACTTTCTCTCATATCTAACTATACCTTATGATGGGCAATCTTTTTCTTGATATGGCAGTAACCAGCCTAACATATCCTGTAACTAAGGCATCATATCATACATGTGAGTGAAAGTGGGTCTAACAGAATTTTTTCTTTTTAGAAACTCTTTGAATGTGCATTTTACTCGTACCATATCATGCATCTATTGTCTTGCGGTTTTATTTTCTCTGACTTTAGTTGTATTATTCTAACTGTATTCCTTGAAGTTGTTCCTGGGAGAAGCTATTCTAAACAACAGAGTTCAAACATGCAAACGGTAGTTACCATGTTGGTGAATTGTATGTACAGCTTCCAGCATGTTTTTCCAATAACTTTTCCGTTCCCATGGATTAATTGTCTTTTTCTTTTTAAGCCAGCTGTTAAGATCAATATTGCCACATTCCATCACCATATAGATGTTCTTCTCATTGATTTCACTAAAAGTTGCAAAAATAAAAGTTAATCTGAGGATGCATGTTTGGGGAGGCAGAAAGAGGGATTAAACTGATTTTACAAAAGCATTAACTTACTAGTCATAAAGTCGGATGATCTTATCACTATGTTGCTGAAGTTTGTTTAAGTGAGCAATCTCATTTTTATAGCTTTCGATGGTCTGTTGATCTGCTTCTTCTAGATTAACATGTTTGATGGCAAAAAGCTGTTTCTTTTCATCAAGTACTTGAAATACCTTTACAAACCAATTAAAAAAACATAACTAGATTTTTAAAAATATATTACTATATTTACTCTATTGTTTTATTTTGGATAGATACATAACTTCACTGCACTCATTAACCAGCACAAGGCTATGAATTTCAACATACTGTGTAATAAAAAATACCTATATTTAAAAGAACAAACAAACAAGATTCTCAATCATGTATGAAATAATAAATACAACAGGTTTGGCTGAGGTCCATTTCCCATTTAATACACTATATTAAAGCCAATGAACCAATGTTTTATTTTTCACTGCTTCACCACTATCCACAATCTTGTTTGGAGTTCTCTTTTTAAGAGCCTTTAAACAATATATGATTATTCCCAGATTACTTTCAAAGTCTCAAGTTATTTATGGCATGAAATATATGCATTCTTATCACTAGGAGAGTCAAGTTTTTATCACTGACTCAAGAGTATCCACATATTTGCATATTTCTACCTACTGGAGCAATGTTAAGGAGAATTAATATGTATAACATTTAGCATTGTTATTGTTGGTTTGAACGCATTTGCTGAAAAAGTCTTGTCAATTTTTTAATTAAAAATCCTTATGAATATACTTTTCAACCAGCTTTTTTATCAATTTATATATTTAGAGATCTGAACTTTTTGAGCTCTAAGGTAAGAGTAAAATGCTAGATTAATTTTGGCTGATGATAACTGTTTTTTCATTAAAATAGTTTTCAATGACTCACACCTAATAAACTCATAATTGAATGTGTTCCATATGTGTTCCAAATAAGCTAGCTTTGAAGGCTGTCCAGAAGTTCCATCTGGTACAAAATCCAGCTGGGTATGCTATTAAAGGGGGTAGGAGGAGAGATAGATAGCATTATACGTGAGTTTGATGGTAGAAATGTGTATATAGAAATCTCAGCCACTGAAATCACATAGAGCATTAGCTTTGCTTACACAGGATTACAATTTTAGGATTACATCCAGTGTTATGGTCATATTTGGGACTTTCATTGATATCAACTATCTGTACATACCCTGAACTAGAGCAGAGAAGTCCAAACCATACTTTCTAAAATAGATCTGGCATTTTTTCAAGGAAAAGATAATGAGTTGCTAGAATGGTTTAATCTGTGGTTGGAAGTATATAATCATATATAAAAATGTATTTTTATGGTTATACACAAAACAATATTTTTTCAATACAAAATATTTTACTACCAAGAATAGCTATGATTTGTTTTCAAATAACAGATAAAATAAGTTCCAAGCTGTCAACAGTAGCAACCTTGAGGTGCTACAGTGAACTCCATAGCAGTAAAGTGCTATGGGATATTTTAAATTTTTGAGATCCATATTTTTGCAACACCAAGGGCGTGGTGAACTGAGCTTTAGGAACCTCTGATTTAATCTATTGATATTTTATTTCTCACATACTATCTTAGTCACTTTATTTAAAAAACACACAGGTATATATCACTGTTGTATTGTACGTGTTAACATGTTGAATTAATGAATACATTGGATTCTTTTTTTTTAGCAGATTTTTAAATTATTTTTTACGAATACATTGGATTCTTACCTTACTAGATCCTCCTCTGCCTATTTGTTTTAACACAGAGTACAATTTTCTTTTAACAAGTATGCATTCACTTGGTAGTACAGAAGCTGAAACCTGAATAAAAAAAGTTTGTATATGAAAAGAAATGTACATAGAAAGAATCAAATGAAATCTCTGGCCTTGTTGCATTTACTGTATTTTATTTTATTTTTACCATTTCATTTAATTGGTTTTATTTATATCCAGAGTCACTGAGTTGGATGACATACAGTGTATATCAGGGGTGTCAAACTCGATTTCATTGAGGGCCGTATCAGGATTGGTTTTGACCTTTGGGAGGGGGTGGATGTGGGCAGGGTGAGTGTGGCCCGCATGATGTCAATTGTGTTGGGGTGTGTGTGTGTGTGCCTATGGTGGCCTAAGCACCCTTGACATTGAAAAGGGGCTCCTGAGCTCCATTTTCGGCTGAGACAGCCTCCTGCAATCCTCTGCCTGTGAATATAGAGTCCAGGAGGGCCATGCACCACCCTCACAAACTCCGTTTTCAGTGGCAGAGGCACTGTGGGCCAGTTCTTTGCTGTTCTAGCGCATCCCCATGGCCCAGATCTAAGCACCCTGCGGGCCAGATTTGACCCCCGGGCCTTGAGTTTGACACCCCTGGTATATATATAATGAATTGTTTATTGTTGCTGTTGTTAAAATAAAGGGTAGATGTATAATAAGCAACATTATTTTATGAAGCTGTAAACAGTAAAATCAAGAAAGACTCCCTTAGATCTTTTTGTGTCTCTCTTTGTGATTTAAAATTTGGCAGCAAAACAAACATCAAAAGTGTTATTTTCCAGCTTCTTTTTAGAAAATAACAAATAAAGAATTTGTTCGCTTTAAGACTGACTATACATGTAGAAAATCTTCAACTTATGATCGGTCACTTAGCAACCATTCAAACTTATGATGTCTTATTCAAAGTTCCAACATCTCCCCCACAGTCACAAGGCTGCATTTTGAACACTTGGCAACCAGCCCATTTATGGCTGTTTGCAGCTCCTTGTGGTCACAATTTATGATGGTTTTGCTGGAAACGAGTGTTTACTTCCGGTTTACGACAAAAACTGCCCCATAGTGAACGAGTCATTTAACAACCATGGCATTCATTTAATGGCATCTGCATTGCTTTAATAACTGCCGCAACAATAGTTGTAAAAATCCGATTCAGTCACATGGCATTCTGCTCTACAACCATCACCATTTATGACCATAATTGCGAGGCTCAATTACAGTAGTAACTTGAGGACTATTTGTACATAAATGTATTGATAAATGTTTACAAATCAGTCCTTTGACCATGTAAAAAAAAACAAGCTTCCTGAGAGTCCAAGATTTAAAATCAGTCTCAAAACAGCGCTAGCATTACATCCTGATGAAGTCAAAAGAGCTTAAGGGATTTAGTTTCCAATGATTTATGTATAATTAAGAGAACAATTTAAAGTAGACAAAAAAGAAAAAGACCCTTGGAACGGAACATAAGGAACATAAGGAACATAAGTCAGCATTTGACACTAAATTACCTGCAAATTGTGAACATGTAATTGCTAAAATGTACAAGCTTTTACTAAAATTAGAAGAACAAATAATTAAAGAGTGTATGATAAAATGGGCTAAGAGCTTTGGTTATAATATACAGATGGATAATGGGAAAATATGTGATTGTAAAAAATAATTTTTACAAAATGATGTACCGCTGGTATGATACCAGAAAAACTTTCTAGAATGTAGAAAGATACTGCCAACTTTTGGAAATGTGGAAAACATCAAGGGTTGTTTTCTCATGCCTGTGGAGTTCTAAAAAGCTAGAAAAAATCGTGACCCGACAAATGCGCGCCCGACAACAGCGGGCCATCAAAACCGTGGCGATAAAACCGCGATGTCGACAGCGCGCCCACAAAGGCGCGCCGACAGAAGCGCGATTAGGGTTAGCGTAACGGTAAGGGTTAGGTTTAGGGTTAGGTTTAGGGTTAGGTTTAGAGTGCGCTTCTGTTGGAGCGCTGTTGTTGACACGCTTCTGCGCTCATTCATCGGTGTGATTTCGAACTTGCGGTTTTCTCGCAGCGGTTTCGTTGGCGCACTTTTGTCGAGTGCACATTTGTCAGTGAACCAGAAAAAATGGTTTCAAATACATACAGTGATACAAAGAATAATATTCAAATGAAACCAGAACCTTTTTGTTGGGACTAATGAATATCCAACTAGAAAAGACCTATGAAAGATAATTTTTGTACATGGTATCTGAAGCAAGGTTATTATATGTACAAAGATGGATAGGCTTCGAAATACCCAAAATGGAAGAATGGTTGGTGAAGATGACAAACTTTGCAAAACTGACTTGCTTGATTAGGGAAAAGACAACTACTACATTTATCAGTGACAAAACAGGGGGAAAATCAATTTGTTATTTATGGGTTTGACAATTAGAAAAGATAGAATATGGAAAGAAGGAAACTAGTGTAATTATATAGAGGATAAAATATAACTGCATTTTATTGCATTCATAACTGCAATAAAGACGATTGGAAGCTGTTTTTTATATCTTTTCTGTCTTACTTATTCACTAACTTTCTAATTCTTTTGTTAATTATTCATTTATCTTTTTCTTTTATCTACAAATTTGTATTGTTTTACTCTGTAAAAATATTTTCAATAAAAATTTAATTTAAAAGAGTTAATGTTAATATCACATTCCAGCAAAATTCTTAACTCCTCCTTGCTCAAATGAATAAAACATTATTTAGAAAGCAACACTTCTTTTGCATTATCTTATACAATTTAGAAATAGCTTATACCTGAAATCCACTCTGTAGATGAAATGGAGCTGTTGGAGTACAATGTTGCAAATATGAAAGCTGGTTGTATGGTGTAGTTGCCTTATCCATAGATAGAAAATTATTTCTTACAACTGGAGTACTGAAACGGGAAGAAAAGATATAATTATTGGACAAAATACTGTATTTCCTAACCATATTTGCAAATAATAAACAACCTGGGTTTTTTCTTTCTCTTTTTTTCTTTCTCTAAGACTTTGTTTTATTGGACTATTGTGGAGTATATGCCCTTTCAATATTTTAAGAAGTACGTTAGGCCAACATGAAATAAATTTCCAGAATTACTTTTTCACTTTCAACCTCACATGAATCCCTTAGAACATATTTCAACTCTTCATTCACGTGTCTATTTTCTTATGATGGCTTAAACTGTCCAAAACCTAATTTAAATAATCTATAAATAAATCTGAATGTTTAAAAAAAAACCAGCCTCAAATGAAATTACCAGGCCACATAATCATGAACCATGCTGTTGCGAGGTGTTCCACCAACAAAAGCTTGACTCTTTCTGTCTGAAGCAGTCTCTGGTGAAATGATACATGAAACTTGCTCTGACGGTGAACATCTTTTAGGAACTGGAAAGGCAGCATGTTCAAAACTTGAGTTTTTCCCCTGCAAAATGGAAAAGACTTTTATATGGCTGGTTCTTAAGAAAAACATATATGTTCACTTCCATTGATTCGCAGTTGACAATATAAATTGAACTGGAAAGCAGAAATGGATAATATTACTTTCTACAATGAGTACTACGATCTTAACACTATTGGGGAAAAAACACATCATTGGAGAAATCACAGAATCATAGGGCTAGAAAGGGCCTTGGAGGTCTTCTAGTCCAACCTCCTGCTCAAGGCAGGAGTCATTATTCCACCCCAGACAAATGGTTGTCCAGTCTTTTCCTGAAAAGCCTCAATGATGGAAGCAAAAGTAAATTGAAATCACAGATTTATTTTGCATTTCTAGATGATTAAATGCATTTTATGACTTCAACAAACAAGATTAAAATAAACATGGAATTGTATAATATATAATCAAAGCCAGTCCATTTGACACCCCCCCCCCCCCAAGATTGCAAAAAGGTTACGTTTTCAGTTTTGCAAATCTAATCAGAAGGGCATATACACATCAGAATTTTCATTCTGGCTATAGTTTTCTGACAATTCTGCAAATGCTTGGCTGCAATAACCAAACAATCTATATAGTAAGCTTATGTCAGTTTAAAAAGTACCTCTGTTCTCCATTTTGAGTAAAAACTCAACCAATCTTCAGGCTTATTAGCAATCATCATAATCAGAGTAACATCTCCAGAATTATTCATTGTATAGCTTTACTTAAAACAATTTGTGTTTCTAGTTAGCATAAGAAACATGGTCAATTCCCTTCCCTAGTGGGAAAGATATAAAGGTAAAGGTTTCCCTCGCACATATGTGCTAGTCGTTCCTGACTCTAGGGGGCGGTGCTCATCTCCGTTTCAAAGCCGAATAGCCAGTGCTGTCTGAGGACGTCTCCGTGTTGATATGGCCAGCATGACTAAATGCCAAAGTTGCACAGAAAGGTATATAAAAGCGCAAAACAAAATATGTTTTATCCCCCTACCGAGGATACCTGCTCTAGACTAAACACTACAGTTTAACATCTACTTTTAACACACGTTTATTAAAGTGGAGGCTAAACTTAGTTTTTAGTCTACAGCAATCTTCTTTGTAGGAAAAATCTTTTTTTTTCGCCCCAGTGTTTTTTTCCCTGCAAGTCAAAGATTCACTTATTTGGGCCAATCAGGTGTCGATCTATTGGTTATAACAACAGGAATTGACGGAGAAGCTTGTCTCTCAAACCTAACATTATGGGCTGAGAGAGAGTGACTGAATCAAAGTCACCCAGCCAGTTTTCATGTCTAAGGTGAGACTTGAATTCAGAATCCTCTGTTTTCTAGCACATTAATTTTTTCCTGGATGCTCTCTGTCATTTTAGAGCCTATCTGAATATGCCTATTTGTGACACTAAAAGCTAGTACTTTCCAGATTCCTCTTTACTTTTCTTGATATTTTTTAACAAGTAATAATAATTTATCAGGTCTGAATGCTGATCGACTCTCAATGACTCTGGGTGGTTCACAATAATCAGAAAAGAAATTAAAATAAAGATAAATATCAAGTGGAACAAGGAGTCCGATGGGAACTAAATGAAGTATCTGGGATCATACTAATATGACTCCAGGCAGTAGACTGCATAACCTCACTTTGAAGTAATGTGGTTTTTTCCTGGACAGGAAAACATGGGATCAAATGAAAAAAGACACGAAGCATCACTATATTATAATTCCACAAATATACAATCTCAAAAGCTGGGTAGCTCAAGATCAATGTTTACATTGACTAAATTAATAATTTGCATTAACAGATTTACCTCTGAGTTTCTTTTATACTGTGCTTCAAGGTGGGGCCAGTTATTTTTAGATGCAAGAGAATTTAATTTGAATTGCTCCTGCTCCTTTTGGTAACTTCCAAGAGAAAGAAGGGGCTGCTGTTGCCCTTCCAGACAGGCGGATTCTATTATTCTTGGTTCCTCCTGCAGTATTTCAGTTTCTGAAACAAATAATCTAGTTATTAACATGAATATGACAAGAGATTTCAGTCATATATCTAAATAGAATATCTAAATAAAACAGCCAGTCAAGAAAAGGACAAATCATATAGAAAATACAAATGTTTTTCAAAGTAATTTATTTGCCAATTTCTATTGTTTTCTATGGCGGAAACACATGAAAAAATTTGAAATGGAAAAGGGAATGCGTGAATTTCCTTGAATTTTGCTTCAGAAGAACATAGCCAGTTCAGAATATTTAGACAGAAGATTGCAAGTACAGGTCATCCTCAACATACAACCCAATTAATGACCATTCGAAGTTACGGTAGCTCAGAAAGACTAGCTGTCATAAAATATTGCACCACCAGCCCTGATGGTCACTTAAGCATGATCAGGATGCTTGGCAACCTGTTTGAATTGTTAGAGAGCCGAGGTGGCGCAGTGGTTAGAGTGCAGCACTGCAGGCTATTTCAGCTGACTGTAGTTCTGCAGTTCGGCTGTTCAAATCTCACCGGCTCAAGGTTGACTCAACCTTCCATCCTTCCGAGGTGGGTAAAATAAGGACCCGGATTGTTGTTGGGGGCAATATGCTGACTCTGTAAACCGCTTAGAGAGGGCTGAAAGCCCTATGAAGCGGTATATAAGTCTAACTGCTATTGCTATTTACACTTACGGACGGTTTCTAAGCGCTCCACAATCATGGGATTACCATTTGCAATCTTCTCTGTTGGCTTCCCCAGAAAGCCAATGGGGAAGTTGGCAGGGAAAGTTGCAAGCTGCTGCCCTCTTGCCGAAGGATTCCCCTCCCCCCACTTTCCTTCTCTCCGTGCACGGAGGGGCAGAAATCCTTCATTGGGCTGCATCGATCTCCAAGATCTGTATCATTTCTGCAGTCTATTGCAGAGGTTCCCTTCTGTGCACCCTACCCCTAACTGCTTACCCTCCTTACCAATTATGGCTGTAAGTCAAGGACTACTTGTAGTTCCTAGAGAAATCATTAAGAATCTATATCCGTGATGGTGAACCTATGGCACGTTTGCCACAAGTGGCATGTAGTGTCCTCTCTGTGGGCACACAAGCTGTCGCCCTAGTTCGGCTCCACCACGCATGCACACACGCTTCCTGCCAGCCAGCTGGTCATCAGGTCTCCAGTGCACATGCGCAGGGGATGGGGTGCATACAGGGGAGCACATGTACACATGTGCAGGGGAACATGAAGGGGTATGGGAGGGACGGCTCTGGGGGGGGCAGAGCTCATGCGCAGGGGCCACACACGCATTGCATTTTGGGGCTTCGTGTGCACGCTTTGGGCACTCACTCCGGAAAAGATTAGCCATCACTGATCTTTATTATTATATTTTGATTTGACTCAACTAGTAGTTTCCTATTTTTCCTCTTTCTATAATTCATATAAATTGTGCTATGTCTATTTCTATGCTCTATTCGAACATAGAAATCTATACATACCAGCTTAATTGCCCACAGAAAGTGTATCTTAAATCAGCACAGAATATTGCTTCCTTTTCAGAATTAAATTTTCAATACAAAATGCAAAATCAAATTTGACACACAATATTCAAGGTATAAATCATAAGCCTTTGCACTTCCTTGAATTCAAAGGGAAAGTGTTACTTTGGAGCATCTGGAGCAGTTAAGACACACCTTTCAAACGCCTTAAAGCAGCTGCATCTTTACTCAGGCTGTGTGCTCCATAGATGCATTGAAATCCTACCTTGTTTCTTTTCAACCCAGAGCCCTGAACAGTGCTAATAAATTATAAAAACAATAAAGTTATCATAATTCCACACCCATTAAAACAAACCTCTTTTTTTAACATAAACAGGATCATTCTTCTCCTTTAATGTTAGAGTTGAATTCATAGCAACTTCTGAATTCTCTTCATCTGAATGTATAAGATTTCTAACTGGCAAAGGCTAAATAAAAGAGGAAGAAAAATAACGCTCCAGTTAATGGCTGCATTTCCCCATTTCCACTTGCCCAAAATCCATAGATAAAAATCTGCAGCACATCAAGGGCTTCTGAGCCAGGTTAAGCTGATGTTCTCTTCAAAGAAAACTTATGGCATAGAAAAAGTTTCCCAATCTCTCCTTTAGGCAAGCTACCACTGGCCTACTGAGTTTAAAGACTCTACTGAACAATGTAGAATGAGACACAGAGATTGCTGGCAAAACCTCTCCTGAAAAACTTACAGCACCAGAATCCAGTCTCAATCAAAGGTCTAATGAGTAGAAATTTAAAGCAAGTCATAAATATTCCAGTTAGTGTCACAATATATCACTTGACCTTTCGGTTGAGATGTTCTCTTTTTTTTAACTGCTGTGTTGTTAAAGCTGAATATCTAACCTTTAATTTTTGATTGCATTCAAGAGAAAAGAGGGAGGGAAGAAGGTACAGTTCATCCACATTTGTCCACACCAACTGATATATTTTATTTTATTTCACAAGGTATCACTGAATCGTATCAGTAACTGTGTTTTAAAAATAGGGGACAGCAACTTAAATTCAAAGTTAAGAATACAGGTAGTGCCCAACTTACAACCCTTTATTTACCGATCATTGAAAGTTATAACAGCTATTAAAAAAAGTGATTTATGACAGTTTTTCACCCTGACAAACGTTGCAGAATCCCCATGGGCACATGATCAAAACTTGGGTGCTTGAATACTAGCATGTATTTACCACAGTTGCACTGTCCTATGGGGTCATGTAATCCCCATTTGTAACCTTCCCAGCTAGCTTCTGACAAGCAAAGTCAATGGGGATTCCCTTAACGACCATGATTCACTTAACAATGACAGTGACTGGATTAACAACCCTGGCAAAAAACGTTGTAAAATGGGGCAAAACTCACTAAACCACTGTCTTGCTTAGCAATGGAAATTTTGGGATCCAATGTGGTCATAAATCGAGGACTACCTGCAACTCATCAGATTAGGAAGTTTCAGTTTACAAATGCAAGCAATAACCCTATTTCCCAACATTAAATCATTCTTGTGCTTAAATAGCAATAGCACTTATGTACTGCTTCACAGTGCTTTACAGCCCTCTCTAAGAGGCTACAGAGTCAGCATACTGCCCCCAACAAGCTGGGTCCCCATTTTATTGACCTCAGAAGGATGGAAGGCTGAGTCATCTTATAACAGGACTTGTTGATACAACAGGATTATCTTCTTCATTTGAATCCCATCCCAAAAACTGCTTAGGAAAGATCCTCCTACCCCTATCAGTAGGACTCTACTAATAAATTCCTATTTTTTTCTATGAGAGCCAGTTTGGTGTAGTTGTTAAGGCATCAGGCTAGAAATCAGGAGAAGGGTAAATTCTAGTCCTGCTTTAGGCATAAAGTCAGCCCTGGGCCAGTCACTTTCTCTCCCCCCTTGTAAGACGCAATGGCAAGCCACTTCTAAAAAACCTTGCCAAGAAAACTGCAGGGACTTGTCTAGGCCGTTTCCAGGAATCAGACACAACAGAAGAGAAAAATAAATGGTCTATAGCTATGATGGTGAACCTTTTCGGCACTAAGTGCCCAAACTGGACCGTGCGTGCATGTATGTGCACCAGAGCACCGTAAACCCGAAGACCAGCTGGTCGGCATGCGCATGCCTGAAAAGGCCTGAAAAACGGCAGGTTTTTGCCCATTTTCAGGCACTTGTGAAAGCCAGCTGGCAACAGCACGTGTGCCCAGAGAGGGCTCTGTGTGCCACCTCTGGCACGCGTGCAATAGGTTTGCCATCAGAGGTGGCGCAGTGGGAAGAGTGCAGTACTGCAGGCCACTTCAGCTGACTGCTAGCTGCAGTTTGGTGGTTCAAATCTCACAGGCTCAAGATTGACTCAGCCTTCCATCCTTCCGAGGTGGGTAAAATGAGGAGCCAGACTGTGGGGGCAATATGCTGACTCTGTAAACCGCTTAGAGAGGGCTGAAAGCCCTATGAAGCGGTATATAAGTGGTAACTGCTATTGCTATCATGGATCAATATTGTATGCAGAATGGAGATGTCCAACTGTGGACCGACTGGTCTGCCCCTCTGCCAAGGATGGCTGAAGTAAGGCTCTTTATTTGCAGTGTAAGCCACATTTAACAATTACTCTAGCTAGAACATCTGCAAGAGAGACTTTCCTTCAGTTACCATTTTATTTTCTTGATAAAGGAAAGAGGTGTTTGAAAGTATCAAGGCCCACATCTGCTAGAAAAAAAGTGTTTTTTTTTTAGCATTGCAAGCAGAAGTCTGCTATTTTCTCTGCGATATGAAATGTCCCATTTGGGGCATTTAGTAACTTCTAGATGCATTTCCCCACAAAAATTTTCTCAGTGTGTAGGAGTCAGCAGCAGGAAACCCTTTCCCCGTGTTCCTGGGTGGAGAAAGGACATCAAGAAGCAGATTTTCCATCCAGAATTAGAACTTTGATATCTGCGCCCCCTCCCCCCCCCCCAGCATCTCTTACTTGTATCTGTAATTTCTAGATGCAGTTCCCCACAATTTACACAATCAAATTCTATGCCTCTTACTCTTCTTCTTACAACTTTATAAATGATAAGAATAGACATGAAACAGAGTATTCTATTACCTTCAAGTCTCTGGGCAGATAAGGACCACTTTGGTTAGGGTTTGATTCAGGCTGTAGTAGCTGGATCAGATTAGTTCCAGATGTTTGCCTAGTTTCCCAGAATATTAAAATTTAGTTACAAGGTTCCAGACAAGCAACAGTACTTAAAAATTAGCATGAAAAAAAAGCTACTAGTAATATAACTTTTAAAAAAACACACACACAAGATAGCCAAACTGTCTCAATTTAGCACTTTTTCTTATTAAATTAATCCAAACACTTTAAAACAAATAGAGTTCAATAGAAATTTTCCAAACCCGGGGCCTTGAGTTTGTCTTTGTAATCCTTTCTGCCCTTTCACAATCCTAATTCAAAATTTTCTTTTAGAAGTAGATTTGTAGATTTGTAGATTTTAATAGCATTTATAGGCCGCCCTTTTCCCTGAGGGGACTCAGGGCGGCTTACAATAATAAAGGAAGGGGAGTGAAGACAAAACATAAAAAGAAATGTGCAATGACTAAAAAATACTAAAAACACAACATTCTCTCAGCATTCGGGAGGGGCGGAAGAGTTTATCCCCAGGCCTGACGGGCTAGCCAGATCTTGAGGGCTGTACGGAAGGCCTGGACTGTGGTCAGGGTACGAATCTCCACGGGGAGATTGTTCCATAGCGTCGGAGCAGCAACTGAGAAGGCTCTCCTCCGGGTAGTCGCCAGTCGGCACTGACTGGCGGATGGAATACGGAGGAGGCCCGCTCTATGCGATCTGATGGGACGCAGGGAGGTTATTGGCAGAAGGCGGTCTCTCAAATAGTCAGATCCACTACCATGGAGCGCTTTATAGGTGGTAAGTAAGACCTTGAATTGCACCCGGAGATCCACAGGCAGCCAGCGCAGCTCGCGGAGGATAGGTGTTATGTGGGCGAACCGAGGTGCGCCCACAATCACTCACGCGGCCGCGTTCTGTACTAGCTGAAGTCTCCGGGTGCTCTAAATGAATTTGAATAGAGTAATTTGTGCCCCTGAGTTGTATTTAAATCTAAGCAAAAAAATTTAAAGCTATTCAGAGGTCTGGAAAGTTATTTGCTCCTTCCCTGTCTACTACATTGGGGGGGGACATGAAAAAAGACCCAATTGTTCTGGTATTTTATCTTATTCACCATAAGCATTTAACACCTGATACATTACCCCAAAGAAAACTTAATTGCTCCTTACATACACATCTATTCCCTTTCAGGATAAGTATGTTATACAAGCCACAAAAATGGAGTAAGAAATAGTAAGCCAAAAAATTAGAAAGCATGAGGAAAAGAAATTAAAAGTAAATCTATTACATCCTTCCCCTTCCACAAACAAATGTAACTAATTTTGCAGATATCTAAAAATCTATTATTATTTTTTTATTCCACCTTCCTTCATCTCCAACTCAAGGTGGTGAACATACCAATACTCCTTCCTCATTTTCCCCACAATAACCCTGTGGGTTGAATGGGCTAAGAGAAAGTGACTGGCCCAAAATCACCCAGCCATTTTTTTTCTTTCATTCTTTCATTAATTCATACTCTTTACCCTTCAGTTCAAGACCGAATCTTCCATGTGGCCTGGTCATCACCAGAAATTTGACCACAAATATTTGGCTTCTGCTGCCCATCATTTACTTGGTCAATCAAGGCTTTACAAATAACATTTGGTAAGAGATGGGGTGTGGATTAAACTATTAGCCTTAGTTTTCTCATATTTCAGCTAGCAAGCCACAAATGCAACCTAGCTTGCTCATGCTATTCTGTACAACATAGGAACTCTAGACTGAAGCCAATGTACTGAGGACTCTGTCCTTTCAACTTCAAGGTACACATAGGATACTCTTTTCTGTCAATATCCCCAAATCCTTCTCTATAGCCAGTTTCATTGTTTCATACCTCTTTACAACCGTAGGAATTTCCACCTTCAGTGATTCATTTGTATTACTCTCACTTTCATTTGTTAATTGAAGAGGAACTCTCCCAAACATACATTTCTAAATAATAAAATACAATGGAACTGATCAGATGGAAATCAGTAAGTAAATATAACAGAAGCATAAAGAATATGTTGTATTTGTGGAATATTTATAGAAACATAAAGCTTTCTACCTGATTAGACTTATTTAATTGTGTTAATGGTTTGCGTCCACCAAAAACCAATTCAGCCTCTCTCGAGGAATCATTTTTCTCTCTAAAATGAAAACATGAGACATGCAGTTGTATCAAGGCGACTGAAGCTAGAACAAAAAGAATGTTGTGTAATATTTTAATCCACTTACCCCTGGAAAAAACTGGGCATACTGGTAGTGATCTCATTAAAATCAGTGTTTTTTTTCTTATTCTGCAAGTTTCCAGTTATATTGTGCAAGTCTGGTCCTGTAAATATGTAATTTATCACGATACAAAATTAAAATATTTTAGCCAATCTCTGCTGAATACTCTACATTTAAACATTACAATAAAATTCACAATATTTCAGAATACATGTTTTAATATATTTTATAGCACTATGAAGAACTTTAAGAAGTTTACTCATCTTTTTCTAGCAAGTAAGGCATGTTGAAATAATGTCACATCATGATTCATAATTACACTTAGATCACTCTAAATCAATCAACATTATCCTCATTCTTCTAAAATTCATATTACCTAGTAGTGCTATGTAGTGATGCGATTCAAAGGGCAAAACGTATTAAGTGCATGTGGACTGGCATACGGCACCTATCAGGAACACCTTAAAGCAATTGCATCTTGGCACATTTATATTCCATGGCTGATCCATGATATCCAAAAAAATACGCATTTGGTTTAATGCAGGAATGAAGTGTCATGTACATGCCCATTTGTACAGAATCTAAAACACGGTTCCACCACAATACCGCGAAGCCCTTATCCGCGGAGACATAAGCGCGAGTGCTAATCCGCGGCGTCCGAATAGCTAAAGCAAATGCGACCTTACCGCGCTGACATAAGGGCGGAGGGCAAATCCGCGCCTTCCGAAGCACTAACCCTAACCCTAACCCTAAACTTAACCCTAAACCTAATCCTAATCCTTACCTTAATTTAAATCGGCTTTCTGCCGCCGCGCTGTTTTAAAGTGCCCTTCTGTCGCCGCGCTGTTGTCGCGGCAGTGATGACGTGCGGTGATGACGTCGCGGCTTTAGCGATGTGGTTTTATCGCCGCTATTTTGATGAGCGCGGTTTTGTCGTGCCACGCTTAAACACATATATAATACTTGGTAACATCTAGCTAAATAAAAATATCTAGTGCTTGGGAGCAGGCTTTCAATGCTTCCATATTTCTTGCTCCTTCCCCTTACTAAAATAAAAAAAAATTGATGCAGAATACAGAAAATGAGGAAAATTAAACATAAGTATCTAATCATTTATTAAATGCATGCACTGCCCAACTCCCAGTAATTCTGGACAATTTATAAAATGCTAAAAACAATTTAAAGTTGAAGATTCTGGGTGGTCTATGTTGAGATGTGAGATATCTAAGGCATGAATAACTGCTAAAAGGAACCTTGATCTAGCAAAAAGCACAACTGACATACTAGACGAAGCTGTGCAAAGATCTTCTTAGAATTCAATTCATTTTTATTTTTTCTTGTTCCAATATAGTTTTCCTTGTCAAAAAAGCTACACCTTGTAACAACCAGCAATAAGGATTTGTAATAGAAAAAAATGTGACCCGACAAAAGGGCAAACGACAAAACCGCGCCCGACTAAACCGCGTCGCTAAAACCGCGATGTCATCAGCGCGGAGACAACAGCGCGGAGACAGAAGGGCGCTTTAACTTAAGGTAAGGGTTAGGTTTAGCGTTAAGTTTAGGGTTAGGTTTAGCATTACGTTTAGGGTTAGGGTTAGGTTTAGCGTTACATTTAGGATTAGGTTTAGGGTTAGGTTTAGCATTACGTTTAGGGTTAGGTTTAGCGTTACGTTTAGGGTTAGGTTTAGGGTTAGGTTTAGCGTTACGTTTAGCGTTAGGTTTAGTTTTACAGCGCGCTTCTGTCACCGCGCTGTTGTCGCCGTGATTCAGCGCTCATTCGTCGGAGCGCTTTAGAACACGCGGTTTTGTCACTGCGGTTTAGTCAGGCGCGGTTTTGTCATTCGCCCTTTTGTCGGTGAACCGAAAAAAATGGCAAAAAAGAATTGGAGGGCAAGAGGGGGGTCTGGGGCAGAGTGGGGGCATTAGAAAAAAAACAGGAGAAGCGGAGGAGGGAGAGGCCATGAGCAGGAAAAGTTGGAATAAGCAGCGATTGTGTGCCAGGGTTGGTCCCGCAGTGGCAAGCCTGGGCACCCCAGGCAGTCACTGCCATCTTGACTTCCTCACACTGTTCCATCTGTAATACCACAGATCAGACCAGCAAGCAGGTTAATACTGCGACCGATGCAAGTGGTTGACCATCTTGTAACACTTCTTGTTGATGCAGCCACCATGGATGCCCTCCTTGCCCATGACAAGCACGATTGTCTTGTTGGTCATGGTGGCCATGATGTTGTAGGTGGGGGCCCCGCCGGTGCTCTTTGTGCAAAGATCTTCTTGGCTACAGTTTCTACCTGCTCATCAAGCAGGAGCTGACAGTCCAGTGAGATTCCCAAATTGTACATCAAATTTAAATGATACCTCCAGGCATTGGAATATTGCTATCCTAACTTACTTAACGAATAGACATAAACCAAGAATTACCTGTATAGATTTTAAAGTAAAATTCCCTCTATCTATAAGGTTTGTGTGTACTAAACATCCAATTTAATTAGAGTTAACCAGGTCACAAGCATTGTAAGCAATAAAATGAAAGTTGGAATTGTCAGAGTGTTTACACTCTGACTATTTTGAGACAACTCAGGAGCCAAATACAGTAAACAGAGGTTTGTCTTTTAAATAGTGGTTTATCTACAAAGAATATATACATACACATACTAGACAAAGTCAGGCAATCAAACATCAACTATAGCATGGAAGCACACATGGAAAGAGAGATATGCCCCAACAGGGCCTCTCTTATAATACAGACTCTTAAAGTGGTAAGTCAAATAACCCTGCTGATTCATTACTACCATTGCATCATCATTACAGCATTACAGAATTACAGCAGCTGGTCAGCTATTAAATCTTCATTACCCTGACAGGAATTATGATTAATACATTTGAATGAATACATTAAAAATGTGAGCCATTTTTTGTTCAAAAATAAAAGTTATTTTCTAAATAGCTATATATATATTAAGTATTTAATTTTCCAGTGAAGTGAATGTCAAACTTTAAGTTTATATGAAAATTCTAAAGTCTACAAGATTAGCTTAGAACAGAATGAGGTTACTTACCCAAGTTACAATTCTTTTAATTAAAATTCAAATGATCAACAGTTTATCGCTCACCTGACAAATTTTCTTTTTCTTCAACAGAAAGTAGTTGCGTTTTTTGTAAGTATAAGTTTCGTAGAGCAATTTCTAACATTTCTGCTGGAACTGCTCTAGATTCTACACCTTTTTCAAGCAGCTGTTTTGCTTTCTTGATATTTCCTAGTAAAAGATAACAATCCTTTTATTTTTCCAAGAAAAAAAAATCATATATTTTTGAAAATAATAAGAAAAAAATAAGAAAAAATGAGTTCCTATTATGCAATTATGTGGATATCCCAATGCAAGTTTCTTCGCAACCGCACCAAATCATCTTCCAAGATGCCCTTTGATTTCCCAATCTAACCTAAAGCAACAGACTTCCCTAGAAATCTTCATCTAATCAGAACCAATCCCGTCTGGCTCCCAAGTGCAATTTAACAAAGAACTACTTCTTGTTGCAATTATTTTCAAAAATATTATTTCTCAAAGCATTCGGTCAAATGTTTCCTTTACAGCACATCTAGCCTTTCTGTTTATTTATCATGAAACATTAATTTTAAAAGTAAAGTATCATAGAGAAGCTTTTATACAGAATTAGTATAATAGCTTTTATCAAAAGACACAATCCATAATTAGTCAAATAAATTAAATTTACTTGAGAAAGTTTTCAATGTCACACAGATATTTAAAACAAATCAATGGTCAATGCATTTCCTCTATTTAAAATTTGACATTATCAAGCTAAGGGAAAACAATGTAAAATATAAACATCAAATCTGATTTGATATTTATTATAGACTGAGTTAAGTAAACATGGTTTTTGCTTAATGTTCATTTGTTCAGCTATCTTTCTAAGATATAATGGTGCTAATGAAAGGACTTATGACTGGTCATTTAAGTTCCAGCCATTATAGAACCCTAGGTGTCAACAGACCAAAATTCTGGATTACCCGCATTTATAATCCCCTTTTGGCTGCCCTTCTACTTGCCACCTTTGGCTGCCCCCACAGTCTGGCCTTGCCTGCCACTATCATGTCAACTCACTGATTTCCACCATTGTGCAGACTGGGGGCATTCTTTTTGTGCCAGTGCAGTTAGGGCCTTCCTCTTGCACACCGGTTGGGGCTTCTCTTGCACTTTGGCTAGGGATTTCTTTCGCGGATGGGGGATAAGGTTAGCATCCAAGAGAAGGTCTTCCCTGCACTGGCACAAAAGAATAGGGCATAGAAAATGTCGATCAGTACAGTGGTGGCACTCAATATGGTGGGCACTGTAGGAAGAGTTGAGCAGCAGTGGGAATCAGCAGAAAGGGATAGGTGGAGGGGGGGGGAGAGATGAAGTGGAGGAAGCCCCTTATCTTTTTCCAAGAATGGATTGGATCCAGGTGGGTCCTCACCTAACAACCACATGAGATTCACTCAACGACAGCAACCGGAATTGCCAGAACTTCTATCGCTAAACAGAGTGGTCACATGACATTTTGCGTAATGATCGCATCACTTAGCAACAAAGTTGCTGGTCCCATCTACGATAATTACCGTATACAGGAGCATTCCGCACATTCTGAAGTTTTCTTTCCATCCCGCGCTTCTTTCACTAGCCGAAATCCCAACCATGGCAATAGCTTTTTCCAGAGACAAAGTGGAGATCTAGGGTTCTGAGAAAAGCCTTCGTGCAGAGATTGGTCCTCTTCCCTTGCTCCACCCGCCCACCCCAATCCCTCCGGACCTGTCGTGCAGTGCTTATTGCTATTGCTGCTATTGAGCTCATATACCGTATCTCTTTGTTGCATGACAGATCGGGGAGGATTGGGGTGGGGAGGTGCAGCAAGGGAAGAGGACCAATCTCCTCTGCACAAAGGCTTTTCTCAGGACCCTAGATCTCCACTTTTTCTAAGATCTTAACATAGTTGTTTTGAAAGTTTAATATTAAACTAAATTATTTAAATATGAGCGCCAGTTTGGCAGGTGGTTAAGGGCTGAGATAAAAATTTGAAGCTTGAGTTCTAGTCCTCCTTTATGCATATGGAGTGATTTTGGGCCAATTATCCTCTTAATCCAACCCGCCTAAGTGGGTTGCTCTGGTGGATAAAATAGGAGATGGGAGGATTATGTATACCATTTTGAATTATATAAAATAAAGATGAGATATACATCTCTACATGGCTAAAATAGGCTAAATAGCAGCAAATCTCCATTTAAGTATAAACCTGTTCCTACAAACCTTGTGAGAGTTCAAATTGTGCAAAAGCTACATGGACAAAAGCAAATTTCTTGCAGTTCAGCCTAGCAAGATGGAATTGATCACGTGCGTCTTCTGGTTCTTCAATACTGCAAATAAAAAAAAACCCAATACAACACTAATTCAGAAAGAAAAAAATGTTACATATGGTTTTAAAAAACAAATAAAATCCTTACAGGATTGCAGAAGCTATAACATTTACACAAAACTATCTTCTTCATACCGTAAAGGTATATCCTTCAGGTCGAACTTAACTTTGGGTGGCATTGGACACATCCATCTGGATTATTTGATAACAGTACAGAACTGTTTCACTATTACTTTTTCTCTGGAATTTTTTCACCTTCCATTCTTGCCTATATCCCTAGCACAATGGTCTCTAACAGAAGTATCATATCCAGTTGTGCTTACTCAAAGCCAGCAAATGTTATTTAAAGTAGCATCTGAGGCTCAATAGAATATATTCCACAATAATTCCACATGATCAACCAAATCCAAGCATGAGCTACCATGGATTTCTAGTACCGTAGTGTTCAGGAAGCTGCCACAAAATGGATATTCTATCCTAATGAGGAAAACAAAAGGAGCTGAAAGTGGAAGGAAGGAATTTAGAAAGAGGTGACAAAAACAACAAAATGCGCAATAAGAATTGCTAATGTCAAATCCTTAAAATTTGACATTAGGTATTGTCAAGACTACCTCTTCCAATAACAATCAACCTATTGAATGCCTGTTTTCTGTGATAACCTATCATATTTTGGGGAGTATATGACGCACCAAAGTATAAGACGCACCAAGGTTTTGAAGAGGCAAATTAAAAAAAAAGTTTTTGCACTCTACAAACCTCCCAAAAACAGCCTGTTTTTCATGAAAAGGGCCTGTTTTTTTTTAAAGGCATGAATAGCTTTTAGGAGGCTTATAGAGTGCTCCTGGGGGTTGGGGGGGGACAAAATTAAACAAAAAACGGCCCAATTTTTGCTCATTTCTGCCCTCCCAGCCCCCAGGAGCTCTTTAAAAGCCTCCTAAAAGCTATGCACGGCCATTTTGGGGGAGGGGGAGGGGTTTCGGGAGGCCAAAAATGCTGTATTCAGTATATAAGACGCACCCACATTTTCAGCCTCTTCTTTGAGGAAAAAAGGTGCTTCTTATACTCCAAAAATTATGATGTCTTTTCTACTTCCATGAAGGGAAGAAGGGAAGGCCAAGAAGTAGGTTTTTCCTTTTCAAAAGAACTCTGTCGAATAGTCTTCCTTCATGAAATCAGACTTTTGAGCAATTAAATGAAAAAGGAGGGAAGGATATGAAATTTTGTAACTCGTGCCTCCCCAAACTTTTGGAGACTTTCTGAGAGCTTCAATAAATGTAATGCTGGGGATCACCCTATCAGCTTTGCTTACTTGAATATTCAAAAGCATTTGAATTAGTGGTTAAGGGACAGAAGGTACAGAACTTGTAAGAATTTGTATATGCGGTACATAACACAAAAATACAAATAAACTGTCAGAAAATATTAATAAAAGTGATTAAAGAACCTGTTTTAGTTTTTAAGTGACTTTTAATTATCATGATTTAACAGTAAGCAGTGAATTGGCCAAGTATGAAAATGACACCATCTCTTTGGGGTGGCGAAAAGTAACGTGATTCTGAAGAGCTCCAGAAGGATCATTTTGAACAGAGTGAATGATCAGTCAAAAAGCAACTGCAATCAAGTTATGTAAAGATTAAATAATAGAAATTATGGCAGAATAACTACATAACTTTACACACGCAAAGGTTGCATGACAAATACCTCCAATGTTATAAATTGTCCACAGATGGCAGTACTGGTGTGGCAGAATATCTGTCATGTTCTTTAGATTGTTCTGTCACTTCATTGGATGGGAAGCAAGAAGCTTATGTTGTTACTCTTTGAAAGTAGAAGCCAGCAGTAAGTACCCAAAGTAGAAGCCAGCAGTAAGTACCCATTCCTTTAAGTAATGGGTTGAATTTTTGTAAGTATTCTAGGTTGTTGGTCCCAAACAATGTGAAAATGGTGAACCAAGAAGAGCTGTGTAATCACATACAAAGTGGAGGGGTGGTGACAGCAACAAACAAGTGTCATATCAGGAAGGTTGATAAACTGATTAAAGACAATCAGTGATTCGCTCACAGGGAAATTGTTTGGCTTTTCATATGTCATACATTACTGAGTTTCTATATATGAGGTAGTTTGTGGAAGATAGATTTTATTGTACAGAAGTATTTAAATTCTTGGTTTTATTGTACTACCACCCCGAGTCAATTTGGGTTAGATGGAATGCCATATAAATTTGACAAATAAAGATAAATTTTAAAAAGTTGTAAAATCAATTACCATGATGATAGCCAAGTATGTGGATGGCTTTAAAAGAAAACTGGATTAATTCATGAAAGACAAGCCTATCAAGGTCCATTAGTCTTGATGGCTTAAAATTTCCAGACTGAGGGAAAGATGCCTCTAAACACCAATTGCAGAGGAACAATGGAAACATAAGATTGTCTCCACCTCCTCGAGACTACCTCGGAGGCTGGATATATAAAATAAAAAGTTGAGTTAAGGCCTGATACAGCAGGAGTAGCTTATGTTCTAGATCAGGGCTGGGTTGCTGCTGGCGTTACTGCCTGTTTGCTTCATCCCCATGCTGCTCGTTTCGCTCGCGGTTGCACGCTGCACATTGCTTGTGCATGCACAAATGCTTGTGCATGCACAAATGCTTGTGCATGCACAAATGCCTGCACATGTGCAAAACATTATAAAATGACACCAAAAAAACATGCCGGCAACGGCATGGGCGACCAGGGAACCGGTTCATGGCATGGCCAGCCTGCTGTCCCTACCACTTCGGCAACACATTCCCAAGTGCCACTACCGGTGCAAACCAGTAGCAACCTATCACTGTTCTAGATGGGGCTTGTGTAAAGTCAAAGCTTCTAATCCAGAAATGCAAGGGCAAAAGCAAAAGCAGCAAAAAGGAAGCAATTAAAATTGAAATCTCAGGATTATTTTGCTTTCCTAAAAGATGTACTCTTTTATGACTTCAACGAAACATAGTTAAAATAAGCATGGTTTTGTGTAAAACACTATCAACGTGAGTCCATTTGAATTTTTTTCCCAGATTGCAAATACTTACGCTTTCAGTTCCGCAAATCTAACCAGAATATGAGCATAATTTTCATTCTGGCTATATTTTTCTGCTGACAGTGCTACAACTGCTTGGCTGTAACGACCAATCAATCTATTTAGTAAGCTTGTGTCAGTCTGAAACGTGCCCCTTTTCTCCATTTTGAGTAAGAAACTCAACCAATCTTCAGGATTATTAGCAGTCATCATAATCTGATTAACAGTTCCAGAATTATCTAAAACACAAACAAAAAGTGTCTTTAAGGCACTGTCAAAAAAACCAAATTCATCTTCAAAATTAATATAGGAAATGATTCCTCACAAAATAGTAATCAAATATACAAACAGGTGTGTGTGTGTGTGTGTGTGTGTGTGTGTGTGTGTGTGTAGAGATATAACAATTCCCATTATATATCCAAGTTATTATTTTAACTTATAATGCAACAATTGTGAAGAGGGACTGGTGGTTTGTGTGCATTACATAACAGCATCAGATAATGCAACTTAATATTTAAGTTTAATATTTAAATGCTTTTTAATGTAATTATTTCTTATTAAATATGAAGATGCATTACACCCAGAAATGTAGGTTTGGGAATCAAATTGATTGAAAGAAACCCAAAATATCTAGTGACCACTGGAAGTCCTCTGTTTGTGTGTGTGCGCGTATTCATGTAAGTACAATAATACAGAGTGAATGAATAGGCAACATATTTCAAAATAGGCCATTCCAGCTGAGGTCATTAACTGACAAATAAACAAATGTTTCTTATATTTGGCTATTAAAAAATAAGTATTACTTAAATCTTTAAGATTCGAGGAACAAACAAAGTTAAACAAGTGTCAATACAAAAACATATAGCTACCTTAGAAAAATGTTGGAGGGAAAATAGAAAGTAATAGTTATAGAAGAGAAACTATATTTTTAACTGTCAGAAGAAATTTAATATATGTCTACTGAACATAATTTGTTAAAAAAAATTAAAGAAAATAATCATTGGGGGGAGGGAAGGAATTCTTCTATTCAGTTGATCTTTAGCTAAAACGTGACATACCTGTTGTATCAGTTGATACTTTAGTAAAGTTAAGTTCATCTGTAACATTATCTTCATGTTTACATTTGTTTTTTAGGTCTCTAACTCTACTCATAATAGATGCGACAAACAGACCCTTTTCACTCAAATCATCTTCCTGCATCTCTAGAAAAAGAAAAGTCATATTAAATACAGAGCTTTGTAAAAATCTGAATGGTTTTTTTGCTTTAAAAAGAAACCGGGATAACTTTATAACCAGTATTTTACAGAAATAATTAATTGCAAAAACATTGCAATGCTATACATTTCAGTAGAATAGAATAATTTAGATCTATCAAATTCTGCTTTATTCAGCACATATACTAAGAATTCAGTTAAATGAAATTTAAAACATTTTAATTTGTACATTAAAAAAATAAGTAACTTGGTAGGAAATATTTGCATTTGCCTAGCTTAGTTTTTAATGCAATATTTTCTGTGTTCCCACAAAGCCAGCCAAGCAACTTTGCTGAGAATGTGGCATAATCACGTGTAGCATATACATTCAGGTTTTCTGGCAAGGGAGCACATTAACAATCTGGTCCTGCTGTACTGAGATGGGGAAACGTTGCAAAAGCAAACAGTGACGCAGTACAAAGCCACTTCACAGAATTGCCACATTTGCCTCTCCCCAGTCCATCCTCATTCAGAGTCTAAATCAAAAGTATACAATCTAGGATGTGAGAGATAAAAATGTCATATATTTTTAAAGTCTACTACTAAATGTATCACTGATGTTTTGCTAGGAAAAAAAAACATTCAAATCTTCCTTTATTTCTACTTCTTTGTAATAGTTGTGTGAACCACTTTAATGGAAAAGGAAATAATTCTGCTCTCAAAAATCAATTGTTTCTTTTCCTTTTTATAGAGGTGTAACCAAAGACTCCATCCATTTGCTCTGAAGGGAGAGGAGAGGAACTCTGTTTAATAGAGTCCTCAAACTTTCATCCTCTTAAATGAAGTCCATTTATCTCTGAGTACATGTTTCTCATTGATCCTGCCGGACGAGAAGGTATGTAAGTAGGAGGAGAATGCTGAACCATTACAGAAAAGGTATCTGGTTCCTGAGAAAGTAGAAAGCCTGAGGGGAAAAATCTGAAAACAGCTCCATCTTGATTGGGTCAAGTATAAAAAGAGATAGAAAGGGGCTTTGACAAGCTTTCAAGAGTCTATTGCAATAATCTAAACCTCATTATAGTGTATTAAAGACTCCTAATACTACCTCTTTCTTGACCTTGTCTACTTTGAAGAGCTGACAAAGGCGGTCACTTCTTTTTGAGTCATTCTTGCTTAACCATCTTTTCTAGGCTGTTTGGAGATTTACTTTCACTTGGCAAACCTGATTTTCTCCAACTTCTTAGAGTCTGAAGATAGTAGATATTATTTGTAAATTGGGAATGACTGGCTCTTCTGTTTGATCTGTTGTTGAGATTTGCTTTCATTCATTGATTTGCTAAAGTTAGCTAGTGTAGCTCTTCTTGTTCAGCCTCTTTTCTGACTGGTTTTTTTATTCACTCAAACAATTCTCTTCAGTACTAGCACAGTTTCCCTACCTCTTCTTGGGGGGGGGGAATAAAGCACACCCCTTAATAGTCATTTGTACATCTCAATATTTTTCCTGAGGTTTTTTTCTAAAAATCTTGACTGTTTTTCCTTCTTGAAAATATTGACTAATGAAGTTTGTGTTAATTTATTAGAATATACAATAAATACACAATGATTCCCCTTGCATAAAATTAATTCATATGCAGAACCAGCCACACTGTTGCAATCTTAATACACGCAAACATATTCAATTTTCTGATAACAGAGGATTGATGTCTTTACTTCCACACAGTGCAGAGTCATAAGAACTAAGAACTATAGTAACTGAAATACCAGATTTGATCAAAACAGGAGAAAAAATATTGCATGAAGAATTTAAAAAGAAACGTTGATGCTAATGTTTTGTTACAAATCGTTATAAATAATGAAATTTATCTAGTGTTGGAAAAAGTGGGTTTTTATCTTGTGGATCCTTTTCTACATCCATAAAATTCCTCAATAGGCTCTTCCATAATGTAGATAGTTCATAAGAAGCTGGGGCCGAAAATATAAGTGAATGAGGAAAATGGTACCAGGCTGCCAAAAAAATTATTAATAGAGAAAAACTTTGGATTATTATAAGAAAGACTGACTTACAGTCATATGGATTTTGATATGGTCCAGTTATTTTTCCATATTGTGGAAAGCAATTTATTAAGATATTTTAGGTACTTAGACCTTAATCTTGAATCAGATGAATATTAATTTTATGTGATTCATTGTAACCTGATTGTAAGAACTGAGACTGCAGTGATAATACTTTCAAAGACATCCATAAAAATCTTACAAAAATCAGGCCTATTCACCTTTCAATCTACAAAAGTGAAATGTGACCCACAGGATACATTGGGGTAGATGCTTGACAATCACATCTGGTTTTGTAGATTCAAAGTATATCAAGCTCTTTTGTCATTAGCTTGGTGGATTATAGCCAGGGAAATCCATAGTTAAAGAAAAAAATGGGATATATTTTTAGATTATATCTTTGAAGTATCAACAATACTTGATCGTTATCTATTACTCTGCAATTTAGCCAATACATTATTTTGTTTAATGTAATTTTAAAGCAACTTGAAGCTTAGCATATTGGCTAAGAAAACACTACTCTTTTACTCATACTGGGCAATGACAATAAGCACAACATAATCCTATAAACAACTCCACCACTATGAGTTGAAATGGAAACAATTTGGAAAGCAAATGTCAACAGTAATCTCACATTCATTTTCTAACTTAATTGCATATGCACATGAAGGCACAAAATCTTTCAGTCTATCTTAAATAATCCTTGAAAATTAAGCAAGATTGCTACTGCTCTCGACAAAGCATTCCCACACTCGCACACAAGAATTAAGAAACATAGTTTTATACTAATACCAGACCTAATGTCCCAAATCTCAGTCGTGTGGAGGCGAGAGGAAGCATAATTTGCATTTACACCACCACAGTGTTAGCCAACTTCTCCCACTGGCAATAAAAGATTTTGCTCAGTTTGTTTCTCTGATTGAATGATTTTTTTTTCACAAACAAATCACTCCCTTGCCTTAACTGATCCTAGCATCTTGAACAAATATGGACTTGCAAGAGTTTGGAAACAAACAAATGCTTTTTGGATCTCAATTGGCACACTTCCTGATGACACACTATAGTGTTCCCTCTCTAGAGAGGTAGATACATTTAGAATGCTGCAACAAATACTATATTTTTCAGACTGTAAGATGTAGCAGAATATAATACACACCAAGATTTTGAAGAGGTAAATTTAAAAAATAAGGTTTTTGCCCTCCCCGCCCCCAGGAGCACTCTACAGGCCTCCCAAATCCTCTGGGCACCCCATTTTTTGTGAACAATGGGGCGTACAGAGAGTTTGGGAGTCCTGTAAAGTGTTCCTGGGGGCCAGAGAGGGCAAAAACTTGAGGAGTTTGGGAGATCAAAAACAGGGCATGCAGAGGGTTTGGGAGGCCTGTAGAGTGCTCCTGGGGGCTGGGGAGGGCAAAAACGAGCAAAAAACAGCCCATTTTGTACAAAAACAGGCCTGCTTTTCCACAAAAAATGGGAAATGCAGAGTTTGGAAGGCCTGCAGAGTGCTCCTGGTGGCTTGTGAGGACAAGAACATCCTTATTTCTGTGAAAAATGGGTCCATTGTCACTCATTTTTGCCCTTCACAGCCTTCAGGCCTCGCAAAAACCTCTGTGCATCCATTTTTGTGAAAAACGGGATATGCGGGGCGAGGTTTTGGGAGGCCAAAAATGCTGTATTCAGTGTATACAACGCACCCAGATTTTCACCCTTTTTGGGGGGCAGGGAGGTGCGTCTTATACTCTGAAAAATACATAAATGTATTGTGACAAAAGCCAGCGAGGACAAAAGCCAATTGTAATAGGTAGATCAAATGTTTTTCTCAGTTGGCAACCACGTATAAGAACACAGAAGGGGGGAAAAGATGGCAGAATGGGCTGCAAAATGAAAGGTGTTAAGGAATATGACATATCATCTATGTTTATTACAAGACTTATTTCCATAAACCACCAGGACCTTTCTGCCACTGCAACTATCACATTTAGATTTTAACTATTTCTATCACTAACTCAAGTGCAATACTGACATCTAAAATGAGTCGCAATGGTCCCAGTTATGCAAAATCTGAGGATAACCATAGAAACCATGATTAAATCTATGTCCTTATTTTCATCCAGTAAGAATGTTTAGATCACTCAACTGGATACACTAATTAAGTATATCCAAATCAGACATTTAATAAATAAGAGCCTTATAATTATGGCTATGCTCTATAGATAAAACAGCTGTTATTCTTATCAAAGAGCCAACATAATGCAGGATTTAAAGCCGGGGTGGGAAATTTATGACTTGTGGACTTCGTCTCCCAGAATTCCTAAGCCAGCCAGGAATTCATCTTAAAATTGTTAGGTAGACAATGGAAAGACCCAGGATTACCAGATCTCACTTGATGACTTTGAGTCTGTCGTTCTTTTAGCACAAACCACCTCATGGGGTCATTGTTATGGGAATAAATTGGAGGAATGTAATACTGACTTGAGCTTTTAAATAAATTGGAGGAATACTATACTGACTAAAGAAAAAAATAGGATATGAACCTAATAAATTAGATTACGAAACATTGGAATTAATTAAATCACCCTATAAAGGAAATTTGCTATACCTGTGTAGAAGTGAATGTTTCTCAATATATTCTAAGTCTTGATTTTGGATCTCTCTGTATTATTTAAAACATACAAACTAAATTGCCATTGTTTTGGCACAAGCCTTAAATATATAATCCACTAACAATCATCACCAATATGATTTTCTCTAGGAATGAATTTCTATATACTGATACCACAAAGATGCACTATAAACCATTATGAAATAGTGATGATAGCAATACTGTGAACCTAATAAAAGCCAATTTTCTCATCCATTATTATTTCAATTTTCTTCAAAACCTGTAATAATTATAAGAGATGTTTATTACTTTAATAATCCTTGAGATTTCACCAACCTATGATTGGTTCAACCCAAAAAACACTTTATATCTTCTTCAAGTATCTTATCTTTTACCTAAGATGAACCAACCACAGTATTCATCAACTGACTCTATGGGAAAAAAAGCTTTTGAGAAATGAAACAGAATCATACCAAACAAAAATATCACTTTCTCCCTGCTGTTTATCTAACTGATGCATATTATGATGTCACAGCATATATCAAAATATGTGCCTCAATGCTCTCAGAACATGTCACCCATGTATGGTTTCTAACAAACACCTAATTCACTAGAAAGGAGAATTGCAAAAATTAATTATTTTCTTCAATGCAAATAATATTCTATAGAATTTAGATCATCTAACTATTCACCACAGCCTGTCTTCATGATATATTTTCCCTTATGTTAATTTCTTCAAATATCAGCTGTTCCCATTGCTAAGGATCAAAGTACACAAGTCACTATTATGAATCAATTATAGTTTTTAAATTATTTTTAAGAGCAATCCAATATACAGGTACCGTATTTTTCAGAATAAAAGACGCACTTTTTCCTCAAAAGAGGCTGAAAATCTGGGTGCGTCTTATACACTGAATACAGCATTTTTGGCCTCCCGAAACCCTGCCCCCTTCACCAAAATGGCCATGCATAGCCTTTAGGAGGCTTCCAGAGTACTTCTAGGGGCTGAAGAGGGCAGAAATGAGCAAAAAGGGAGCCGTTTTTTGCTCAATTTTGCCCCTTCCAGCCCCAGCAACATTCTATAAGCCTCCTAAAGGCTATGCGTGCCCTTTTTTAACAAAAAATGGGCCCGTTTTTGCAAAAAATGGGCCATTTTTGGGAGGTCTGCAGAATGCAAAAACTATTTTTTTTATTTGCATCTTCAAAACATTGGTGCGTCTTATACGGTAGTCCTAAATTTAAAACCATTTGTTTAGAAACTGTTCAAAGTTACAATGGTACCGAAAAAAAGTGACTTATGACCATTTTTCGCACTTAACAACTATAGCAGCAACCCCTTGATCACATGATCAAAATTTGGATGCTCGGCAACCAGTCCATATTTATGATGGCTGCAGTGTCTTGGGATCATCTGATCACCTTTTACGACCTTCCGATAAGCAAAGTCAATGAAGAAGACAGATTCACTTACTAACCATGTTACTAATTTAACAACCTCACTGATTCACTTAATAGTGGCAAGAAAGGTTATGAAATGGGGTAAAACTCACTTAACAACTGTCTCAGTTGGCAATGGAAATTTTGGACTCAATTTTGGTCATAATTCGAGGACTTCCTGCAAAATGTGCTGTAATGGTGCAATTAGGTGATGATGAGAATTTGTTTACAACTAAGTCCTCCTGTAGTAGGTAAATATACAATAGGCATACCAGCTGAACTAGGCAAAGGTCCTTCTAACCATTGTTTCCACCTACAATTTTTACAAAACCTTCGAGTCCAGAAACACCAAGGATGCTATCAAAGATAGAGTGATTGCTTGTCAACAGAGACAATATCAATTATTTCCAATTGCAGTTGATCAAGCAAGAGAGTTATGTTAGACGGGGGCCTCACATTTCTTCTGCCGCAATCAGCTTCATTTCAATTCACCCAACCCGCTGGGTTTCTAGAATTGCTTCCAACATGAGCTGCAGAGTATATGCTGTGTCCCTGGGAAGCCTGCAACCTTCAGTTTCCTCCCGTTATGCCACCATTCTAAACAATGCCTCCCAACAGCCTCCAGCTTTGCCCAAAGAGCCACTGCCAGCTCTCCTTCCTTAACTGACCAAGAGTACTTCGCAACCCTGTTGTCTTCTCCCAGGCCTGGTCCATCAAACTGTCTTTGGCAGATGAGGCTCAGCTGTCATCTCAGACTCACTACAGAAATCCTAGAACTAGATCCAGGGCCAGAAGACAGTGGAGGTCAGTTGGGGGCAGCAGGCGTATGTGACAAAGGGTAGGGTACCCAAAAGTGCACAAATGTGGGAATATGGAGTGGTTGAAATTAAAGTTTCCCTGCAGTTGTAAGGAACACAGAACATTTGGGATCGTTAGAATATAACACACAGAGAGAAATAGGATATGCCTATGGAAACCCAACTTCTAAACCCAGTCAGAAAGCTTTGTTCAGTCACTCTCTCCCAACCTGATATATGAAGTTGAAAAAGTCACTTTTTATAAAGAAGATGCATGATGTAGAAAAGCGGGAATGCTGCATTGACTTTATTGAACAAAAGGCAAAAAAAGTCATATGCTTCACCAGTTATGGAAAGCTTCCAAGAAAAAAATATGGGTGGGGCACTGTTAAAATGCAGCAAAAGATAACTGGATGAGTGTTGATGTGAAAGAGCTAAGCAAGTAGTAAGGAGTACTTTGTGATGGGAACATGGCATGATTTTGACAGGAGAGAGAAAACACTATATAAAGGATAACAAAACAATGATTAAAAAACAGCTAGGACTGGCCCTGGCTTATGTCTGCTGTTAATATTGCAGAAGAGACTGTTCCTGCCTAAATCACCATGGCTTTAAAAAGTCTTAGATAAAACTCAGTTGCTGGACTTCTCTATGGAAAGTCTGTGCACATTAGGTTTGATAATGCTAGAAAGCAACAAATCTGGGATACAGATTTCCAAATAGGCTAAGTAAGGTATCATATACACTTCCCTTCCAACCACATATTTATCATCCATTCCAATTTTAAAGTTTCATAAGACGTTCCCTTTAGCCAGGTTGAATACTACATTCTTAGCAGTCCTTGGACATTTTAAAGGAATTCCTCTATATCTTTGGTTATTTCCACGTAGTGATGGTTCAACAGAAACTCTATGCCTGTGATGGCGAACCTATGGCATGCGTAGCTATATCGGAGGGCACGCGAAGTGTCAGCTCCTGCTGGATCATTGTTGGGTATTTGCTCCCAACTGCTGCTGTGGGAAGAAAAAAAAATCAGCCCCTGATTGAAAGTTGGTCAGGGGTTGAGTAAAAGTAGGACCCTGAGGGGCTATGCAGCAATCCTTTTCTTTTGAGAAGTAATGAATTTGGCTGCTTTAATTTTAGTTATTTTGTCAAGCATGTATAACAAATATGTATAAACATGATTATGAATACAAGAAATGGATATGAAGTAAGGAGGGATGGTAGAACAGGCATGGTAGCCATGTTATGCACAACCTCTTAAGAATGGAGTGAGGTCAACATCTTTTTCTTCTTTTTTCTTTTTTTGAAAATAAGAGGCTTCTACCATTGTTTTGCCTAATACATAGATTTAAATTTGGTTCCCAAGTGTGTGCTCCTTTTTTGTTTTGTTTTTTTTAAATCTAGCCCCAACGAAATCCTTGGGTTTTGTTCAGGTAGTGGAAGTAGCAGTCATACAGATTTGTAAAGGGAATGAGAGTTGCAGCAACCCGAAGTTGAGAACTATGAGCCAGCTGTGGGAAAGAGGGAAACATCTTGCACGTTCAATGCCACGCATCCTACAGAAAGCCATGGGATATTTCAGAAGCCCTTTTCCACCAAAAAAAAACCTGAACGTCTGAGAGCAGCACTTCATATGACTCGCTTCCCCTGACCCTTTTGAAATACGTTCTTGGCCTTCTCTGGGTCGACCAACACCCCCCCCACACACAAACATACTTTTTTTTTCTTTTACAGCGAAATCAGGCTCTTGCTCCGATCAACGGGACCCAAACGGCGAGTAGGGAGGCTCGGCTTTCCGTCAAAAGCAAACCCGGGAGAGGAGGAAGAGGACATGAGACGAATATGCCGAAGGCGGCAGCGACTCAAAGAGGGGGACGAGGAAGGGGAGCAGCAAAACGGGCCGCGGAAAAGCCCCTCCAACCGGGAAAGGCCTGCAAGGACATCAAGAGCACCGCGCTCGACTTCAGAGGAAGGCCGTTAGGGGAGACTAATGGAGCAAAACTCCACCGAGGACCGAAGGGAAGAGCGCAAGGACAGAGCAACTCACCGCGTTTCGTGTTATTAACACTCTTCGTCACTTCGTGGAGGGGTGGGGGTGGGGGTGGGGTGGAGGTGCCGCCTTCCCACCGTTTGAATCTCGTCACCAAGTAGAAGCTCGTCAGGCGATTGGCTAACTCCACAACGGAAGCATGCGCCGCATCGGATTGGATCGTCGTTTGATTGACAAGGGGCCCGGGCCACTTCTTGACCGGAGGAAAAAAAAAAGGAGGATGACCGGAGAACCTTGAGGCGACCGCAACCTGCGCTCAACTGATCGCGGCCTCCAAGCGGTAAGGATTGGCTGAGCCGTGAGTTTATCCTCTTCGCGCGCCCGATGCTTCCCTGGCGACCGATTCGGGCGCGCGAAGAGGATAAACTCACGGCTCAGCCAATCCTTACCGCTTGGAGGCCGCGATCAGTTGAGCGCAGGCTGCGGTCGCCTCAAGGTTCTCCGGTCATGCCGTTCAGAAACAACAGAGTTGGAAGGGACCTTGTAGGTCATCTAGTCCAACCAAACAGGAGACCCTATACTATTTCTGACCGATGGCAGTCCAGTTTTTTCTTGAAATCTTGTGGCTAAGGCACTAAGCTTGTCGATCAGCAAGGTCGGCAGTTTGGCCGTTCGAATCCCTAGTACAGGTTAGGTTAGGTTAGGTTTATTTAATTTATATGCCGCCCTTCTCCCAAGGACTCAGGGCTGCGTACAACATTAAAAAAACACATATTACAAAAAATTGATAATGATAGTAATGTATACAATGTTGAGTTGTTATGATAAGTAATAATTGGATATGAGAAGGGAAGGTTAGAAATATTATTGGACTATCTATAAAGATTATTAATAATAATAAGTATCATTAAAAAACCATATACAGTTAAATTTTAACTAATAGGGGAAAATGCTATGATATAGGATATAGTTAAATAAAGATAGGATAATGATAATAAATTATATATATGGAGGATTAGAAAACGTTGGTATTAAATATTATGGATGTTTAGCTGAAACAGGATATGAGGATTTAATGTTAACGGAGGATTTTATAAATAAGTAAATGAAATGCCAGCATGTGGTTATGGATTGAATCTTGGTAGATTTAAGGATGAAGGATGTTTAAATAACTGTAGTCAAATAAAAGTGGAGGTATGATGATGTTAATATAGTAAATATTTGAGTTAAGATATTTGAATTAATATGAATTATATTTGATGACGGTGGAAGAGATGCACAAATGCTTTTTGTAACCAGCTGATATACTTTTTACAATATATGTTTGTCTTGGAAATAAATAAATAAAAATTATTTTAAAAAACACATGTTACAAAAGTTAAAAAGAATTAAATAGAATATCCCAAACAAACCCAATTCGGATTAACAATAACATTTTTTTTAAAAAAATGATTAAAATTAACAATGATCAATAATTTGTTTTGTTTTGTTCAGGCCAGGTCTCTTGTTTGAGCAGGGGGTTGGACTAGATGACCTCCAAGATCCCTTCCAACTCTGTTACAGTGATGAAGCTCCCACAGCTTATGAAGGCAACTTCTGTTCCATAGATTAATTGTTCTCACTGTCAGAAAATTTCTCCCTTATTTCCAGGTTGAATCTGATCTTGTTCAGTTTCCATCCATTATTCCTTGTCTGGACTTCAAGTGCTTTGGAAAACAGTTTGACTCCTTCCTCTCTGGCAGCCTCCCAAACATTGGAATACTGCTATTATGTCTCCCCTGGTCCTTCTCTTCACTAGACTAGCCATGCCCAGTTCCTGCAACCGTTCTTCATATGTTTTAGTCTCCAGTCCCCTAATCATCTGGTTGCTCTTCTCTGGAATCTTTCTAGAGTCTCAACATCTTTTTATAGTGTGGTGACCAAAACTGGATATAGTATTCTAGGTGTGGTCTTACAAAGGCTTTTTATTGTCTATGGAGATTCTCAGTCATCCAGGTCATGGTTGTCCCAAAGGTGCTTTTTCAAGAGGCAACTGGACTTTCTGGTTTTTTCTTTGAAGATGTTTTGCTTCTCATCCATGAAGTTTCTTCACCAAGAAGCTGAAGAAGCTTCTTTGGATGAGAAGCAAAATATCATCAAATTAAAAAAACAAAAAACCAGAAAGTCCAGTTGCCTCTTGAAAAAGCAACTTTGAGACAAGGCTTTTGATAGTTGATAGTTGATTGTTCTCAAAAAATTTCTCCTTATTCCTAGGTTGAATTTCTCCTTGATCGTTCGAGGATCCGCACATTGTAGCAATAGCAATAGCAGTTAGACTTATATACCGCTTCATAGGGCTTTCAGCCCTCTCTAAGCGGTTTACAGAGTCAGCATATCGCCCCCAACAATCCGGGTCATCATTTTACCCACCTCGGAAGGATGGAAGGCTGAGTCAACCTTGAGCCAGTGAGATTTGAACCGCCGAACTGCAGCTTAGCAGTCAGGTGAAGTGGCCTGCAGTACTGCACCCTAACCACTGCACCACCTCGGCTCTTGTAACATTGCTCTGATGAAAAAAATGGAGATTTCCGTGTGTCCCTCCCTCCCTTCATCCCATTTCCCCATATATACCAATAAGCAAGAGAGATTTTGGAACACGCAAAGAGAATGGAGAAGGGAATGCACGATAAAATATGGCCGTGATTAAAAGCTGTGATTCAAAGAAGTTCTTCGGCGTGCTTAGCAGAATTCAAATGCTCATCAGGCTTGGCCTCCATCTTTTCCAAAAGCAAACCCCAAACCTGGGGTTTTGTATTTATATATCCAATTTAGAGACCGCCCATCTTGCTCATAGGGTGACTGCCAGCCGGGGAGGGCTGGGTATAATTAAAATCATAATATTGTCAAGATTTTTCAAAGCCTTGAAAGACAAGTTGTCTCTGCAGGCCAAGCTGGCAGAAGTTTCATCTAGGAGCTGCACCTAGCCGGGCCTTGAGCATTTTTATTGTTTGCCAACAACAATAACAGAGTTAGAAGATATCTTGGAGGTCTTCTAGTCCAACCCACTGCTCAGGCAGACGACCCTGCACCATTTCAGAAAAGTGGCTGTCGAATCTCATCTTAAACACTTTCAGTATTGGCGTATTCACAACTTCTGGAGGCAAGTCGTCCACTGGTTCATTGTTCTAACTGCCAGGAAATTTCTCTTTGGTTTTAGGTTACTTCTCTTCTTGATACAAAACCCCAGGTTTGGGATTCGCTTTTGGAAAAGATGGAGGCCAAGTACCGAGTACTGTTATATGGACTACATATTTGTGAGTCCAGCACTCATATCATGAGCCAATCAGAGTTCAGTTCCTTTCCATCCTTCCAACCCATCTGAACAATATTAAATAACATCTGACCAGTACTTTATTTCCTTAGTTATGATAACCTCTATCTACTAGAGCTTGATGACCCTACATATGTATGTGTGACTGGTACAAAAGTGAACTGCCATAGCCTCCTGGTGTGTGTGTGTGTGTGTATGTATGTATGTATGTGTATATGTGTGTGTGTATGTATGTATATACATATACATATACATCATATACATATACATATACATATACATATATATATATATATATATATATGTGTGTGTGTGTCACAACCCCTGGTAAGCCCCAATTATGGGAGGAAGCTAACTGCTTCCATCATCTGTCAATCGGCTCGTCACAAGAGTTCATCACGACAGAAACCCAATATTTTTACTGTTGCCTTTGTTATATTTGTGTGGGTTTTTTTATTTGTGCTGATAAATAAAGGGAGACTAGTATAGATCTATTTCAAGCTATTTAGCTCTCATCAGCTAGCCATACCCTTAATGGGATTCGAACCTGTGCTGTATTGCATCTTAGGCAAACGTCTTAGCCATTATGCCACAGGTCCTCCTCCTATATCAGCTTGAGCCAGGGAGGTAGGTATATATTTAGTGTCACAACCCCTGGTATGCCCCAATTATGGGAGGAAGCTAACTGCTTCCATTCTCTGTCCATCGGCTCGTCACAAGAGACCATCCAGACAGAAAGCCCAATATTTTTACTGTTGCCTTTCTTACATTTGTGTTGTATTTGTGCTGATAAATAAATAAAGGGAGACTAGTATAGATCTATTTCAAGCTATTTAGCTCTCATCAGCTAGCCATACTCTTACTGGGATTCGAATCTGTGCTGTATTGCATCTTAGGCAGATGTGTTAACCACTAAGCCATGGCTAACATCTTGGCATGTTTAAAATCAAAATTAGCTGCAGTGAGCAAAAATATCAACAAGAAAGTTTTGGCATGGCGCACAGTTCACAAAGGGGTAGATCCATCCTTTCTTGGGTAGATATTCAGATTCTTTGACCCACCCTTTAGAATGCTCATCCCACAAAAAGACGTGTTAAACAGTCAGGAATCCGCAAGATGCTAGCAGAGATTGTTCACCTTGTTAAGCCCTTAGAAGAAAGGCAGAAGCTATGCAGGAGGCGAAAGCAGTAAGCAATTAGCTTATTAAGGTCAGAGTGAGGAGGCCTGACATTTAGTAAGCAAAGTAGTGCACTCCTCAGGAAAGTACACTGAAAGAGTTGTCTTACTCAAGCCTTTCTTCATGCCATTAATTAAACAATCACAGGGCAGTGTTGGTAAGAGTGCAGCCTGATCACACTGTTTAAGCTTCATTTTAATTGGATGGATGAAGCTCTGGATTACTTCATACCCAGTGGGGCCAATAATCAGAAATAGTGGAGGTAATAGCCCAAAGCATTATTAGTATTAGTATATTAGTATTAGGACAATAGGATTTACTTCTCAATAGACAGGCAAATGATATGTGATCCACATCAGTGTGTAAGTCTCACAGGTCTGACTTTATAAAGAAAAGACAAGCTGTGGGAGGACGAGGAAGACCCATCTAAACAAATGTGTTTTAATTTTGACAGCATCTTTTTATATAATAAACATAATATTTACGGATATTTACTATTATGGATATTTAAGGTGCAATTTTATGCATATTTAATGTAGGTCCACTGAAATTCAAAGACTTACACTCAGAATAACCTTATTGTCACTTTAAATGTACACTAATCAGCATATATTAAAATGAAATTTTATTGCATACAGCTCTCAAAGGTCACCATCTTCAATGTACACTACAATAAACATGACAAATAAATAAAAAAAATATGCATACACCCACATATATTATTATATGACACAAAAAAACATCTAGTTCGGATGTATACATGTCCATGGCAAGAAAAACTTATCTTGCAAGTTTCTCGGACAGATGGCATAGGGCTGTGATGGCAAACCTATGGCACACGTGCCACAGCAGGGACGTGCAGGCAGGGGAGGTGGGGCCTCACCAGTGTCCTGAGGAAAAGAAAAGAATAATTAAAATAATTTAAAAGGCTAAGGTAGTAGCTGCCAGACTCCAGAGTCACAGTGGATGACTCTGAGTCTGCTTAATGCTAACTGCAAGGGGAGGCGAGAGAACTATGGGCCTCCTATGCATAAGGAATTTTTTGCCTTTTAACCCTTGCTCAGAATTAAGCAAGGGTTAAAAGGCGAAAAATTCCTTATGCAAAGGAGGCACGTGGTTCTCTGCCTCCTGATCTGGGAGCAGTAAATCGTGCCTAAGTTGCTTTTTTATTTAATTTTTTACATTTTCATCATGGCGGGCGGACAAGAGGAGAGTTGAAATCCACAGCTGGAAAAGGTATGTGGATCGGACAGAGGGGGGGGGATTCTTAAGTGACATCTTCTCCCATATACATACCAGCTCAATCATTGTTTATCAGTCCTGGTGGCTTTACTCCATGCGACCCATCAAGTATAATTATCTTGGTGGCTACACAGCTTCTTTGCTGTGGGTTTGCAATTGGGAAATTGTGAAATGCTAACCCTAGAGTACCCAAACCATCGTTCATCATACATCTCCCAGGCATTTACATAGTTAATCTTTTATTTTAAATTGTTTACATGAATTTTGATGGTAGCTTTTCCATGGATTTATTCTTATACCTATTCTGATCTATTTACTAATAATTGGGAGTGGAGCTTGCAGATTGTAAACTTCAAATATTATGGCATTTGCTTGGTTTCCAATCTCCAGGTGTAACTGTAAAGCTGCTTTTCATTCTTATCTTTAAACAGCCTACAGCAGCTTTTTCTCTTCATTGCCTTAATGCTAAATCTATTCTACTGGCTCTACTACGTATCCCACCACTCTCAAGAAATGCGGGTAGGAGAGAATGAATGCAGAAAATAGGGCAGTCATTACTGTGAGATAAATATTCTCTTAGTGGAGATCAACATTCTCCATATCAGTTTGTGTTTTGGAAAAAGACACAATTTTTCAAAGCATTTCAGGGGGGTGTACCATTTTAATAATGACATTCTTTTAAAAGGGGGAGTAAAATAGAAATGCAGGGATGCGGTGGCTCAGTGGCTAAGGCGCTGAACTTGTCGATCAAAAAGATTGGCAGCTCGGTGGTTCGAATCCCTAGTGCCGCGTAATGGAGTGAGCTCCCATTATTTGTCCCAGCTTCTGCCAACCAAGCAGTTCGAAAGCACGTAAAAATGCAAATAGAAAAATAGGAACCACCTTTGGTAGGAAGTAACAGTGTTCCGTCACCTTTAGCATTTAGTCATGCCAGCTATATGACCACAGAGACATCTTCGGACAGCATGGGCTCTTCAGCTTTGTAACGGAGATGAGTCGGGAACGACTAGCAGATATGTGCAAGGGGAATGTTTATTTACCTTTAGAATAGAAATAGAATCTTTCCATCTTTGTGCATTAAATAATCTTGCTGTGCATTAAATAATCTTTGTGCATTAAATAAACTTGCTGTGGTTATCATGCACATAAATAAAGTTCCATGACCTTTTCCCAATTGTTTTTCTATTAATCCCAAAAGAAAAACTTTTGTTTCAATTGTATATTAATCTTTAAATTCTTCAGAATCAGTGTATTAAAATCCATAACTTTCTACCTTTTTACACGTATGGAAAACATGATAAATTGCCCTTTCTTGTTCACATTTACAATATAAATTTGAGGTCCCCTTATACATTCTAGACCACGAGTATCAAACTCACACGTCACATTGCTGTCACATGATGTTTCGGGACATTTTTTTCCCTTTGCGGAGCTGGAGTGGGTGTGACCTGCGTGTGACACATCTGGCCCATGGGACAGCCCTGTTCTAGACAATTTTCTGATCACATATACCAATGGTACATAATTTTTTTTTTAAAAAAAACCCTTCTCTTTCAGAGTACAACATAATGTAAATTTCAATCCATTCAGCCACAAATTTTCCCATTGTTCCATCAGTATATTACCATGATGGTGAACCCATGGCACATGTACCAGAAGTGGCACGCAGCACCCTCTCTGTGGGCAGGTGAGCCATCGCCCCAGCTCAGCTCCACTGCATCCCACCAGCCTACTAGCACTCAGGCCTCTGCCAGGCATGCATGCACAAGCAGGGAGCCATGTGTGCATGCATGGGGGCACATGTGGATGCATATGTGCATGCTCAGGGGCAAGGTGCATTCTAGGGTCTGTGTGCATGTGCAGGGAGTAGTGCACATGCATGGAGTTGCTACATTGCATTTTGGGGGTTCACGGCTTTGGGCACTTGGTCCTGAAAAGGTTGGCCATCACTGGTACATTATAACCAAAATTTTTAGCTCGGTTTATCATAAATTCCACTGATTCTTCTGTTTCAAATGTCAATAAAGTTTAATACATATATTAACTTTATTAATACATGTACCTAATTCTATTTCAAACCTATATAACAATCAGTGGTGGATTGCAGGCGGTACGCCCCGGTACGGGCATACTGGAGCCAGCTTGGAGCACCGGATACCATTCCAGTAGGGTGCTCCAGAGGGCCCACTCGGCCACTCTAGCTTCCTACCTGTGTTTTAAAGCTTCTGCGCTGTTGCACAATCGCATGGTACGTACAGCACCTGCGCGATGCTCTGCGGAGTAGCTGGAGGGTTGCGGAGGTGGTAAGATGCATGCATGCACTGCATGCATGTGCGCGCGCGCGCGCTGCACGCATCCATGAGGATACCACCAGCCCCGTTCCAACCGTACCAGTTGGAACGGGATTTGAAACCCACCACTGCTAACAGTGTTCAAAAACATGAATTCTTTTGTGTAGTATAATTCTTTATAACAATTGTAGGAAAGGGTATTTTGTGAAGTGCTTAAGGCATCAGGCTAAAAACCAGGAGACAGTGAACCTATCCCTGTTTTAGGCACACAGCCACTTTGAGTGACCTTGGGCCAGTCGCTTTCTCTCAGCACTAGGAAGGAGGCAATGACAAACCACTTCCCAAAAACCTCACCAAGAAAACTACAGACTTGTCCAGGCAATCTCCAAGAACCAGATATTAATAAATGGATTTTTTTTTTTAAAAAAATGTAAATAAGAAAACAATTGACAACTATATTCTTCTGCCATAAGTTCTTCTCCTGATTTTATTTTATATTTCCTCTTGACAAAATTCTATTATTGCATGACAGGCTTTGTGTTTATGTTTGTCTATGATTTCTTGTTCATAAATGCTTCATGGGGAGATATATAAAGCTGGTTTTAGGCATAACCTGGATTTGTATCTATTCCGATATTCTCAATGTCACATGCCAAAATGATGATATATTAACCTTGACTTTACCATATCCCTATTATCCATGTCGCCACGATACGGATGTGCGGTCTTGATGAGACCGCAGCCGATACTTTTGCCACTGGATGGTCCAACCGGACCTAAACCGTCCGCAGAGACGGTGAACAGGAAGAATATGTCTTGCTGATCTCAGGAACATCACAAACTCCCTGATGGATCCAAGAGAAGTTCTTCAAGCCAGTGACAAAAAATCCAGCCATTAGGCTGATGAAGTCGGGGTGGCTCCAAAACGGAAGGATACAGAAAGAGAAAGTGTTTCCAGCTGATGAGGAATTTTTGCCATTTTAAAAGAGACTGCCTATAAAAATCTTAAAAGTTCATTTAAATTTGAGAACAGAAGAAACAAGCGGCGGAATTAAGTTTTGAATGGTTTTGGACAGTGGGTTATCTTACTTTTTAAATGCTATCTTCATGGATGAAATTTATGCAAGCCTTTTAAAATGAATGGATTAAGTTTTCTTCTTCTACCTTTCTTTCTTTTATTAATCTTTGTAACCTATGGACTAAAATTCTCCTCTTTCATTACTGTGGGTGTTTTTCTAACTCATTCAAGAATCAGACTTTTTTTAAAACTTGAAATACAAAAAAGATACAAAAAGAAACAAAGAAAATTGCAACAATAACACTGCTATTCAGAGGCTGGAAGGTTTGTGTATTGGGAACAAAACACTCTTACCTTTCTCACTGATTATCCTGGCTTGGCACTTCAAGGTCTCATTGCTTGTTTATAGAGAGTGATAAGAAGAAAAGCATACAAACGTCCCTTTGAAGTATATCTTTACCCAGAGAAAAGTGAAAATAAAATGTTATTGTGAATCTATGTTTAATTTTGTTAACCTTCTAAGCTAGAGTAGCAGTGTTTGTTAGCTGGAGATAATGGCACAATTTCAACAGCAGAAAGAAATTTTAAGTCTGCAAAAGATATTCTCAGAAAGTATCAAATACATATGAGAGGATAGAGAAGAAGCTGGAAGACTTAGAGCCTATAACAGCAAAATATGATGAAGAAGTTGAGGATGTTTATCAAGTGGAAAAAGTGATGATTAAAACCCTAAAAATTGAAGATGAATATAAAGAAATTAAATTTGCTGATATTTATGGTGATTGGTTTGTCTCTGAAAATGGAAAGTGTGGAATACTGAAAGAGGAACTAAATAGAGGGGAGATTTACCCCAGATAGCAAGATACAGAAGAAGAAAAAACAAAAGAATTTATGGATTTAAAGAGAAAAGTTTTATTGGCAATATCATTGATAACACTACTGACAATCAAAGATAAGATGATTAAGGAAACAGAAGAAGGGCATCGAAATTACATGAGAGATTTCATAAGCTAGGAGTTGCTAAGAGGAATCCATACAAAGTTGATTAAGGAGATGATTAGAGGACTGACACCACAAATGGTAGAAGATATGAGACTGTTTTGCTACTGGAAAGATTGATAGATGATAGTTGATAGATGGAAGAGTATAATTTAAAACTAGTTAAATTTAGTGAAATTTAGTGACAATAGATATAGTTAAATAAATAATTGATAATGTTACTAATGTATACAATGTGTAGTGTTATGATAAGTAATAATTGGATATGAATATTGAATGGTACCCATGAAAGGAAGATTAGAAATCCTTTTGGATTATATATAAATGTTAATAAAAAAGAACTAAGTTAGATACAGTTAAAGTCTTGATTATCAGGGGGAAAATGTTATGATACAGGATATAGTTAAATAAAGGAGGGATAATAATAACAACGTATATGGTACAACATAAAGAAACTGGATGTAAATTGTAAAAAGTGATTTGGAAAGGAGGATTAGAAAATTTTGTTATTAAATATTATGGATGTTTAGCTAGAATAGGACATAAGGATTCAATGTTAATGGAGGATTTTAGAAATAGTAAATGAAATGCCAGTATGTGGTTATGTATTAAATCTTGGTATATTTTATGATGAAGGACGTTTAAACAATTATAGTCAAATGAAAATGGAGGTATAATGATAGTAACTTGTATAAATATCTGAGTTAAAATACTTGAGTTAATATGAATTATGTTTGTTGACTATGGAAGAGATGCACGAAAGTCTTTTTGTAACCAACTGATACACTTTCTACAGTATGTAAAGAAGGATGTGTTGTGTTTGTTTTGAAAATTAAAAAAAATATTAAAAAAAAGAAATTCTCTCCAGCAAAGACTTGTAATTTCTCCCATCTTAACATACCCTTCTTAATTTCATACCAGGTCTTAACATGGTTATTTCCAAATAACATATAGTTCATATCTGTCAGAGTGACAGGATCCTCACATTAATAGCGATAACTTGATGTAACTAGCATTTTAACTAGACATATTTGTATATCTTTTTATTTTTCTAGGATGTGCACTGAAATAAGTCTCAATGTACAATAGTAGCTTGACTTAAATAACTTTCATAAATACATACGTATGTGTGTGTACATATACACATAGCTTGAAATAGATCTATACTAGTCTTCCTTTATTTATTTATCAGCACAAATAAAAACACAAATATAACAAAGGCAACAGTAAAAATATTGGGTTTCTGTCTGGATGGACTCTTGTGACGAGCCTAATGACAGAGAGTGGAAGTGTGACCTTCCTCCCACACTTGGGCATACCAGGGGTTGTGACTTTAAGTATATACCTCCCACCCTGGCTGGCTGATAAAAGGAGTCGTTCTCTGTAGCTCAAATGGTTAACTCCCTGCCTGGGAGGCAATAGTGCACAGGTTCGAATCCCAGTAAGGATATGGCTAGCTGATGAGAGCTAAATAGCTTGAAATAGATCTATACTAGTCTTCCTTTATTTATTTATCAGCACAAATAAAAACACAAATATAACAAAGGCAACAGTAAAAATATTGGGTTTCTGTCTGGATGGACTCTTGTGACGAGCCTAATGACAGAGAGTGGAAGTGTGACCTTCCTCCCACACTTGGGCATACCAGGGGTTGTGACTTTAAGTATATATACACATATGTATATATGAATAATACATATACACACATATATATGAATAATAAGAAACATAATTAATCCCTGTAGAGTAAAATTTCAGGCCAAGTCTAACTCATACGATCTCATAAATTTGTGCCTATCACATAAAAGTATATTGCAACTCTTATTTCAAAATCAAAACCCAGTAAATGTATATATATTGCACAATCAATATCCAGTCTCCCTACTCTCCACTATGTTGCCACAAGCCACTGAAGATTAGTTTGAATATTAATGCAGAAGTCATGATGCAAAATTATTCTTGTGAACAGATACACACCTTCAACTAGGTGATACACCCACTAAGGTGGATGTTGTAACCATAGCATACACCTGCTGAGTATGGACCAGCTAAGTGACATACTTTAAATCTGATCATACTTGAGACTATAATTTCAACATAAAACTCCCAGTTTGGCATATCCTTGCCTTAAAGTCGATACAACATACATATTGCAAAAATTCACCACACCTAACATACCCTAGATAGTATGATAACACAATTTTACCTTATTTACTTAAAAGATTTTCAGATTAATGTAATGACATTTGTAAGATGCAAATCCATAGCACTCTAAAGCAACGTATGTCCATGTCTATAGTTAGTAAGACAGTCCTCAATTTACAACTTGACATTTAACAGCTGGTTGGCGTTAGAACAGTTTCAGAAGACATGATTTATGGCTACTTCCAGCCATTGTAAAATATCACATTTTCCCCTCATCACATGACCTAATTTCCGGCACTAGGCCACCAGTTCACGTTTATGACTGGTTGCAGTGTCCTGTAGTACATGAACGAAATTTGTGGCTTTTTTGCAAGTTTCCAACAACAAAATGCCCATTTGAGAGAATGCATTCTGATTTTCAACAGTGTGATTTGGATCTACCACTGCATGATTTGCATAATGATTGCCATAAAAACAGTTGTAAAATCAGATCTGGTCACATGGGTGTCTCAACTTATAACCATCACAGCTTATGATCAAAATTCCAGGTGCAATTGCAATTGTAAGTCAAGAACTACCTATAATACTTTTATCAATCTACATCAGAGGTGTCAAAACTCGATTTCATTGAGGGCCACATAAGGGTTATGTTTGACCTCATGGGGGCATGGCCAGGGTGAGTGTGGCCAGCTCAATGTCACTTCTGTGGGGATGCCTGTGGTGGCCCAAGCACTCTGCCAGCAAAAATGAGCTCCTGAGATCTGCTTTTGGCTGCGATGGCCTCTTGCAACCCTCTGTCAGCGGAAACAGAGTTTAGGAGGGCTGCCTGTGGCCCGCACATTCTCCATTTTTGGCTGTGATGGCCTCCTGCAACTCTCTGCCAGGGAAAACGGAACTCAGGAGCATCTCTGTGGTCCTCCATGGTTCCATTTTTGCTGGCACAGCTACTGTAGGCTGGTCTTTCACTGTTTCTAGGGCAGCCCCGCGGGCCAGTTCTAAGCATCCCATGGGCGACTCTGGCTTCTGGGCCCTGATCTACGTCTATGACTGTGAAGTACACAAGAAAGACCTGAGATGATTTTTGATCATTCATTATTTTCAACTGTATAATTTGTTTTTCCCAAAGGAAAGCTCCCACAGCTCTGGAAGAAAAGATAAGTTTGGCTGGCAGTATTGCTCATCATTCCAGTGTGGTTATTTTTTTCATTCAAGGAACTGAAGTATACAAGGTTTACCACTCATTCCATTTTCTGCTGGGGTTGTTTATTTTAACATAAAACCTGGCTGGATTTGGTCAAAAAAGACTTTCTGATCTAGTAGTCAGGAAGAAATGGCCTACCAGCTCTTCCCATAAACAGGAGAAATCCAGCTCGGGCATATCATCCAATTCTTACTATTCAAGGGCTGACTGCTGGTCTCCGGATACGCTTCAAGGTGCTAGTCATCACTTATAAAGCCCTTCATGGTATTGGACCTGGGTACTTGAGAGACCGCCTGCTGCCAATTACCTCCCAAAGACCCATTAGATCACACAGGGGTGGCCTCCTCCAGGTTCCGTCTACTAGCCAACGTCATCTGGCTACTACCCGGGGGAGGGCCTTCTCTGTGGCAGCTCCGGCCCTTTGGAACGAACTCCCCACAGAGATTCGTACCCTCACCTCTCTCCAGGCCTTCCGAAAAGCCGTTAAAACCTGGCTGTGTTGGCAGGCCTGGGGTTGATGAGTTCCCTTCCCCGCTCGATCTGTGTGGCTGTAGGTTGTTTTTAAATGCCTGTATTTGTAGTTTTTGTGTTCCCCTTTCCCTCCTTGGATTTGTGCGCCGCCCTGAGTCCCGCTGGGAATAGGGCGGCATATAAATAAAATGAAACCTAAACCTAAAACCTAATGTGGGAGATGATAAATGTTTTTATGGAATCCAGAATACAAATGTTCTTTTGTAAAGTTCTAAGCTCCCATCCCCAATCTTTTTAGCAGTGAATTTTATGTACGTGCTCAATGAAGAATGACCATTTTTCTCCTCCTCTCCTGTATTTCCCACATTTCAACCATATGCATTCTAAACGAATGACTAATTTATTTACTGTTTGTAAAGTTTTATCTCACCTTCTTTATTTTATAAGTAACTCAAGGTGACAAACACACATAATAACCCTTCCTTCTATTTTCCCCACAACAGCCCTGTGAGGTGAATTGGGTTGAGAGAAAGTGACTGGTCAAAAGTCACCCAGCTGGCTTTTATGTCTAAAGTGGGGCTAGAATTTACAGTCTCCCGGTTTCTAGGTCACCACTTTAGTTATTACAACAGACTGCTAGTATTAATATTAATAATATGAAATTATAACCTAATATTGCTGTTCGAATAAAACTCGAGTTTTTGAAAGATCTGATACTCCAATTTCCCTTTCCAGTTTATGTTTTTCTCTGTTCTGTCAGTTTGATTTATTTATTTTTGTTCAAAGTAAAACAGTCTGTGCTGTAGCTGTATAACTGGCTTTAACTTGAGAGGCTGAACTTGTTTGTAGATATTCTAGAATTTAAATGATTCCACCCATTACTAATGCAGTGATCTAGTTCTCAGATTTCTCCTGTTCCTCTCATTGGTGGATACATCACTGGACTATGAGCTGAATATAATCTTGCAGTGGCACATATTGCTTCATCTATTCGCATATTTCCTTAACATTTTGGCAATTAATAGCAGGATTTCTCACAGGTAATCTCATTTCTATTCATGAAGCCGGAGTATTAGTGTTTAGTATTGCTGTTATTCTTTCTTTTATTATTTTAATGTATACCAGATTTAATGTTTGTAATGTGCCCAGAATCGTCTCTGATTAGATGGGTGGCATATAAATGTAATGAAGAAATAAATTAAGCCAATCAGCACGATATCGTTGACCCTCCATCTTTTACATCACCTTTGTAAAGATTAAAAAAATAAAAGTATATTTTACACCACCTGCAGTGTGAAGAATGTTCTAGAATCAAATCTAAGATACCCGATTGGTTTTTTGGGTAGATGCACAACAGTGGTGGGTTTCAAAAAAATTTCGAACCTACTCTGTGGGTGTGGCCTCCTTTGTGGGAGTGGCTTGCTGGCCATGTGACCTGGTGGGAGTGGCTTGTCGGCCATGTGTGTTCTCTCTCTCTCTGTCTCTCTCTCTCTCTCCTTTTGTCTCTCTGTCCCTTTTTCCTTTTTTCTTTCATCTCTATCTCACTTTTTCTTTCTTTTCTTTATTTCTTTCTTCCTTTCTCTTTCTCTCTCTGTGTGAGTCTGTCTGTCTGTCTGTCTGTCTGTGTATGTGTCAGTGGTGGGTTTCAAAAAATTTTGGAACCTCTTCTGTAGGTGTGGCCTGCTTTCTGGTGGAACCTCTTCTAACCAATTCGGTAGATTTGACGAACCGGTTCTACCGAACTCGTGCGAACTGGTAGGAACCCACCTTTGATGCACAAATGTGTGCTTTATTACTGAACAAGGATTCTTTCTCCTTCTCCTTTCCTGGCCCTAACAGAATATTTACAGTAATACTAAGCAGAGGTAACACAAGATAATCCAATTCATTCTGTTGTTGGGACATAAAAACTAAATATTATCCACCTTAGTGAGGAGAAGACTATCACAGGCAGGAAAGCAATGGCAGTGACCTTTCTGTTTCTTGCCATCATTTAATATGATAGTGCCATCATTCAGCACCTTTTTTTTGTAGCCTTGTAATAAGTTTCCCAAGGACCTGAAGGAGCAGATAACAAGGCAGTGTTTGTGTTGTGACTGAAATACTAGTTGTTCAACTTCCACTGTTAAGATCTCCTCCCATTGGGAAACAATTGTTGTAATTAACTGAGAATTGTTCAAGCTTGCGGTCAGCATTATGCAGCCTTCATTGGTTCAGAATGGTAGTGAAATATGATCATTAGCTTGCTCTAGGGGCACATGGTCTGCCTTCTCTGGTCAAAAGCATTGTTGAACCCAGCATAGTTGGTAGGCGGAAAACAATTCCTCATTAGGTAATACAATTAAGCAGGTAGGAAGGAAGTGGAGCAGTGGTGGGATTCAAATAATTTAACAACCTGTTCTCTGCCCTAATGACTATCTGGGTAGGTGGGGCTTGGTGGTCATGTGACTGGGTGGGCTTGGCCAACTCAAGGTCACTTGGGTCGATGGGCGCTTCGCCTTAGCTGTTACAATGTAATAAGGGTTAACTGGAGAGGTAGTTTCTGTAAGCAGGGTAATAAAGATGAGGCTAGAAACAACACTAGAATGTTTCCTTCCTGCCTTCCTTACAGGATTAGGCCTGTAAAGTGGAAAAAAAACCAAAATGAGATTTCTTCCAACAATCGGTTCTCTGAACTACTTAGAAAGTTACCAATCGGTTCTCCCGAATTAGGTGCGAACTGGCTGAATCCCACCACTGAAGCGGAGGACCATCAGCCTTAAGAACTATGAGTTCTACACCATGATAATTCTAACACCACAGAGATTGGTATAATTAAGGTTAAAAAGAATTACTGTCTCCTTCATATTTTCAATGCTAAAGGAGCAGTTTCTCTTTATGCTACGTCAGCTTTTCTTTCTACATCAACATGGTTCTTTTCTATGAAGCCCAGATTTCTTGCCTAATTTTCTGTTTTCTTTGCTATGCCACCATAAAAGAAAGCCAGTTTGGCATGATGGTGAAGATGCCAGCCTAGAAACCAGGACACTCTGAGTTCTAGGTCTGCCTTAGGCAGTGGTGGGTTTCAAAAAAAATTCGAACCTACTCTGTGGGTGTGGCCTCCTTTGTGGGAGTAGCTTGCCGGCCATGTGACCTTGTGGGAGTGGCTTGCTGGCCATGTGTTTTCTTTCTTTCCGTCTCTCTCTCTCTCTCTCTTTCTCTCTCTCTCTCTCCTTCCTTTTATCTTTCTATCCTTTTTCCTTTTTTTCTTTCATCTCTCTCTCACTTTTTCTTTCTTTTTTCTTTTTTTCTTTCTTCCTTTCTTTCTCTTTCTCTTTCTCTCTCTGTGTGAGTCTGTCTGTGTGTGTGTCTGTAGGTGTGGCCTGCTTTTTGGTGGAACCTCTTCTAACTGGTTCGGTAGATTTGACGAACCGGTTCTACCGAATTGGTTCGAACTGGTAGGAACCCACCTCTGGCCTTAGGCATGAAAACTGGGGAGTTATTTAGTGCCAACCCACCTCAAAGGGCTGTTGCCATGAAGAAAAGAGGAAGCAGGAGTATTACCTGTGTTTTCCCCTTACCATATACTGTATATTCAAAAAGGGACAAAGTCCCTTGGAAGAGAAACAAGGTATACCAGAAAAGTGTGAGGCTAATCTGAAGGTAGATTTTTAAAGTGACAGATTACAAAAATGAGAGGGAATGAGATTTTAAAAAAAGGAAGGAAATTTAAAAAAACAAACACCCAGAAATGACAATATTACTTAACAAATTAAGCTTTTTCAGAGGGAACTATCTGTGATAAAAGTGAGACAGACGGAAATGAAGATGGTCCATGCAAAACGAAGAAATTCCGAACTTGCAAATAAACCAGAAAAATGGCATATTAAAAGAAAAGTGATATTAAAATTACAAGAAGGTAAAACTGTAATAAAATATAAATCAAATATGCAAAAAGTGCTCCATGGGTATTATTTTATGCAAAAGTAAAAAAACTTACCACAGAAAAAGTGGATAAATATAAACAATATTTACCAAAGAGAATATACAGAGAATCATATACAAATTTAGAACACACCTATGACAATAAGTTAATTGTGTGAAGATATCAAAAAGACTGAAACAGGAAAGGCACCAGGTCCAATGGGCTGTCAGTTTTTTACTATTTAAGTTTTGAGGTTAAAAGCTTTTACAAACCTTACAACAAACAATGAATATTATTCTAAAAATTGGAAAAAATCCTGATAGCTAGAAAGATCCTAATATAGCATTACACTTAAATATTTGACTTTAACAAGAAAGATCAATACCTATAATAAGGAATAATAACTATGATTTTCACCTAATGATTGAAAATAATTTTACCAATCTTTATTTATGAAGATCAAAATAGACTTTTACGTAAAAGACAATTATTAGATATAATAAAAATAATAAATTTCTAAACTTGACTGTAAAAATTATGATTTCTGTAAGAGACTTGTCAAAGTCTGGAATGCTCTACCTGAGTCAGTTGTTACAGCTACAAACTTTCACAGTTTGAGTCACAAATTGACTTCCATGGACTTTTATGTCATACTTAAGTGGTGAGTAGAGGGGGCGTGCATAAATGCACTAACGTGCCTATCATCCCTGTCACTGTATTTTATTCTTTATTCTTGTTCTCATTTTTGTTTGACAAATTCTAATAAATAAATAAATATTAGAAATATGTTGGATATTTTGGAATATTTGGAGCAACATAATGAAAAATAAACTGCATTGAAATTCTTAAACAGAGAAGGTCCTTGACAATTTGAATGGTATTTTCTTGTTAAGAATTTGGGAATATACGAACCTTCAAGATAATGTTATTAAATGGGTAAGATCCATTGATATGTCAGTGAAAACACAAATTGTTAACAAAGAACTACCGAAACATCATGAGATTGAAAAAAGGACAAGACAAGGATGTCTACCAACTCCACTCTTGTTCATTGTAGTTCTTAAAGTACATAATAGAGACATAAGACAAAGTCAGAGAATCATGGGAGTGAAGATTTAAAAAGAAACTTATAAGTTAAGGGTATTTGAGGATGACTTGCTGTTGGAAGATCCACTAAAGCAGCAGTTCTCAACCTGTGGGTCGGAACCCCTATGGGAGTCGAAAGACCCTTTCACAGGGGTCGCCTAAGACCTTTGGAAAACACATATTTTTGAAAAAATACGGAAAACATAAAATAATTTTATGATTGGGGGTCACCACAACATGAGGGTCACGGCATTAAGAGGGTTGAGACCCACTGCACTAGAGGGAGTAAAAACATCAATGACAAAATTAAAAGACTGGTATGTTCACAGGTTTTAAGATTAACAATCAGAAAATGAAGGTGTTAAAAATACGAAATTTATAAAAACCAATTAGAACTAATAGAACAAATTGGTATTAAGACTGAGAAAAAATTAAAATACTTTGGTATTACTATGGCAAATATGAATTGTTTGTTATTTCAAAATAACTATGTTAAGACATGGGATGAAATCAACAAAAATATGCATGCCAAGATGGGAGAAATTAACATTGTCGCTGTTGGGGTATATTTCTGTGATAAAAACGAATGTTTTTCCTAGAATGGTGTTTTTTGTTTCAAACTATTATTATAATGCCTTATTCAAACAATGACAAAATATGTGTCTGTTTTTAATGACAAGGTAAAGAACAATGAGTTAAATATAAAGTGTTAAAAGATGCAAAGGTAAGAGGTGTACTCAGTTTATCTGATTGTAGTTTGGTCTGGGTAAAAGAATGGATTTGTCAAAAAAAAACCAACCAAGAGACTTTTGGAGTTAGAAGGTCACTTTGGTTTGGATGGCGTAGGTATTTAGGTTACAATAAAGTTAAAATTAATTTATTAGATGTGCCATATTGAAAATGTGGAATAAAGCGAGGTTGTGATCAAAAATACATTTATGAAACTCAGCACAAGAAACATTCCATAGAAGTGAAACAGCAGGCAAAAACAAATGGTTAATGTATGAAGTATTATTGGGAAACCATCAAGGGTAAAATAAAATTAAATCAAGGGAACAATTAGCAGCAGAAGAATATCATTATCAATGGTCTTCCCATTTACAATTATTAGAAAGATTCAAAATGGATTTAAAAGATTTATGGCATGGAAAAAAGTAAGACAAAATTTGAAGTTCAGTTGTGTATTGATGTGGAACATATCATTGCTAAAATGTATAAACTCTTGTAGAGATTTAAAACAGGAAGAAATAGATTAAGGAATGAATGATAAACTAGGTTAAGAGTATAAAACATGGAGCTGTGGTTTTGGTAAACTGAGATTCATCTACAAAGAGCTATTTGGAATTTCCTGACGCACTTGTAAGTATCTGAGCAGTAATTGAAAAGGCTTCCTTCTTTTCTTCCTTCTTTCCTTCTTTCTTCCGCCACTCCTATTAACACAGTAGGAATGAGCGGGATAGTATTCATAAAGTATATTTGATAAAAATAAATTAGAAATAAATTGTGTTGTAGTAGTATTATGTGGAACATTCACTATTGCATGCTGTAACATTGCATATATGAGCCTTAAAAGTTTTGTAATATAATGGGCAATGCAATATGGGCATTGATCCTGCTACCAATTTCTAATTCAATGTTATTCATATTTCATAATATGATTTCAATTCGACCTGAGATGACAGATGATACATTGCATTTCAGTGTTTGAGAGATTCAGTGTCAGTTGTGTAAGGCCTCTGTCGAACTATGACATTGTTCCATTTCATTTCTTCTCCAAATATGGTACCCATAACTGGATCCAATGCTCAAGCTGGGCTCTCATTAGTGTAGAATAATTTGGAACTATTATTTCCCCAAGACTGGGAAGCTATACATCTATTAATTGAAACCTGAAACTGTGTTTTTTCAGCTACATCACAATGTTCTCTCATATTCAATATCTAACCAATTAATATTTAAATATTCTATATTCTAAGTTCTATTACTAGGCCATGTAGCTCCCTACCTAGTATACATATGCATTTGATGTCTGTTTCCTAACTTTAAAAAATCACATTTTTCTCTATTATGTTTCACTATTATTTTCAGCCCACCTTTTTAACCTATGAAAATATTTTTATTCTCTTAAAGGAACATGAGCTGTCTCATTCAGTTTTGTGTCATCTGCAAATTTGATAAATGTTCCTTCCACTCTACATTTGATTTAAAAAGAGCTTATATTTGAGCCCCACTTCATATCCCATCCATTTTTCTTTACTTTATCTATAGAATCACAGCAAAGAGGGCTGTGTTCATGTCTCGGTGAATTGATTATTTTGTTTCCTTTAAATCTGTCTTTATACAAAGGGATAAAACAGTCCAACCTATAAAAAAACAGCACCACAAAAATCAGATTAGGAACACAAGTTGAAATAGGGAAGAAAATGGTAAGTGAGTACCTGTCTACCCTAGACAAGTTCAAATCACCAGGACCGGATGGATTACACCCCAGGGTTCTGAAGGAACTGGCAGACGAGATCTCAGAACCACTGAATTATATCTTTCAGAGATCCTGGAGCACCGGGGAACTGCCAAAGGTGAAAAGGGTAAGGTTCTACATTTAGGTAAGAAAAACAAAATGTACAGATACAGCATAGGTGGTACCTTGCTCAATAGTAGTAACTGTGAGAGGGATCTTGGAATCCTAGTGGACAGCCATTTAAACATGAGCCAGCAGTGTGCAGCAGCTGCCAAAAAAGCCAACACAGTTCTAGGCTACATAAGCAGAGGGATAGAATCAAGATCACATGAAGTGTTAATACCACTTTATAATGCCTTGGTAAGGCCACACTTGGAATACTGCATTCAGTTTTGGTCACCACAATGTAGAAAAGATATGGAGACTCTGGAGAGAGTGCAGAGAAGAGCAACAAAGATGATTGGGGGACTGGAGGCTAAAACATATGAAGAACAGTTGCAGGAACTGGGTATGTCTAGTTTAATGAAGAGAAGGACTGGGGGAGACATGATAGCAGTGTTCCAATATCTCAGGGGTTGCCACAAAGAAGAGGGAGTCAAACTATTATCCAGGGCACCTGAGGGTAGAACAAGAAACAATGGGTGGAAACTAATCAAGGAGAGAAGCAACTTAGAACTGAGGAGAAATTTCCTGACAGTTAGAACAATTAATCAGTGGAACAGCTTGCCTCCAGAGGTTGTGAATGCCCCAACATTCTTTAAGTCTTTAAGAAGATATTGGATAGCCATTTGTATGAAACGCTATAGGGTTTCCTGCCTAGGCAGGGGGTTGAACTAGAAGACCTCCAAGGTCCCTTCCAACTCCGCTATTGTATTGTATTGTAAATTGTAATTTTACAAGAAATCCACAATTTGAGTAATAGTTAACACCAGGCTTTTTTGTTTGGTTTTTTTTGCTGATTAAATAGAGCTGCTCCATCTTAATTTGTAGAGTATGTAATCCTCCGATTGATTTAATCCTGTCCATCCATGCACAGATTACTTGATCCAAAACAAGATGTTTGTTTGATGAAATGTTCATAACAAACAACAACATGGGATGATAATCCTTAAGATTATCACATTGATCCAGAAGCACTTTATTAACAAATTCTTTTATGATCTGCTGTATAATTTTCCCTGCTATCAGTGCCAAAACAACTGTACTATCTGTATCTGGCCAATTCTTTTCTCTTTTTTTCCACCCAGACACTTCCCTTACTACACTAATCTGTCACAGAAGTTGCTCTTTGGAATGTTTCTAAAATAAATCTGGAGCTGGATCACATTCTACTTGGTTCAGTACCTTAGGATACTATCCATCTTGCCCTGAAGATTTAAATTTGTTCAAAGCCAGAGGCATTTTCTTGTAATTTTACTATCAATTTTAAATTTTACTCCTGCCTATTCATTTTTTGTGTTTTTCTCTAAACAGTGCTTGACATAAAATTAAGTGAAAGTTATAGTACAGTCATTTTGTTTATTGATTTGATCTATATGCCTCTAACTGCTTCATGGTGGCATATATTTGTTCATATAATTTATTAATTAAATTTGTACACCATCACAGTCACATGGTTAGCAAGATATAAAAGTATAATATAGTGCTAAAACCTAAGATAGAATAGAGAGGAGTGGAGTGGAATGGAATGGAATTCTTTATTAACCGAGTGCAATTGGACATCCAAGGAATTTGATCACCAGTGCTTAAGCTCACAGTGCATGCATAAACAGCAAGTATTAGGCCATAAATCATAGTTACAATCATTCATCATAAATTACAAACAATTGCTAAATCATAAGAAACCAATAGGAACAAGGTAGTAGGAAAAATGAGAAGATGAGAAAATATGAGAAATGAGACAGTGCTGTGGGAATTAATGATTAATGAGTAGAATGATGGTACGGAAGAAAAAAAACCTATCTTTATGTCTAGTTGTTTGGGCATGCAATGCTCTATAGTGGCATCCTGAGGTGGATGAAACCTAAAACAGAAATATGGCATCAGACCCTAAAAGCATTCTAGAAAACTTCACTGTCTGCTTTTTTCTAGAACAGGTTTCCCCAAGCCAACCCCAGTCCTTGGATCAGCATCTGTCTGCAGCATGCCAGAAAGCAGGCTGCACAAAAAATGTGAAGCTCCATCCACAGGATGCAAGCAGGACATGAACTCCTGCCCCCTTCCGGTCCACAGAAAAACCTATCTCGATGGAACTGATCCCTGATGCCCAAAGGTTTGGGGGCTGCTGTTTTAGAAAGTAGGCAGTATTAGGAGGAAAACGTATCTCCATTGGGAGGCCATTCCAGAGGGCCAGTTCCAAAAAGACAGCCCTTCCATTCTTCCCCCCACCCAATGGAAGCAAGTAGCTGCTTCTCCTGGTATGAATGATTTGGTTGGACTGGACTTAATGGAGAGATCTAGTTCTGCACTTAAGCAACCTAACAAGGGATTATAACTAAAGGCACATTGCGTTTCATAATACATCTACTAATAAATAAGGTTAATAAATTAAGGTTTCCCAGGCATACGGAATACTCTAATTAGGAAAATATCCATTGATCCCAGCATTACTGCATAAACAAAGTGTTGTAAACCAAGCAAATAGGACATTCTCCTTGATTTGTATTATCTTGTCTCTGATTATGGCACAACTGGAGGTGGTATTTTACCCAACTAGTTTTGCTTTCCTAGAAAGTCATTTATAGTTGCGATTAGCCCTTTACATGGTTTTCTTGCACCATCCCTCCATTCGCTGTCTTGTATATTTTTCCTGTTAGATGAAACAAACTGTTCTTCTTCAGAATATCAGCTCATTTTATCAAATTTATTAGCCCAGTAAAGATAGGGTGCTATCTTTGCTGCAGGATTGTGCATATGACTTGATGCACAGTATTTATTTATTTATTTGTATTTCACTTTTTTTAAAAAAATTGCCCATCTCCCTCAGATAACAGAATAACAGAATTGGGAGTGAAGATCTTCTAATCCAACCCCCTGTCAAACAGGGAACTCTATACCATTTCAGAGAAATGTTTGTCCAACCTCTTTTAAAAGACCTCCAGTAATGGAGCACCCACAAAGTTAGTTTCACTAATTAATTGTTCTAACTGTCTTGAAACTATGGCATCAGTAAGCTGAGAGTCATCTTACAAAGAGCTCTTGGGAATTTCCTGAGTCACTTTTATCTACCTGGGCAGTAGATGAAAGACCTTCCTTCCTTCCTTCCTTCCTTCCTTCCTTCCTTCCTTCCTTCCTTCCTTCCTCCATGTTGGTATAGTATAATGAGTGTGAGAATGTTCTTAAATATATTCCACAGAAAGAAATTAAAATTTGATTATGCTTTTGGCATATTATGTAGAACCTTCACTATTACATGTTGTGACATTGCATATAAGAGTCTTAAAGGTTTTGTAAGATAATTGGTGGATAATGTGGGCATTGATCCTGCTACCAATTTATAATTCTATGTTACTCACATTTCATAATCTAATTTCAATTTGACCTGAGGTGACAGAGGACTCATTTCAGTGCTTGAGAGATGGGCTGCCCCAGTTGTGTAAGGCCTCTGTCCTTCTATGACATCGTTCCATTTCATTTCTTCTCAACGGGTAGTGCCCATAATTGGATCCAGTGCTCAAGCAGGGCTCTCATCAATGTACAATAAATTGGAATTATTATTTCAAAAGACTAGGAATTTATACATCTATTAATTAAAACCTGAAGCCACAATATTCCAAGATTTCATATTCAAAGTATATGGTCATAATTGTGCATATTACAGTATGTGCACATAAGTATGGAGGTATGTGGAGGGATCCATGAGTGTCTGTGTGTGGGATATTTCTATATTTCTATAAATGTTATTTTGTTGTATCTTGCATACAACATTCTTAAGAATGTTGGGCCAAGCTATGCGACGTTGGTGGTGATGCAAATAGTAAGCATTATCTTACTGTGACCATATGAGATTAGTGTATCTATCTGGTACCTTGAGCATTTCTTAGCACTGCCCTTTTTTAAACCTAAGAATATTAGTTCACCTTTCCTTGGCCACTGCTGTGTTTCCTATATATACCTGCTTATACATTATATATAGCAGCAGTTCCCAATCATTTTTAGAGCAGGGATGAGTTTATGGAAAAGACCATTTTTCCATGAACTGGGTGGGGAGGAGGTGAATGATTTCACACACTACCTAGATTCCGCACATGTGCTGACGCAGCTTAGCTCACTTCTGTGGTCTGATTCCTAACAGGCCACAAACCAGTACTGGTCCATAGCCAGGAATTGGGAACCCAGATATATAGCAATTTAACTGTATCTTGTAAACAGTTCAGCTGGTATTCTTGTAGCTCAATAGAATAACAGAGCTGGAAGATTATCTTGGAGGTCTTCTAGTCCAACCCCCTGCTCAAGTAGGAGACCCTGTACCATTTCAGACAAGTGGCTGTCCAGTCTCTTCTTAAAAGCCTGCAGTGTTGGATCACTCACAATTTCTGAAGGCAAGCTATTCCACTGGTTAATTGTTCTCGTTGTCAGGAAGTTTTCTCTTTATTCTAGGTAGCTTCTCTCTTCAGTTTCTATCCATTGCTTTCTTGTATTGCCTCTTATTGTTTTGGAAAATAGGTTGACTCCCTCTTCTTTGTGGCAGGCCCTCAAATAATGGAACACTGCTATCATGCAATCCATAGGGTTTTTTTCCTGCTAGACTAGACATATCCAATTGCTGCAATCATTCTGCATATGTTTTAGCCTCCAGTCACCATTCATCTTTGTTGGTCTTTTCTGTATTCTTTTCAGAGTCTCAAAATGATTTTGATATTGTGGTAACCAAAATTGGATGCGATATTCCAAGTGTGGTCTTATCAAGGCATTATAAAGCAGTAGTATCACTTCTTGTGTTCTTGATTCTATTCCTGTTAAAAAGGTCTAGGATTGTGTTGGCCTTTTTTACAGCACATTGCTAGCTCATATTTAAATGATTGTCTAGTAGGACTCCCAGATCTTCTCACAGATACTGCTGTTGAGCTCTGTTTCACCTTGTCTGTACCTGTTCATTTGGTTTTTGAGGCCCAAGTGTAAAACCTTACTTTTTTCCACAATGAATTTCATTTTGTTAGATAGGGCCCAGTGCTTTTTTTCTGGAATTCAGCATTTAGTAGGGGACTCTACGCACACACACCATTGTGTTTCTTTTTCCTTTCTCCTTCATTTAGCTATTTTCAATGAATCTATACAAAGCCCATTTTGCACTTCAAGATATTTATTTGCTTCATCATTAACAATATCATGAATTTTAGTCTAGAATTCTTTAGGTTCTCTACTCATCGAATCTAAGTCTTTAAGACTTTTTTTTTAACTTTAGCTATATAATCACATCAAATATGGCTGTCTTCATATCTTGATGATCTGATTATTATTATTTTTAGTTTAAATTGTAATTTTTAAAAGGAATTCATTACCTGAGAACGAGTTATCACCCGGTCTTGTTTCTGCTGACTGAATAAAGGTAACTCCATTTGAAACTGCAAAGTAATTAGTTTCATTTAATGCTAACCATTTGGAAATGTCCTTGTGTAGAATATTTGATGAAGAACAAGATAATGTTAGTTTGATGAACTCTTTGTAAGAAATAATAACATGGGATGATCACCATTAGAGTTATCACATTGATCTAGAAGTACATTGCAAGCGTGTTCTTTGTGATCTGCTCTATAATTTTCTTTGATATTAATGTCAAAACGATTGCACTATAGATACCTGGCTATTTCTATTCTCCTTTTTCGATACAGAGATATCCCAAAGAAATGCTCCTTGGGATTTTTAGAGATAACAGAAAAAAAAATCCAGTTTGATTATAATTCACTTGGATCATTACATTAGGGTACAATTCATCTTGCCCTGGTGATTTAAATTCATTCAAGAGACATTTCCTTGCCATTTTGCTATCAATTTCAAATTTTACTCCCATCTATTCATTTTGTTTTTCATTCCTGTGTTCTACGGTAAAAGTTGCTTAAGTTGTAGCAAAGTTATATTATTAATTTGATTTTATTCATATGCAAATAACTCTATACCGATTAACATTGGCATTTATTTGTTTGTTATTTATTAATCAAATTAGTGCATCAACACGATCATAAGATTTTGTGGATAACAAAATATAAAGATTTAATGTTTGTTTATTACATTTTTATTCCCCTCTTTATTTCTTCAAAAGTAACTCAAGGAGGCAAACAATCATAGCAATCCTTCCTTCTACTCTTTTCCCCACAACAGCAACCTGTGGTGAGGGTTGCACTAAGAGAGAGTGACTTGTCCAAAGCCACCCACTGGCTTTCATGCTTAGGTGGAACTAGTTCTCAGTATCACGATTTCTAGGTCAGCACCTTAACCACTACATTGAATTGACTCTCTTTCAATGTAGTATTAATAGCTGAAGAACGATGAAATATACACAAAATATATGCACCAGGTGCCAAAAGCCCTCCAGAAAAGCTCCATCATCTACTTTTTCTAGAAGGTAGACAGTGCTAGAGGCAAATAAATATCTAATGGGAGGTCATTCCAGTGGGCCAAAAATAAGCACTTCCATGTCCTTCCCCCCTCCCCAAAATGAGGGACAACTTGCTGCTTCTTCTGGTGTGGTGGGACTGATTCTAATGGTGAGATCTAGTCCTGCAGATAACAAGCACCAAGCCATAAACTTCATAGATTAATAACAGCACTTTAAATTGTCCTTGGGAAGCCAATGCAGAGTCTTCAAAACATATGTAATGTGTTCCTTATAGTCAACTTCTGTGAAGATCTGGATGCTCCATTTTGCACCAACTGAAAATTCCAGGTGATCTTTATTGAAATGCGTTCTCCATCAGACTACCTTAAAATCAAAATATGTGGTAATGAGACAGTACATCAAGTCCTTTCAAATAAAAGTTGTGTACGACTGGTTCATGATCATTCTGTGAATATCTCCACTCCAATGAAGAAAGTGATGGGATAAGACATGGAACAGTATTCCTTGGTCAATTTTCCTGCCCTATTACAAGTTGCATCACCTAGATCTATATGTTGGCATGAGTCATAGTAAAGATTGATGTGATAATAACAAGTTCCAACTGTAAGGAAGGAAGGCCATTGGGCCTGATGGAATGTTCCCAGAGTTTGTTAAACATTTAGGACCATGTACTAGAAGATGGCTACAACAATCTTATACAGATGCTTTGAACATTGGAAAAATCCCCAGTCAATTCAAAATATCCCAAACCCAGAAAACCACACAATGATTCAGCAAACTTGCACCCCATAGCTCTGCTGAGCATTTGCTATAAACCTCTGGAACAATTACTTTATAACAGAATGTACCAAGATGTTGATGTTGATTGGGTTGTCCCTTCATTTCAGGCTGGGTTCCACACCAAGAGGAGCTGGCTATTACTTCATTTATCAAAACTGGTTTTCCAAAAAGATTAAAAACTTACATGGCTTTTATTGATTTGACTGCAGTTATGACATGACATGGCTTGATGGTTTGATGCTCAAGCTGAAGGAAACTAGTCCATGTCTTAAAGGCACAAGCCTTCTAGAGAACATGTTAGGAAACAGATACTTCAAGGTTACTGTAGGAGACACCACTAGTAAATCCTTTTCCATTAAGAATGGCTTGCCACAGGGATCAGTTCTATTTATTCGATATATTAGTGATTTGCCACAAACCAACTCTGAAAAATTGTGCTATGCCGATCATATGGCAACAGCTATCCAAACTGAGGATTTTGAGGAAGCAGGAATACATCCTTACTAAAGATCTGAAGTCACTAAGCCACGTGGCACGACATAAACGCAAACGTCAAAAGCGCGCCGACAACACCGCGGTGCTAAAACCGCGATGTCAAAAGCGCGCCTACAACAGCGCGCCCACAACAGCGCGCCGACAACAGCGCGCTGACAGAAGCGTGATTTAACTTAAGGTAAGGTTTAGGGTTAGGTTTAGGGTTAGGTTTAGGGTTAGGTTTAGGGGTAGGTTTAGGGTAGCTTTAGGGTAGCTTTAGGGTAGGTTTAGCATTAGGTTTAGGGTTATTTTTAGGGTTATGTTACAGCGCGCTTCTGTCGGTGCGCTGTTGTCGCGCGGTTTTGACGGTGTGGTTTTGTCACCGCGCTTTAGTCACACGCGCTTTAGTCTACCGCGGTTTTGTGGTGGAACCACTAAGCCAATATTATGAGAAGTGGAAGGCTATGCCCTAACCTAATAAAAATTGAAGTATATACATTCCAGAGGTGGGTTCCTACCAGTTCGCACCTATTCAGTAGAACCGGTTCGTCAAATCTACCGAACCAGTTAGAAGAGGTTCCACCAGTGGACCTGGAAAGCAGGCCAAACCTACAGAAGGGTTTCCAAAAATTTTTGAAACCCACCACTGATACATTCCATCCAAGCAATTGAAAAAATAAAGAAAAAGTAAAATGTAGCTTTTGGTGGAAAGAGGGTAAAACACATCTACCATCCAAAATACGTATTAATAGATTAACAGATGGGAACCACATCAGCTCTTTTCCAGTTCTTTGGTAGTTCTCCAATGCTCCGGGATTTTTGAAAGATGTGGTACAGTGATTCTGAGATGACATCTGCCAGCTCTGTTAGAACTCTGGGATGTAATCTACCAGATCCCAGTGATTTGTATTCAAGGCATCTCTTACCATAGGAATCATAGGAACACATTGCATATAATATGCAGGAAAATATTGCATATAGTGGCACAATCATTAGCATATTCTGTTGTTGAATACTGCACATCTATATGGGGAGAAAGTTGTCATACCAAGACTGATGTTCACCTTAGTGATACAATAAGAATAATATCTGGAACCCTTAAATCCACACTGCTGTCAGTTTCCCCTCACAAAATATGGAGCCACCTGAATAGAATCAGGACAGGACATGCCAGAACTAAAGCAAAGCTCTTTAAGTGGGAAATGAGAGTCTGCAATGTGATAACACATATATTTCAAGAATGTCCCTTCAGGAACTTTCAAGACACCTGGGATGCTCTCACCACAGCAACACCAGAAATAGTTAGATGGTTAGCTTCCTTAAGTACACACACACACACTTGCTGAGACTTTATTTTGCCATATGCTAAATAAATAAATAACCTACCACAATGCAGAATTACGTCCTGCAGACCAGTCAATAGTCGCTAGTGATTCTGTACTATCTGCCAAATTAGGAATAAATTGCATCCTGATCAGGGGTGGGTTTCTCGCCCCGTTCCAACCGGATCGGTTGGAACGAGGCCGGCGGCATGCGGTGCGCGCATGCGTATTAGCATCTGCGCGATGCTCCAGCTGCTCCTGGAGGATCGCGCAGGCGTTCTGCGCATGCGTGGAAAGCGCGAAATTAAAAAAAACCGGGTAAGGAGCGGGCGCGGGTGTGCGGGCGCGCACGGGCGCGGGGGGGGGGCTTCGCCGTTCCCGGAAGTTACTTACTTCCGGGTTCGGCGACCAACCGGATCGCAGGGACCGGTGCGAACCGGTTGAAACCCAGCCCTGATCCTGATTATCAAGAGTTGGAAGTTAAAGAATAACTTCTATCATCTTCAAATTCCTCTTTCACTTCCTGAGCAGAGTCAATATGTTCTAAGTATGATAGCAATAGCAATAGCAGTTAGACTTATATACCGCTTCATAGGGCTTTCAGCGCTCTCTAAGCGGTTTACAGAGTCAGCATATTGCCCCCACAGTCTGGGTCCTCATTTTACCCACCTTGGAAGGATGGAAGGCTGAGTCAACTTTGAGCCGGTGAAATTTGAACCGTCGAACTGCAGCTTAGCAGTCAGGTGAAGTGGCTGCAGTACTGCACTCTAACCACTGCGCCACCTCGGCTCCTCGGATGATAATCTCATCCGAAACTAAAGCAACATTTGCTTTCATTTACTTTTAATCTTTTGGATTTAATTTTTCAAAAACTGTCAGGAGTTTAATTGGACAGCTCTTCAGTAGTTGCCCAAGTAAAACAATATCATCCAGATGCCAGACAATTCCAGCTTTTGTTTTGCTTTTTGATAACCCTCAAGGACACTTAAGACTCTAAAAAGAACTTTAGTAAACCTATCATAACAATGGTAAATTCTAAAGGTTGTCCAATTATGGAATTCTGATGCCAATTCTACTTGACAAAAACCTTAGTTTATATCTAATTTTACAAAATTTGCATAACATGTAAGCTATAGTTTTTGGTTAATAGCGAATGGAAGGCCAGTCTTGTTTTCCATCTTCAGTTCCATACAAAGATAGATTTTATTAGTCTCTTTCTTTGATTAAAGGTATGTGTGGGGCACTCAATACGATCTTGTACTTATTGTTTTGTCTAATTCAGAATTGATTCATCCACTGTTACCTTACAGGAATAGACAGTAATTTGAACAAGCTCTATAAACAAGAAGTTGTACCACTCCATCAGTTGATCCAGCTGACATTGAGAATAAGCAATAACACCTGCTGCATGGTTTACAGAGATTACTTTCCAAAATTACAAAGAGCAAAAATAGTTTTGCTGAAAAAAAGTAATTCCCAGTTTCTTTTAATAACTTACATAAATTCATCAACCACCTTACTGTTTCAAGCTTCACTGCACTGCAAAACAACTTAATCATTGCCAATGAACTGTTTAAGTTCTTCAACAAGGTGAGCATCCCTTATACCAAATCCTATTTTTTAAATTTTAATGTTGATATTTTAAAAAGATAAATCATTTAAAAGGACAATCAAGGACAAATTGGTAGAAAACATAATTTAAAAAAAACAGAGAAGACATTTACAACCTATAGAAGAGTGCACAAAAATTGGAAATGGACATTCATTTAATGCTACATAGTAAGATGATTTGTAACAATTTAAAACTTCACAATCTATTATAATCAATTTAATGATCAGTATTTAACTAAACTCGCCAGCATAATACAAAAAAAAATGTCTGATTTAAAAATTCAAATTCAGAAACAACTTCATTTTTCAAATGCATTTATAAATAATAAATAAATAAATACATGTCAGTTTTAAATGCTCAAATTTTTATCATGTGACCCAGTGGTGGGTTGCCATTCCGGTACGGTGCTCCAGAGGGCCCGCCCGCGCTTCTTACCTGTGTTTTAAAGCTTCTGTGCTGCAGCGCACGCCAGCCCCGTTCCCACCCAGTGGTGGGTTTCAAAAATTGTTCGAACCTACTCTGTGGGTGTGGCCTCCTTTGTGGGAGTGGCTTGCCACCCATGTGACCGGATATGAAGATGCTGATGACAGTTGTCAGAACCACCTTAAATTACCTCACACACAGCACTGGCGTGCATAAGAATATGATGTAAACTTGTTTTTTAAAAGGCATCTTTGGTTTGCGTTAAAACAACTTCAACACACGCAATGTTCTGATTGCACCACAAATGCAGTAGTCATCCTTACCTTTCACAGAGGCACTGAGTTTTATAAATATGAGCATGATAGTGTAGAATAATCCTATGCAAGAACCAGTGATGGGTTTCAAAAAATTTTGGAATCTCTTCTGTAGGTGTGGCCTGCTTTCCGGGTCCACTGGTGGAACGGTAAAGATTAAGGTTAAGGTTTATTATACTTGTATGCCGCCCTATTCCCGGAGGGACTCAGGGTGGCTAACAAACCGAAGGGGAAGGGAATAATACAGACAAAAAGCAATAAAAACAGACAAACAAAATACGAAAACAAGTTAAAAGCAGTCAACAGCCACACAATTCAAGTGGGGATGGGAACTCATCAGCCCCAGGCCTGTTGGAACAGCCAGGTTTTGACGGCTTTGCGGAAAGCCTGAAGGGTGGTGAGGGTCCGGATCTCCACGGGGAGATCGTTCCAGAGGACCGGAACAGCCACAGAGAAGGCCCTCCTCCGGGTGGTCGACAATCGGCATTGGCTGGCGGATGGAATTCGGAGGAGGCCTAGTCTGTGGGATCTGATAGGTCTTTGGGAGGTAATTGGCAGCAGGCAGTCTCTCAAGTACCCAGGTCCAATACCATGAAGGGCTTTATAAGTGACGACTAGCACCCTGAAGCATATCCGGAGACCAATAGGCAGCCAGTGCAGCTCGCGGAGGATAGGTGTAACGTGGGTGTACCGAGGTGCACCCACAATAGCTCACGCGGCTGCATTCTGAACAAGCTGGAGTCTTCAAATGCTCTTCAAGGGCTGCCCCATGTAGAGTGCATTGCAGTAGTCCAGTCTTGAGGTCACAAGGGCGTCAGTGACTGTTGCAAGAGCCTCCCGGTTCAGGTAGGGACGCAATTGGTGCACCAGGCGAACCTGGGCAAATGGCCCCCCTGGTCACAGCTGACAAATGATGTTCTAAAGTCAGCTGTGGGTCCAGGAGGATTCCCAAATTGCGAACCCTGTCTGAGGGGCGTATAATTTCACCCCCCCAGCCTGAGAGATGGAATACATGGCCAATTGTTGGGAGGGAAAAACACAAGCCACTCGGTCTTGTCTGGATTGAGTGCAAGCTTGTTCACCCCCATCCAGACCCTAACAGCCTCCAGGCACTGACACATCACGTCAACCGCTTCTAACCAGTTCGGTAGATTTGACGAACCGGTTCTACCAAATAGGTGCGAACTGGTAGGAACCCACCTCTGTTCCAACCGTACCGGTTGGAATAAGAGTTGAAACCCACCACTGATGTGATCACAGAGACACTGAGATGGTCATAAGTATAAGCAATTGTAAGTCACTTTTTTCAGTGCCATTGCAACTTTGAACAGTCATTAAACAAATAGCATTAGCAAAAGCACTTATACCATCCCACTGCACTCTCTGGGTTTTTTACAAGGTCAATATATTGCCCCCAGCACTCTGGTTTCTCAATTTACTGACCTTGGAAGGATGGAATCTGAGTCAACTATAAACCCATCAGGATTGAACTCTAGACTGTTGGCACAGTTAGCCTGCAACATTGTATTCTAACCACTGCCCTACCAGGGCTCCTAAAGGGTCAAAGGTTGGACACTACCTGTAATTTAACTTGTGAAATAATATTTGCAATAGTGTCTCCATATGTTTGGGAAATTCCCAATGAAGATTCTAGCAAAACAAAATGTTCTCAACTTCAAAAGAATTGCTTAAATGTTTCCATGGCCTGCAGTATATGAGAAATCAAAAATATTATAAGCAGCTAATGCCTCCTCCCTTATGCAGTACATTCAAAGAACAATTTGCGGTTTCTCAGAAACATCCTGTGTCCCAATTGCAATGAAATATAAAATAAAAACTGTTTCTAACACAAATGAATGCAACTATACATGTCCCAGGATAATGTTGCAAGATCCAATCTGGGTCGGACACCTGGACCAGAGGTTTAGTCTTTTGATCTTTGGGACTTGTGCTGGAGCCTATCATCGGTGCTTCTTTCTATTGGAATATGTGCTTTGGGCTATCCGATGCTTTGGATTTATCCAAACTGTTTCAAACAATTCTAGTTCTGAGATAAATTTCATTGTAATATTGGGCGCCTAAGGAAATCCATAATAACAAAACCAATATTAAATTTCTAGGAGGTATGTAAAAGCTCCAACTTCAGATACCACGTTTTGACTATCTGCAGCAGTGGTGGGTTTCAAATTTTTTTAGAACCTCTTCTGTAGGTGTGGCCTGCTTTCTGGGAGTGGCTTGCCGGCCATGTGACTGATTGGGAGTGGCTTGCCAGCCATGTGACCGAGTGGGAGTGGCCAACTTGTAAAATGTGGTGAAACTCACTTAACAATGCTCTTGCTTAATAACCAAAATGTTGGCTCAGAAACTCTGGCATTTGAAGCACGTGAGTCTTAAAGCTGTCAAGTTACAAGACCCTTGCACCCCTAACCCTTTAGGAAAAAAACTCAGGGGTTTTCAAACTTGACAGCTTTAAGACTTGTGGACTTCAACTCCCAGAATTCCTTCTCTCACTCTTCATCTTGATGATGTGCAGAAGGGCGGGGGAAAGGGAGCTGGAACTGGTTTTAAATGGCACTGTAGATTTGTGGAACTTCTTCTATAGAAGAGGTGAGAACTGGCAGGAACCCACCCCTGATCTGCAGTAACGAATGGCATATATCTGTGATGGTGAACTTATGGCACGTGTGCCACAGGTGGCACGTGGAGCCATCTCTACATGGGGCTGCCCTTGAAGGGTATTCGGCGACTTCAGCTAGTCCAGAATGCGGCCGCGCGAGCGATTGTGGGTGCACCTCGTTTCACCCACATAACACCTATCCTCTGCGAGCTGCACTGGCTACCTGTCGATCTCCGGGTACGCTTCAAGGTGCTACTTACCACCCATAAAGCCCTCCATGGTAGTGGATCTGGATACTTGAGAGACCGCCTACAGCAAGTTTCCGGCCTCCAGAGGCTTTGGGGAGGCCTGCTAGGCCCAAGATGAAGCATGGCAGGTTGTGCATGTATGTGTGGGGGGTGGGGAGCATGGGGGTGTCACGCATGCTTGTGGGGTGGTGCAGGAGGCATTGCATTATGGGTGTCGGGATGATAGCGTGCGCACGCTTTCGGCACCTGAGGAAAAAAAAGGTTAGCCATCACTGGCATATATGAAGGACTGTAATGAGAGAAAGGTGGGAGGGAGATTAGCAAGTGAACTGAGACCAGAACTGCAACCATTGCAGTATGTGATGTGCGTATGCGTTTATCTGTTTATCCATCTGATAAATCTTCTCAGGCATAGTGTACGGAACTCCATTAAAAGGCTAACACACCATTAGTGCCTAATGATACTCTTTAAAGTTCCAGAAGAAGCTTGAGTTTTTCCTGAGGCTCTGATGGCTTTCAGTGAGGCCTTGGTTACCGCCTACAATTGGCATGTAACCAGTCCTTGCATTGGATTTTTCCTAGGAGGACTCTCATTGCTAGTGAATCCCAAAGTTGTCCCAAGCTGCTTTTTCAAAAAGCCAACTGGACTTTGTTTTTCCTTAAAGACGTTTCACTTCTCATCAGTGGTGGGATTCAAATAATTTAACAACTGGTTCTCTGCCTAATGACCAGCTGGGTAGGCTTGGCTTGGTGGTCATGTGACTGGCCAACTCAACATCACTCAGGATGATGGGCCCTTCGCCTTAGCTATTACAATGTAATAAGGGTTAACCGGAGAGGCAGTTTCTGTAAGCAGGTCAATAAAGATTGGGCTAGAAACAACACTAGAATGTTTCCTTCCTGCCTTCCTTACGGGATTAGCTCTGTAAAGTGGAAAAAAACAAAAGGAGATTTCTTCCAACAATCGGTTCTCTGAACTACTTAGAAAGTTACCAACCGGTTCTCCCGAATAGGTGCGAACTGGCTGAATCCCACCACTGCTTCTCATCCAAGAAGCTTATTCGGTTCTGACCGAAGGTGAAAGATGGAAGGATTTATGTTCCTTTGTCTCTAGCACTCTTTCTGAGAGTCACTGAGGCCACTTTGAGGTTTATCAGTGTCCTTGGGAGTCACCTGAATAGTGCAAGTGCATGTGGAACCTTCTTGGAAGTGCTGAAAGGATTGTGTTGCAAACAGGAGATAGGTGGTGTCATATCCCTCCCCCTTTGCTGAGAGTGGCCTATTCAGTCTTAATGTAGATGGACTCTTTGACCCCCTCTTTCAAACAGTGGTCCTCTCTGACCAGAATGGGGATTTTGCTGTCTTCAGAAGAGTGTCCTTTGTCTTTCAGAGGCAGATGGATGCTGAATCTTGTCCTGATGGATTTGTCCACGTATGTTATGTCATGCATTTGTGAAGTGGTTGTTTTCGTTTCTCCAATGTACAGAACCCTACATGTCTCACAGCATTGTACTGTGACCCGTCAAAACCGCGGTCCACTAAAGCACGCCCGATTAAAGCGCGTACCTGACGTCATCAGCAGCGCGACAAATAAAATTAAAAATAAGTTAAATTAAAATTAAAATAAAATTAAAGCAAGCCGATTCACATAAAGGTAAGGGTTAGGGTTAGGGTTAGGGTTAGGGTTAGGGTTAGAGTTAGGTTAAGGGTTAGGGTTAGGTTTAGGGTTACGTTAAGCGTTAGGGTTAGGGTTAGGGTTAGGTTAAGGGTTAGCGTTAGGTTTAGCGTTAGGTTAAGGGTTAGGTTTAGGGTTAGGTTTAGGGTTAGGTTAAGGGTTAGGCTTAGGGTTAGGTTTAGGGTTAGGTTTGGGGGGGGTTAGGTTTAGATTTATGCGTTAATTTTAAGTTTACCGCTCACAGCGTGCTGTTTTCGTCGCGCTGTGATGACGTCACGTACGCGCTTTCGTCGAGCGTGCTTTATTCTACCGCGGTTTTGTGGTGGAACCCATTGTACTGCATAAGGAAAAACAAAGTCCAGTTGCCTTTTTAAAAAAGCATCTTGGACAACCATGACCTGGAAGACTGAGAATGTCCATCGACGAATCTCCAAATACTCTCAGGAACTAAAGCACTGTTGATAGAAGATGAAAAGTAAACCCAACCAAGGAGGAATGAGCCTACATTAGAGATGGCAATAACAGTAGTAAAACAGTTATTTCTCCACTGTTATTGAATCCACAGATTGTTGCTCAGTGGCCCTCGTTAAAGAGATTTATCCCTTGCTTGGGTGAAACAAGGACTATCTTACAGCAGGCTATTGTGAGAAATCTTGAGGGATGTCAGTGGTGAGCTCCTACTGGTTTGGACGGGTTTGGCCGAACTGGTAGTATCTTGCGGCGTGGGTCACTGGAACCGGCAGCTACCGAACCGGTTTTCCTGACCATCTTGTTTTTGGCTTTTGCGCATGCGCAGAACATGGCTGTGACTGCCTCCTGCAACCCTCTGCCAGCGAAAACGGAGCCCAGGAAGGCAGCACACGGCGCAAGGTCAGTTTTCGGCTGCGGCAGTCTCCTGCAACCTGTGCAGCCCTCTTCCTGATTTCCATTTTCACTAGCAGAAGCACTGTGGTCCGGTCTTTCGCGATTTCCAGGGTGGTCCCACGGGCCAGATCTAAGCACCTCTGCGGACCAGATTTGGCCCATGGGCCTAGAGTTTGATACCCCTGATCTAGAACAAAGATTGCAAGACATCTTTTGTTCTAGATCTTTATTCAAGTCTCTCCAGGGGAGAATTTTTCTCAAGACTAGATTTGAAGCCCTTGCTTGGACAATAAGCAAATGATCTGAATCCAGAGGGTGAAATAGAAGATGGGTGGTTCAAATATTCTTGTATTTCAAGCATTCACTTGAACGGGAACTCTTTTTTGTAAATTACATAAAAATCCTCGTGCAAACTGCAGAGTAGGGCATCAAGCACATTGTTACAATACCTTCTCCTCTGCCTCCACCACATCTCTTTGACATTTTAAGGAGGTCACAAGGTCCAATACCATGAAGGATAAAGCCCTTCATGGTATTGGACCTGTGTACTTGAGAGACCGCCTGCTGCCAATTACCTCCCACAGACCCATTAGATCACACAGGGTTGGCCTCCTCCAGGTTCCGTCTACCAGCCAATGCCATCTGGCTACGACCCGGGGGAGGGCCTTCTCTGTGGCAGCTCCGGCCCTTTGGAACGAACTCCCCGCAGAGATTCGGACCCTCACCTCTCTCCAGGCCTTCCGAAAGCTGTTAAAACCTGGCTGTGTCGGCAGGCCTGGGGTTGATGAGCTCCCTTCCCCTCTCAACTTGTGTGGCTGTTGGCTATTTTAAATGCTTGTCTTGTATTTTTGTGTTCCCTTTCCCCCCTTGAGTTGTTCGCCGCCCTGAGTCCCGCTGGGAATAGGGCGGCATATAAATAAAATAAATCTCAATCTCAATCTCTCTCTAGATCCATCTTAATGCCACCAGAAAATACATGTCAGCCCAAATAATCCAAACAGGCAAATCTAGAGTTTATTTATCGAATTTGGCAGGAATGGTGGTGACAAATCATGTCAATATCCAGTCTGGATTGGTCATCAGGACCAGAGGTTTCGTCTTCTGAGCTTTTGGTGTCATGTTGGAGCCTACACGAATCTGAAAGCTCACAAGACTAAAGCTCTGGTTGCAGTGACTGATCCAGATTGGCTCCTGCAACATTATCCTGGGACACATGTGTTTGCCTTCAATTCTGTCAGCCTTCCTTTCTTTGCATCATGTAATACTTTGTATTTAACTCATGTTTATTCCCTGCCATAATATAAACTGGAATGTTGCATCCAGTTGTGATTACCATGATGTTTAAAAAAAAATGATAAGACTCTAGAAAGAGTGCAGAGAAGAGCAACAAAGAAGACAGTTGAAGAAATTGGACATGCCTACTTAATGAAAAGAAGGACTAGGGGTGACATGTTCCAATGTTTAAAGGGCTGACATAAAGAAGAGAGGTTCAATCTATTCTCCAAAGCACCCAAAGGCAGGACAAAAAGCAATGGATGGGAACTAATCAAGCAAAAAGCAATCTAAAACTAAGGCGAAATTTCCTGACAATGACAACAGTTAATCAGTGGAACGATTTAGGGCACGCGAGGCATTGCCCTGTCAGCTATAGCACGCATGCGTGTGCTGGCCAGCTGATTTCGGCCTTCATTTTCGGCCATTTTTCTCCTTCTGGAGGCTTCAGGAGGCTTCCCTGGAGGGGGAAAAATGGCCCAACACGCAAACCGGAAGTTGGAAAATGGGTCATTTCCGGGTCCCAGAGGGCCTGTCGGGGGGGGGGGGGGACGAAGCCGTTTTTGCCCTCCCCAGGCTCTTAGAAAGCCTCTGGAGCCTGGAAGGCAAAAAACTGTGCCATCGTGCGCCAAAAGCAGGGGGGAAGGAGGGTGGTCGCACACATATGCATGGTGGGAGCATGCGCAGGGGAGGGCACACATGCACATGACACCCCCCCATGCTCCCACGCTTTTGGCACGCAAAGGCAAAAAGGTTAGCCATCACTGGTATAGATTTTCCTGCCTGAGCAGGGAGTTGGACTAGAAAAACCTCCAAGATCCCTTCTGGCTCGGTTATTCTATTTTCTGATTCCTAGAATGGTTTGACGATGCCTTAACAAGGTGGCGCAGTGGTTAAATGCAGCACTGCAGGCTACTGCTAGATCAGCAGTTCAGCGGTTCAAATCTCACCGGCTCAGGGTTGACTCAGCCTTCCATTCTCCCGAGGTGGGTAAAATGAGGACCCAGATTGTTGGGGGCAATATGCTGACTCTCTGTAAACCGCTTAGAGAGGCCTGAAAGGCCTATGAAGCGGTATATAAGTCTACTGCTATTGCTACTGCTATTGCTATTAGTGAACATCCCAAAGTGAAAAAGTCTTTGTTTATGTTGGGTGGGGTGTGTGTATGTGGAATCTGACTATTCTAAGGTTTTAGACTGAGGATGGGAAAGATCATCCTATTGTACACAAGTGTTCCATATCAAGGACAGGACAAAACAGATTGTAATCCTCTAATGACTAAAAAGAAATGCTTGCTCAATCCTGTATTACATACTCAACCATTACATGGAAATAAAATGTTTTATCTATCATGTACACACCACTATCCAGTTCCTCCTTGCCAATCTCCTAGTGAAATCATGATCATTAGAATAAGCCTACAAAAGATTTGTCATGTCTATTTTATTTTTAACAAAATAAATTTATTTTTAACAAAAAAATTATTGAGTGGGTGCGAGTTGAGTGGGTGTGTTTGATACACAAGGACTGAAAAATCTAGCCCCTCTGGAGATACTACCATGATCTCTAGGTCTACTTATTCAAACCGAGCACTATTAAAAGCTTGCATCGAAGCATACCTTTCGGCAATACGGACAGCTAAGAACACCTATATTGCCGCTCTGATAGCGTCCGCTGAGTCGCGCCCTGCCGCCTTGTTTAGGGTAACCCGCTGAATGGGAGGGTTGCGGATAATCCCTTACGAGGTAGAGCGGAGGAGCATGTCCAGTTCCTCGCGGACAAAGTTGCTCGGCTTCGGATGGACCTGGACTCCAATTGCGCCACTACCCGGGGGAGGGCCTTCTCTGTGGCGGCTCCGGCCCTTTGGAACGAGCTCCCCGCAGAGATTCGGACCCTCACCTCTCTCCAGGCCTTCTGAAAAGCCGTTAAAACCTGGCTGTGTCGGCAGGCCAGGGGTCGATGAGTTCCCTTCCCCTCTCGAATCGTGTGGCTGTTGGTTGTTTTAAATGCCCTGTACTTTTTGTAGTTTTTGTGTTTTTCCCTCCCCCCTCCTTGGGTTTGTGCGCCGCCCTGAGTCCCACTGGGAATAGGGTGGCATATAAATAAAATGAACCTCGAACCTTGAACCTCAAAGAGTATCTAAGGCCTCACGAAGAGACCTGCTTCAACCTTAAAGGAAGAAAAAGACTCTACATAAATGTTTTGCAATGGAATCCTATGGAATTATCTGAGCCCTTATTGTCAACACACCGGAGACAAGACGAATTGGACCTTTTTATTTGGATTCTGGATTTGAACCATAGCTTTGGTGACTGTGCTTGGACTTGTGCCTGAACCTCAGGACTTTCTGTGTGGATTTACAGACTTGTGCCTCACCCTCAGACTTTGTATTTATCATTAACTTTGTGCTTGGGCTGTGCAAACTTTAACTCATTGGGAGTTTTCATTTCTTGTGAGTGGGACCTGGGGGATAATTTTAGGGGCTTGCATTAAAACTCTTGGGTATGTGCGTGTGTGGACTGGGGCAGGACAAATGTCCTCACAATACTCATAGTGTAATCAAGTTATGAAATGGAAGACGTGTCCTTCAATAACATCAGACAGGTTCTAGGAATTTTGACCACAGCCCCTAGGCATCTTCAAAGGGTATAAATTAAGCACTGTGGATTAGTTACCTCATCTCCACTTGCCTGGTACAAAAGATTCTCTTTCTCTTTCAGTACACCAATGTACACAACTTCTTTGTGTTCTGAGTTATAAATTAGTCTTGAGACCTGATGGGATTGTAGGGGTTATGCAGCGATATGGTGATGTGACAAGAAGATATGGGGAGATGTTTTAGACTCCTTCATTGCACAATTTTGGATGGAAATAATACTAATGATGCTTATTAACTAATTAATACCAGTCTTTACCAAGATGCCGTGCAGAGCAAAAACGCCTTGTGATTACAAAAATCTCTTCCAATAAAATAGTTCAGAGATTAACAAGCAATTCAACTGAATAATTATTTACATCCATCACAATCACTACAGCCATACAAATTAACAATACCCAATACAATATAGCTAGATTCATTATAATTTATATAAAAATAGATAATTAAGGGACTGCAAATCTTACAGAAAATAGGATAGCATAAACAAACCATCCACTGACCCAGTATTCAAGTAAAAAGTCATTTAGACCAGGAGTCTCCAATAGTTGGCCATGAGGGGTTTGCAACTGGGCCACAGAAATGGCTGGCACATGTATGCAAGCGGATGAGCGCCCACATGCACAACTCCATTTAAGTGAGCGGGAGATGTGTGGCATGCCACTCGTGTAAATGGAGCTGTGCCAGTGGTGGGTTTCAAAAATTGTTCGAACCTACTCTGTGGGTGTGGCCTCCTTTGTGGGAGTGGCTTGCCACCCATGTGACCAGGATGGGAGTGGCTTGCCACCCATGTGACCGGATATGAAGATGCGAGTCTGACAACCAATCAAAATACATTTCTTACACAGGAACAGGAAACAGAGAGGTGGGACTGAACATGTTATAAAAAGCCTAGCAAGCCCCTACCTCAGCCCTTCTCCTGTTCTCCACCAACATTGAAGCATGTGATCACCTTTTCTGTTCAGGGCTCAAGCCATGTGGTCCTGTCCAACAATAAACCATCTTTCCGAGCAGCCTCCATGTCTCCAGTGTCTTTTTCCCCACTTGGAGCCAAACCCAGAAGGACATTTCTTTCATCAATCTTGCACTTAGGGAGGAAAAACCAAAAGCACAGGTATAAAGGAGGAGATACCTGGCTCAACAGTAGTAACAGTGAGAGGGATTTAGGTGTCCTGTTGGATCACTACTTAATTATGAGCCAGCAGTGTGCTTCAGTTTCCCTGCCAAAAAAACCCTAATGCAGTCCTAGGCTACAACAACAACAGAGATAGCATCAAGATCATGGGAAATGATAGTACCAGTTTGAAATACTTTGTCCAGTCCTGGTCACCCCAATTTAAAAAAGATGTGGTGGCCCTAGAAAGTGCAGGGCAATGAAGATAAGGAATCTAGAGGCTGAATCACCAAAGAGAACCAGGTGTGTTTAGCCTAATAAAGAGAAGGCTTGGGAAGACATATAGCAGTCTTCTAATACTTGAAGGACTGTCACAGGGAAAACTGTGTCACTTTATTCTCCATAACACCTTAGGGCATGATAAGAAGCAGTGAGTGGAAACTTATTAGAGGGAGATTCAGGAGGAACTTCCTCAGTGGTGGGTTTCAAAAATTGTTCGAACCTACTCTGTGGGTGTGGCCTCCTTTGTGGGAGTGGCTTGCCACCCATGTGACCGGATATGAAGATGCCGATGACACTTGTCAGAACCACCTTAAATTACCTCACACACAGCACTGGCATGCATAAGAATATGATGTAAACTTGTTTTTTAAAAGGCATCTTTGGTTTGCGTTAAAACAACTTCAACACACGCAATGTTCTGATTGCACCACAAACGCAGTAGTCATCCTTACCTTTCACAGAGGCACTGACTTTTATAAATATGAGCATGATAGTGTAGAATAATCATATCCAAGGACCAGAGGTGGGTTTCAAAAAGATTTGGAACTCCTTCTGTAGGTGTGGCCTGCTTTCCGGGTCCACTGGTGGAACCTCTTCTAACTGGCTCGGTAGATTTGACGAACCGGTTCTACCGAATAGGTGCGAACTGGTAGGAACCCACCTCTGAACTTCCTGACAGTAAGAATGATTAACCAATGGAACAGCTTACCTCTTGGAGTTGTGTGTGCTGCATCTCTGGAGATTTTAAAGAAAAGATTGGACAACCTTTTCTCTGCAATTGTATAAGGCAGGGCAATGGTATAATGTTCTTGGGTAGGGGATTGGATTAAATACCTCCAAGGTTCCTTCCAGCCTTATGATTCTATGAAAACTCAGTTCTGGGTCAAATAGAGTGCTAGTAAAGAGCCCTTAAGTGTACTTAAACATAACACTACCCTGAAAGATCCAAAATGGTCCAGATGCAGTGGTCTGGACTAAAAACAGGAAACAGTCAGAAGAATCAAAGACACCTACCAACAGACTGTTTTAATAATCCAAGTATGATTGACTATGCCTCATCAAATTGGTGTCTACTCTTAACAACCACTTAAACAGAAACATGTCCAGCTGAGATGGCACTCTTTTTCTGTATTCCTGCATGTTGGCCAGACATCTTTCTAGGTAATGAAGTTAGGCTCACTTGTCAATCATTGCAGAAATCATCTTTCTTTCCTTTCTTGAAGAGGGAGACTGAATTTGCTTTTCTCTAATCCTCTCCAGTCCAAAATTCTTCTGACAGACATGAGACAGAGGTCCCAACCACTTCCTTCAGTATTCTAGAATGCATTTCCCCGTGGCCTGGGGATTTAAGGCCTTCAATATAGCTAGTAGATATTTCATATCATGCTTCCAACATTGATTTAAAAGTGTTTTTCTTTGGTTAATGACATAGAAACTGGAGGTGAAATTCAGCAGGTTCCGACAGGTTCTGGAGAACGGGTAGCAGAAATTTTGAGTAGTTCGGAGAACCAGCAAATACCACCTCTGGCTGACCCCAGAGTGGGGTGGGTATGGAGATTTTGCAATATCCTTCTCCTAGGAGTGAGGAGGAAATGGGGATTTTGTAGTATCCTTGCCCTGGAGTGGGGAGGGAATGGGGATTTTGCAGTATCCTTCCTCTGGAGTGGGGTGGGAATGAAGATTTTGCAATATCCTTCTCCCAGGAGTGAGGAGGGAATGGGGATTTTGTAGTATCCTTACCCTGGAGTGAAGTGGGAATGGAGATTTTGCAGTATCCTTCCCCTGAAGTAGATGGGTATGGAGATTTCACAATATCCTTCTCCCAGGAGTGGGGAAGGAATGGGGATTTTGAAGTATCCTTCCCCTGGAGTGGGTGGGAATGGAGATTTTGCAATATTCTTCCCCCAGGAGTAGAGAGGGAATGGAGATTTTGCAGTATCCTTCCCCTGCCATGCCCACCAAGCCACACCCATAGTAAAAAAAAATGAATTTCACCATTGATAGAAACCCATTACCCAACAGAGACATTTAAATAAAATATTTATTTTATTGGGTAATGAAGGGGGAAAAATTGGGAAGCATTGATTTGCACATTCTTACTAAAGTACCCCACCTCACTGTGTTCATTTGCTGATATGCTGTGGGATTTTTTGCAAACTCCTTTTTTTCATCTTTCAATAGACCAGTATTTTTTTTTTTAGACTAGACCTGTATGTTTAACGCTCTTAAGAAAAATATTTTGAGAGTATTATTTGAAGCGCTGCCAATAATTTGCCTGTGTTTATAGCCTTGAAGTGGTTTTGAGCTGGATACATGCCTGGCCATCTTAATTAAGGTATAGTGAATGTTACAACAGGGGATGGAAAACATTAGGATCATTGCTTGCTACCAGTTGAATTACTTACAGTATGTCCAGCTTTATGCAATATAGCAGTATGGATTAGGGTAACTAATTGACCATGTTAAGTTTACCACCTATAATTAGGAGTAGTTGTGGGAAGAGCTTGTGGGATTTGTTGCCTTTTATGACAGCAACATAGGGAAATAATTATAAAACTCAGAACATTCAGGACAGAAGGAGGAGGTGATTGCAATGGTAGTGATGACTATAATGAAGTTGAAGCAAGTTATAAATGGGTACCTGGAGAAATGATGTTGTCCAAATTGGGCTATTGTGCAAGATAGCTCCATATAATCCATCTATCCTGATCATAAACTCTACATTCAACTACGTGCAACCCAGGGGTGGGTTTCAACCGGTTTGCGGCGGTCCCTGCAAACTGGTTGGTCGCAGAACCCAGAAGTAAGTAACTTCCGGGAACGGCAAAGGGCGCGCCCGCCCGCGGTCCTTACCCGGTTTTGACGAGTTCTGCGCTTCCACGCATGTGCAGGACGCATACAGCGCCTGCGCGATCGTCCAGGAGCAGCTGGAGCATCGTGCAGACGCTAGTACGCATGCGTGCACCGCACGCGTGCACGAGGACGCCGCCAGCCCCGTTCCAACCGAACCGGTTGGAACGGGGCGAGAAACCCACCCCTGAATTGCAACCTCATTATGGAGTTATGGGATGGCCAAGAAAATATATTTCCGTAGCATTCTTAATTGATAATTTTACACTAAAACTTAGTTTCAGTGTAAAAATGCATCTGTCCTTATTGCTATCTTAGATACTGTATTACTGTAAGATATATCAGTGTCCATAATGTTCGGTCATAAAGGAAAAGACATTTAGATGGAGCTCCCTCCCCTCTGACTGTAGGCATAGGCTGTAGATAGTTTGGATAGGTATTTTTATCGGCAATAAGCAAAGGAAACTTTTACTCAGACTGATGGTGATTATTGTACAATTGTATCACAGCAGCCAGTTGTTTCGCCGGATTTGGCATTGGTTACTAGTCGGGCCCCACCCAGGGGCCTAGGACGTTGGAACGTATTTTCGTAATATGCGTGCAGATCCAAGAAGTGTGGCTTTTTGCATTTGACTGATGGTGATTTTGTCAATTTTTAACTGTTTTAAATGTAATTCCAGTGCTTTTGGAAAAGAACAAAAATCTATTGAAGGTCCAACAGACGAAACAAGAATATAGAAAAGATGTGATAAAATCAAGAATGGAGAGTTGGCAGAACAAAGCATTGCATGGCCAATTTCTGGAAAAAATAAAAGATAAAATGGACAGTGAAAAAACTTGGTTATGGTTAACAGCAGGTACATTAAAGAAAGAAACAGAGTCACTAATCCTGGCTGCCCAAGAACAAGCTATCTGCACAAATGCCATTAAGGCCAAAGTCGAAAAATCCTCTGATGATGCCAAATGCAGACTTTGCAAAGAAGCTGATGAAACTGTTGATCACATACTCAGCTGCTGTAAAAAAAATTGTGCAGACTGATTATAAATTGCGGCACAATTCAGTAGCACAAATGATCCATTGGAATTTGTGCAAAAATTATAATATTAAAACAGCAACAAACTGGTGGGAACATCAGCCTGAAAAAGTCACCGAAAATCAGATGGTCAAAATCCTGTGAGATTTTCGCATACAAACGGACAAAATACTGGCGCATAATATACCAGACATCACACTGGTTGAGAAAAATAAGGTTACAATCATAGACATCGCAATACCAGGTGATAGCAGGGTCGACAAGAAGGAACATGAAAAAATCGCGAAATACCAGGACTTAAAAATTGAAATTCAACTATTATGGCACAAACCAGCAGTGGTAATTCCAGTGGTAATTGGCACACTGGGTGCTATTCCAAAAGCACTGGAATTACATTTAAAACAGTTAAAAATTGACAAAATCACCATCAGTCAAATGCAAAAAGCCGCACTGCTTGGATCTGCAGGCATATTACAAAAATACGTTATGACTTCCTAGGCCCCTGGGTGGGGCCCAACTAGTAACCAATGCCAAATCCGGCAAAACAACTGGCTGCTGTGATACAATTGTATAATAATAATAATAATAATAATAATAATATCTGACCAGCCTCCACCATTGCTTGACCACTCAATTTGATGTAATGCTTCAAAATGCAACAAGTGAAGAATGGTTAACAGCTCGCTGAACATACTTGATAATGAAAGATCCAGAAAAGGACACAGAACCAAGCAACTATCGCCCAATTACTTGTCTGCCAACAACATTCAAACCTTGAATGTTGGCAAATTCAATATTCAATGATCTGATAGAAAACAGCTTATATCCAGTAGAACAAAAAGGAAATTATAAAAAATTGAAAGGAACAAAAGATCAGCTGCTCATTGACAAAATGGTACTAAAAATGCATGACGAAGAAAAATGAATTTGAATATGGCATTTGACTCACTACCCCACAGTTGGATTAATGCCTGTCTGGAAAACTTTGGAATCAGCAAAAATATTTATACATTTTTGAAAGCAAATCTTCAAAAATGGGAAACAATTCTAGCAGCAGATGGGGAGAATATTGGTGAAGTCAACATCAGAAGAGGAATCTTCCAAAGGGACTCAGTTTCGCCACTACTGTTCAACATCCCATTAATTCCACTGACAATAATCCTATGAAACACAAAATGGGATACCAAATCTCAAGCCAATATGGCAAGATAAACCATCTACTATACATAGATGACTTAAAACTGTATGCAAAAAGTCCCACAGAACTTGCATTAATTCTAAACACAGACCAACTATTCAGCAGTGACATCAGAATGAACTTTGGACTTGAAAAATGTGCTATATTATCCATGCAGTGAGGAAAAATGGAAAAAAATAGACGGAATAGAACTGGGAAATGGAAACATAGTGAAAGCATTAGCAAAGGATGAGTGTTATGAATACCTAGGCATATTGGAAGCAGATAACATCTTGAATGGAAAATACAAAAGTCAACACAAATTGAATACATCAGGAGGGTCCGCAAAATACTAAATTCAAAATTGAATGCTGGAAACATAAAGCCATTATTACATGGGAAGTTCCAGTGATACACTACCCAGCTAGAATCAACTGGACTTTGGCTGAAATGGAAAATTTGGACCAGAAAACATGTAAACTTTTGAATATGTACCATGCTTTTTATCAGGGATGGGTTCCTGACAGTTCTAACCTCTTCTATAGAAGAGGTTCCACAAATCTACAGTGCCGTTTAGAACCGGTTTCAGCTCCCTCCCCCCGCCCGTCCGCATATCATCAAGATGAAGAGCGAGAGGAGGAATTCTGGGAGTTCACAAGTCTTAAAGCTGTAAAATTTGAACACCCCTGGGGTTTTTTTTTCTAAAGGGTTAGGGGTGCAAGGGTCTTGTAATTTGACAGCTTTAAGACTTGCACACTTCAATGCCAGAGTTCCTGAGTCAACATGATTGGAGGAGGAATTCTGGGAGTTGAAGTCCACACGTCTTAAAACTGTCAAGTTAGAAAACCCCTGGGTTTTTTTTCTAAAGGGTTAGGGGTGCAAGGATCTTGTAACGTGACACCTTTAAGACTTGCGTGCTTCAAATACCAAAGTTTCTGAGCGAACATTTTGGTTGCTAAGCAGGAGCGTTGTTAAGTGAGCTTTGATAGCACTGTACCAGGAGATGCCAGAGTCGAAGAAAAAGAACTAGAAAAAAAATCACGAAATATCACAACCTGGCCATCAAAACTACCCAATTATGGATGAAATATGTGACAGTGATACCCATTGTCATCTGGGCACTTAACACCATGTCTAAGAATTTTGCACAGTACATCAAGAAATTGCAGCTTCCTGCAATAACACCAGCAGAACTGCAAAAAACTGTGCTACTCAGAATGTCGTATATTTTAAGAAAATACTTGGTTGATACCTAGGACGCTGGCAGCAACCCATATCAACCGTCAGTGCCAGTTAATAATATTTTTGATACATTTTTAAATGTTCAGTTGACGGAGTTTCATGTTCAATGAATAAAGTATGTAATAATAATATGATTATTATCCTTTGTTATTATTATTCGTTATTTTGCATGTGCATGGGACACAAATTCCTTGTGTATCTAATCAGATTTAGCCAATAAAGAATTCCATTCCATTCCACTATCTCTCCTTCCTTATTTGTCTTATCTTCTCTCACTTCCTTTGCATTTGAATTCATCTTTCTGTTATGGAGGAGCCTCACTATACAGCATCCCTCACTAATCCCTTTCTTTCTTCTATTTTCTTTCTTATTCTTTTCCTGGCCTATGTCCTACATTAAATACTGGCAAACTTCCCTAGATCTCTTCTTTTATTCCTATTACTGGCCTGTGTCTCTGCTTCTTTTTTATTTATTTATTTAAAATCTTTGACAGAATTGCCCGCTCACAATTGATTTCCGGTTTAAATTTTATAGCTTTTCCAAACCATATCAACCAGGATTTTGGGCTGGTCGTTCAACTGAAATAACAGCCCAGGTATCAAATGATACTTTGGTGTTATCAGTATCCAGCTCCACTACAGTCCTGGGCTTTCAGTCACTGCGTGCTTTAAGTCTTTTGTGTCCTTCTGTTCTAGGCAATGGTACACAGCAATACTCAAGCCTTGGCTTCTATTGCAACAGGATAGGTGAAACCAGGAGATTGTTAACCTCTCATGTCAAGTGGGCTATTACTGATTATATGATTATAAATTATAACTATGGCCGGAGGCAGTATACTTCCAAACACTATGTATTTATGGGGAGCATTAATGCAACAGTGCTGCTCTCCTCATGGACAAAATAATTTCCATATGTTTCTGCCTAGGCCTCTTTGTTGCAATCTTCTTAACTGATTTTATGTATGCATTTGTTACTTTTATATCCCACCTTACTTCCAGGAGCTCAAAGCTGTATATAACATTTCTTCCTCCAATTTATTTGTTGTCACATCACTTATAAGATAGGTTGAGCTGATAGGTAATATTTAGGCCTGTATGAATCTGAAATTTTCCAGTCCTCATTTATTATCTTACTAGCTGGATAACCGTTCTCCGCTACGAAACTACATGATTGGGCTTAATAAATCGACACTTACAGCTTGAAAATTAATGAGTAGTTATGATTTGCCTCTCCTCTCCCCTTCTCTCCCTCAGGCTTGCCCTCCAAAAGCCTCTCCTATCCCCTTCTCTCCCTCAGGCTTGCCCTATAGAGGCGTCTCCTATCTTATCCTGTCCCCTTCTCTCCCTCATTCTAACTCCTTAGCATCAGAGTGCATTTCTCGGGTGCGGAGTGGGAGTAGAATGTCTAAACTCCCAGCCCGCAGATCATATGAGTCACGTGCTGGCCACGCCCATGCCCAAGTAGCAGTTGGAACAGAGTTTTTTCAGGTGGGGAGGGGGAGTAGAACATCTAACTCCTTAGCATCAGCGTGTGTTAATAATAAGAAATATTAATGATCTGATGGTCATTTCAAAAAAAAAATTCTTAGTGAGCACCTAGAAGCCAAAAAGAACATACGTGCCAAATTTCAAGTTTGTAGGCTTTACACTTCTGGAGATTTCGTGATGATGCATGAGTGGTATTTCGCTTTTATACACACATACACACACACACACACACACCTAATCACACCTAATCACACTGCACACAGCTTAACCAGAAATATGTAGTTGAGCAAAACAAATAAAAACAATTTTAACTTGTAATGTAAAAGACGGCAATTCTTGAGGTTATACAAATATATCTTAAGAAGATATTTCAAAAAGTGGCGAGGCGGTTTCTAATAATCCTCTGCATAATATTTTAAAGGGAAAAAGACCAAGAATATGAACCTTGAAGCAGATTTTAAAGTTAGGCAGGTTTATATTTGAGAAAGGCCTATATATAGTAACTGGTCCATATGTATTTAGTTTAATTGATGTTATCAGAGCAAAACTGTACTTTGAATAGTGTATTTTGGTTTAAGTTGCTGAAATCTGAACTATTCGAAATCTTCAGTAATAGCGTTGATATTACACAAATATCACTAGACTAGAATAAATATGGAAAGATCATATGTATCCATGAGAAGATATACGAGAAACAAGAATTATTTCCATAAGAATATAGAAATGTAATGTGGTTACTATTAAACTTTTTAATTTAAAGGAACGTTGGGCAAACTAAACCAATTTCTGATTAAGCCATTTAATACGCTTCTGCTGCTGTGCAATTGGAATTCAACATTGCATTGTATATTTGCCCAGTTTAGAAAAAGGCAAAAAAAAACCACATATCAAGATAGATATAGTACTATTCTGGTAATTAAAAACCCATTTATTTCCACAATGTTGCTGTATGTTTGTGTAGAAAATGCATATACAAACACACACAGGATCTTATCATGAACCTGATTTTGATTGTTATGTTGAATTAAATTGAATTCAATTTATTATATTTCTATGCCGCCCTTTTCCCCAAAGGGGACTCAGGGCGGCTCACAACCCAAGTCAAGGGGGGGGGTACAAATAAGGAATAAAAAAGACAAACAAAACAATACCACAATTTAAAAGCACACAACAACCATACCATTGGGGGGGGGCAAAAGCTCTTTAGCCCCAAGCCTGTCGGAACAACCAGGTTTTAAGGGCTTTGCGGAAGGCCTGAAGGGTGGTGAGGGTCCGAATCTCCACGGGGAGCTCGTGTCAGAGGGTCGGAGCAGCCACAGAGAAGGCCCTCCTCCGGGTGGTCGCCAGTCGGCATTGGCCAGTGAATGGAATTCGGAGGAGGCCTAATCTGTGGGATCTAATAGGTCTATTGGAGGTAATTGGCAGCATTTGATACCTGGGCTGTTGATTGAAGTATTACTATACTGTCATAATTGAATGGTTTTACATCTTAAAGGCTTACATGGACACACAATATAATTGATAAGCATCATCCAAATAATCCAAATTACATTGTATATTTAATGGAATTTATTGCTTTAAGATGTGAAAATAATTAATGTCTTAGAATATAGTCCTAGCTACATGATATTGATTTCTTAAGAATCAAGAATTAAGTCTCCCTATTAGATTTTTGTAAAGGGACTAGATTCTGAGAGGCCCAAGTCAAGAAGAAAGCTGCTCAAATTAAAGCAGAATAAAATTGATTTAAGTTTGAAGCAAATGCTTTGCAAAAGAATCATAAACAGCTATTACCAACTTCCTCTTGCTCAACCATTCTGATGGCATCCAGGTGTACTTTCTTCCACCAATAAGCACTGGCAAGAGGCAAAAACGCAGAGATTAACCATTCCTGGCAAACTGCTCCATTGCTTCTTTGATAGGCCAGCAAGTTTCAAAACAGGGCACAAATTCAAGCATGTTTCACTAGTCCTACATTACACCAATTTTGATGAACAAATGTGGGCTGTCTATTGCCTTCCTATCTTAAATTAAGATATTATTATAAGTGATTAAAGTCCTAAACACCTAAATGAGCCCCTTTAAGGGAGGGAGGTGAAGGTTAGGGTTATTATTTTGATGGCTGCCTAGGTTTTTCTATTTGTTTTACATGACTGAAATCCCAAAAGCCTGTACCCCACAATAAAAAAAATAAATCCAAATGAGCATCAACAACGAAGAAAAACAAGGATCAACTGCAAGATTGGCGCCCTCCATCACTTGGAACCAAAAGCATCTTGAAATAAAATAGATTTAATCCATTTATAGAGAACTGTGGAAAGGCGAAAGCCATGTATACTTTGTGGCGGGGAAGGGCATTCTATAAAGTGGTGTTGGGGGGGGGAGGCTATTCCGTGCCCCAGAATGGGAACCGGACTTCCTTTCAGCTGGCCTTTTGTGACAGGACCAGGAGGTGTCATTGAATTCTGGTATATCATTACCCTGTATATATCACATTGGTGAGCTATGCCATTTAAAGGCTTTAAAAGGTTTAAGTTTAGGTGGAGCTAAAGCAGTGGGCGGAAGGATGAAACATCCGTTCTAAGAAGATGTTCTGGGGCTTTTGCCAAGACAATATTTGTCCATAGATGTGATGTATTGCTTTATTGTATCTTGTATGGTCTGTTGCCTTTCCTACGATCAGAGACGGAGGAAAAGGTGAAACAATTACACAGAGGGGATCCGGCATCTCCCCCCCTCCCCAAAAAAAGGTTCCTCCCCTTTTTCAATCACTACAAACATATTAATCAATACAGAACTAAACATTATTTCATTGAGATTTTATAAATGGATTTGCACGAGCTATGTGAGGGGGGGGAGTGTAACTGGCCTTAGCTTCTCGGTTGGCAGGGCCGCCTGCACAAACACACACACCCTGCGAGCCTTTGCAAGATACCGCAAGGTACCTTGGGGGCTCCACCTCCAACCCTAAGTGAAGGCGACCGGGATTGACCCGTTCCCTGCGCCCGGGCATCCCTTGCGCGAATCGACTCTCCAAGATGTGCAGGGCGGGCGCCTGCGCCGGGAGATGCCACCCGGAAAGAGGGGGCGGGAAGAGAGAGAGAGAGAGAGCGTCACGTGCCTAAGCGCTTACGGTCCATCCCCAAAGGTGCTGCAGCCTTGGCTTCGGCGCCGGTTCTTCTGCCTTTTGCCATCTCCCTGCCCCGGGCACGGGTGTCGTCCCCGGAGAGGCGGAGCCTGAAGATAGACACCCAGAGACAGAGATTTAAATTTCATTTCCACCTGGAAGGAGGGGAGCAGCAGCAGCAGCAGCAGCAGCCCCGGCCAGGAGCCAAAGACTCGCTTGTTCTGAGCTGACCTAAGCTAAGCCTGCCGGCTTCTCCTCCTTTTGCTGCTGCTGCTGCTGCCGCCGCCGACGCCGCCGCTGCTACGACTGCTGCAAAGTCGCCCTCCCGCCTGCCTGCCTGCCCGCCAGCTGGCCAGCCATGGGTCACTCCGGAGAGCCGGGCCTCATAGCCAACGTGGTGAACGACACCTTGGAGTTTTACCGCTGGACTTGGTCCATCCGAGGTAAAGCAAGCGCCAAGCCTCTTTTTATTTATTCGTTTCTTTATTTTTGTTAAGCCTCTTTATCAGCCTCCTCCTCCTCCTCCCGATGCGCCGGCACTTGGCCTGCTTTCCCGTTAGCGCTCCTGGCTATGCAGCACCTGCCTCTCTCTTCTCCACCTCCGCCGGCCCGGCTGCCGCTGTTGTTTGCTGCCGACGGCGTCTCTGCCGTCCTCATCACCTTCCCATCCAGGTTCTCGAGACGGGGGCTCCTCTCCACCCCATTCCCCCAAATTCCTCCTTGGTTTGTCACTGTCACACAACGGTCAAAATGGCTCCGTCTCTCTCTCTCTGTCTCTCTCTTATCTTGTCTAAAGCCAGTGGCTGCGTGACAGGAGGCGGCAAACTCAAACGGAATCCTTTTGCTAGACATTGGAGGGGGGGAGTTCCTCATCCCCACATTTGGGGGGGGGAGCCCCAAGTCATAAGTAGAGAAGAAACAGCCGCACCATTTCCAGAGATGCTGTTCCGTCTCCTTTTAATTTTTTTAAAATATTAGACAGCCTTCTAATGAGAGTAGATAGTGGAAGCTTACCAAGTATTTTAGAACGAGCCCTAAATTCTTCCCCTGAAAGCTGGTGCTAAATCAAAGCCAGGTGAGCACCGAACTGGAGGTGGTTGCTGCAGAGCTGTTCTAAAGTATTGACCCTTTTAACTGTGAACATAACCAAGGAGAAGGAGCTGCTGCCGACAAGCTGCTCTGCATTTAAAAGTTTGGAAAGTGCTTACTCTAAGTGTAACACCTGAAGTATGCTTACCATAACTCCGCCAGCCATTAATCTCGTGTCTGTGGAGGTGCCAAGTTGACTGGCTATGCTGATTGAGAGGGACTGAAAGTGGATAGTCAATACATCTGAAAATGGGTAGCCAGTGCAAATTGGGGGAAATGAGACTAAAAGTACGACCCAGTTGCATCATTTGCACTGTGAAAAGGAATGCACTGTTAATAAATCTTTAGGAATTTTCTTCCTTCTTTCTCCCTCCTCTCCCCCTTCTTTTTTTTGTCTTTCTATCTATTTGCCTTTTTTGTGGAAGTCAGCTCTTTCCTGATAATACATTCCAAGTTTCATGGTGTGGTTCCTTAAGTCTAAATCCCAAACTAACAGTTTATTTCAAAAAGGGGATGAAAAATATAAAAATTAGCTAGTAGATTTATATCGAATGTGTCTAATTGATACAGAAAGGTATCACTTAGGATTGCCATAGCAGGTGCAAGAAGACAGTAGAACAAGATGATCGCATGGCTTGTTTATTCTGAAGAATAACTTTCTTTTCAGTGGGCTTTACCCCCAGATAAATTACCTAAGGTTGCAGCCTTATATTGCTTCTTGTCTTATGCATCAGCAAATAGCTTTGTTCTGCATGCATGATAAATGAAACAATACATGGATAACCGGATGTTTGACATTTTCATGCTTATGACTGCAGATGGTATGCATACATATTCTTCAGGAGCCAGGATTGCATTTTATATTTGAGTGGCCAATACCTAATTTTAAATGCTGGGATGATTCTGCAACATACTGTATGGATTTCACTACAGGGAATAATAAAATTCATACTGTGTGGGTTATAAATTTTGAGAATCCGTAAGTAAATGCTAGCACTTATCGGACAATGCCATTCTCTCAAAGATCAGAAACTTTGCTTTGGGTACCATCTGCCTAATTATTCCCTATTATTTTTGTTTTTAATCATACTTCAGATATATTCATCCAACATCACTACTAATCCAAAACTTTAAATATTGAATCTGTCTACACAGAACCACTTTCTTTCTTGTTAGAAGGCACAGCTTACATTAGTTATTTCCGAAAACAAATTGTTAATAGTATAGAATTATCAACTTTTTAAATAAATGCTTTACCTCGTGATTGTTACTTTGTACTCCATACGACATAGCCAGAATCTCACTGAATTTTAACAATTCTAAAATGCCAAGAATGGTATAATATAGACTTCTGCTTAAGAAAAAAAAACCACTTTATTACTTTCTTCTCTTTAGAAAGCCTAGCTGTCATCTGATTAATTTAGAAAAAGTTGCCTAACATCTCGTGCTGAGCTGTCTAATTTGTACTACATTAAGTGGTAAGGCAACATCTAAGACTGGTATAGGTATATCTGGCATAATCTGATGTTCCCAAAGGGCTTTATGTTTAGTTACAATAATAACACATTTTTCAGTGTATTGGTTATCTTGGAGGTCTTGAAATGAGGTGGATATAATTTAGATGGACTAAAGCATAGAACTTTCATTGTATTCCTAGGCAGAGGAATGGGCTGGATCTAACAAAATTTTATTGCAGAAAAAACTTTTTTTTGCGGGGGGGGGGTGTTCTATGGAAGACTTTTGATCTGATAAAACATTTCCACTACTTGAAGTGGGCAAGAAATCATACTTATTCAGCTACTCCTTTCCTTTGCAATCCTCTGGAAGCCTGCTCCAGAGATTTGGAGAGCTTCCAGAAAATAAAGGAAATGATGGTATGGTTGCAGAGAGTAGGATATTTACAAAAAAAAATCCTTTCATTCTGAAGATGGAAGCAAGCAGAGCAGGTCTAAAGCTGAATACTGCTAGGAAAAAACTCTAGATTAATTATGAAGGAATTATATTAGCAATATGATTAGGTTCAGGCCATACACATGTGTGTTTCTATAGTCATTAAGAGATGTGTAAATGTGTATAATATTCAAAACTATATTTGTACTATTCAGTAGAGTTAGAAAAATATAATGATCCCATAATGCTATATGACTTCTGTTTATATCATTGACTCTTGAAATTAATGATATTAATTTGAAAAAAATCCAAACAAGTTTGTGTGAAGAACAGTAATAAAGTGATTGTTTCCTATTATTTTAAATAACAATGTTGGCCTTTATTAACTTTATTAACCTAGTCTCTTAATACTCTTTTAAATGCATATTTACATAATTGTTAACAATAATTCATTAATTACCGTTGTTATATATTTTTACCAAGGGGCTTAGCAGAGGGGATAGGACAAATAGTTTTATTAACTCTTCCCATTGAGTTGATAGCTAAAATATATTTTTTATTTAGGATTTCATATTCTTAACTGCTATTCTTTGTTATCAATTTTACTTTATCTAAATCTTCTTTCAGAAAAAAAAGTGGATGAAATGCTTCTATTCCTTCTCTCCTCTAATCTAACTATAGATTTGGTCCTATAGTTCTTTTTATTTATTGTGAGAGTTTAGAAAAGTAGACTAATCTGAATGAAGTTTCTGTTGGACAGATGGTAGTTTTAGTCCTTCAGACAGCTTTTTTGGATTCCACCTTCTACTTTCAACCAATTGAAAAAAAAAGAAACACAGTCCATATAATCTTCTGAAAACAAAATACCCAAACTAACCTGATTATAAGATTCTCTGATAATAGCAATGGTAGCAATAGCCAAACGGATGAATCAGTACATCTAGTGGTGTACCACAGCATTTTCAATCAATAACATCTTGAAATTATACGACGTTTTTCTGGCTTTTCCCAGCACCCTATCATAAAGGCCTGGCCATGTTTGGCTATTGCTTAACTCATGAAATATTTCACCACATTGCACAACAAATGAAGAAATTTTATTCTTACTAAGACACCTACACAGTTTCTCTCCATTGTTTTCAACATTCTTATAGTTCTAAAATCAGATTCTCAAATTATTTCTTCCCAACTCTAATCAGATGCTGGAGGGCCAATTCATGCAACTGTGCCCTCACTAAGTTGTGGGGGTGAGGTGATGGTGTAATAATTGGAAGTTAGTTACAAAGAATGTGTCATTGGTTCCGCTTCCCTGTAATTTCAGCCTATCTTCCATGCTTAGATTTTGGTCTAGGCTTAAAATGGCATCTCAAGTAATTATTGTACTTCCTAACCTTTTTATGATGAAATAGGAGGGATGAAAGTGAATCCAATGCGAGAACTTTCTTCTTTTGAGTCTAGTATTTAAGTTTTGAAGTTTACTTCTTGCCCAAATCTATAGATAGCTCATTTTTTAATTTTCAAATTTATTTATTTCCCATTGTTTCTGTAAATTAAAAACTCCAGATAATCAAAAGGTATCTGGGAAAATATTCAATGGTTTACAGATTATGTCAGTAATGGAATCCTGTGGGTTTGTAACATTATTGAAGTGATACAAGATTGATTTTGTTCCATGTGTTCAAAACGGCCCAGAAAACAGTCTTTTGAAAAACATAGGTCATCTATGTTTAAAACTGGTATAACATAATATATAAAACATTTAAGAGGGTTTTTTTTAATAAGATCACTTTCAGTAGTGTTAAGACAGATAACCAAAATTCTAAGCAATATCAGAAGTCATTTTGAAATTAGCTTCAGGAATGAATAATTTAGATATAGGCAACAATACAAATCACAATGATTTTCCGAAAAATTAATAATAAAAAATGAAACTCTGTTCTGCAAGAAAAGTGACATTTGTGGTGAATGTCACCCAATTAATTGCCTCATTGTTAATATCAAAGTAACCTGTTTTCTATTTTAAAAATAATAAAGATAGTAACATCCAAAATGTAGGTACCCATCACAATTAGAAAGAATATGGTTAGGCCATCAGATTAGAAAGTAGGACAATGTTGAGTTCTAATCCTGCCTTAGGTGTGAAAGCTGGCTGGATGACCTTGAGAGAGTCTCTCCCTCCCTCCCCCTCCCTCCCCCTCCTCTCTCAGCACAAGTCACCTCACATATTTGTTATTGTGGGCAAAATAGGAGAATGGAATATAGATGTGTTCACCACCATGTGTTGTTTATAAAAATAATAAAGGCAGGATGTAAATAAAATAAATAAAGAGCAAATAAAATGCCTAACGTCTATCAGTGAGGACCATTAGGCTGATGTTATGCAGGGCATAAATATTCGAACTATTCTCCATCAGATAATGCCACACTAAGGATATTATGCCCCAAAGTATTTCTGAACCCTTCTCTTATGAAACTCGAGGCATGGGTCAAAGTTACAGAGTTCTAACGTAAGAGTTAATGCAGTGTTTCTCAACCTTGGGGACTTTCAGTCCTGTAGACTTCAACTCCCAGAATCCCCCAGCCAGCATAGCATAGCTGGCTGGGGAATTCTGGGAGTTGAAGTCCACAGAACTTAAAGTCCCCAAGGTTGAGAAACACTGAGTTAATGTGATACCCCAGCAGCAGAATCTTTCCCATTCATTTCAATCAAAACACACAATAATTTGTTTGTACACATCACTTTCCCTTTCTCTGCATCAAAATGAAAGGAATAGCACATATGAAAAAGATGTTTACGTTACACTTGACACGATGACAATGAGACTTCTAGACAGTTTTTACTGCCATGGAGAAACAATGTGTGGGGATCAAAGCTTGGGACCAAAAACAATACTTGAAGCAGTACACACATAACTTTGTGTGCAGCTGCTTTATCCCTTTTGTTCAATCAGTTGCATTTTGCAAAGAATCTTATAGTTGCTCTAGAGACGGATGCAGGTGTTCTTTTCCCAGACAAAAACAGGAATAGCATTAATGGCACTGTCCAAGTGCTAGATTAACTAGTACTGATCTGCAAATTTACCCTCCATCTCCTTTTTCCCCCAGTACTTTTCAGAGTTAATAGTGGATCATCTATATTTTCTTATCCAAGAGGTTGCACAATACTTTGTGATGACAATATGCCTTTGTTCTTGATTTTGTTTTTTGAAGTCATTATGAATGAAACTTTTTCTTCGGGGAAATGCATGTCTGGGGCTAATTTGTGCAAAACATTATTGTGGCACTTTGTAAAATATCATATTTTATTCATTTATTGAATGTACTTAGAACATTACTCCATGAAAATATTTGTAAATATGCATATCTCGATTATTTATTTCTGCTAATTTGCAGAATTGCCTCATTTTAAATATCTAATTTAAAATTGTTTGCTGCAAAGGACAATATACTCTTAAGTTCATTTAAATTCACTTCTAAGTTTCCATTGTCAGGAAAAACAGAGTAAAATGCAGTAATGTTTCTCGCAAAATGTCTGTGGAGATTCTCAGTCATCCAGGTTATAGTTGTTCTGAAAGTTCTTTTTAAAGAGACAACTGAACATTCTGGTTGAGAAAGTCCAGTTGCCTCTTGAAAAAGGGTTTCCTAAAAAAAACTTGATACTTTTGTGTCTCAAAGGTGCTTTTTCAAAAGGCAACTGGACTTCATTTGTTTTTCCTTGAAGTCTTTTTTTTTTTGTTCAGCTGCCTTTTGAAAAAGCACCTTTGAGACAACCATGACCTGGATGACTGAGAATCTACATAGACATTGATACTTTTGTGCACACCATCAGCAAGCATGCAAAATATGCCACAATTTAATTGACATCTCATACTCCCAATTTCTGACCATTGTAAAATATATATATATGCACCTTATACCTATAGCCACATGCATTTGGCCATGAGTCATATGATAATGATGCTTCTGAGAATTATTAAGATTGTTCTGTTCTTTTCTGTTCTGTGTTGAAATCATTTGTTCTTATTGTTCTCTGTGAATTGGGTAGAGGTTTGGATCTTCCTTTAATGTGGGTTTCTGCTCAACAGCTCAAACCATTCAGCTATTGCATACAATAGCAACATTTGACATAAAGAACCCAGCCTGGTGTGGAGAAACTATTTCCAGTGAGAAAAAAGAAAGCATATTCAGGGTCTCTTTATTGCTACTGAGAGCAGCTGAGAAAACTTGAAAATCTTGGGAACAGTTTCCACTATTATAAATATTGAACAAAATGCATGCCTTGAGAAACTGACAGTTAGTATCATGCCACTGTGAATTATTTCTTAGAAAAATGGTACATAGCTGATTTCTTAGCTTTTGTGAATATGCTAAACAAGGCACTCAGTGAGGCTAGTGCAGATACTAATATGATTGGCATGCAATTAATTGGATATAATTAAATTGAATTGAATTGCAATTAATAAATGCAGTTAATATAATTGGTCCACAGTATTTAATGATTTTTGCTTTGTCCCAATAAAAATTACTTTTCAACAGTGAACCCTGAAAGAGCAGCTCTTTGAAGGCCGATGCCAACCTTGGTAGGCAACTTTTACATCCCTGCTATCAAATGGTCCTATGCATGTTTTTGTCAGGAGTACTTCCCATTATATTTACTGGGCCTTCTTCTGAACTAATGTGGAATATAATTTGCTAATTGTTATTTGGGTACTGAAATATTTTTCAGTTTCTCCAGATGTCTTTTTATTAGTGTACTACGTTAGCCTGTTGAAGTATAGAGAATGCGGCAGAAAATTCAAATGAAATGTTATGATTTTAAAATATTGCTTGATTCCTATGATAACAAGTGTCTTCTTTCTTAAAAAGTTGGAAAGGAGAAGAGTAAGTTTACAAATTCAATCTTCAAATTCCTAAAAAAAAGGCCAAAGATGGAAAATAAAAAAGATGGAAAATATAGCTAATTTATGTATTGTCTAAATACATAAACAATAAAAGTTAAATAATTTAAAGCTTGTGTTGTTATGTTCATATTATTGGTATTGTTTAACATCAGCTTTATTTTAACCCAATGAGCTGATTTGGTTGTGTAAGACCTATGCAAGACATAACAGAATCCAGTAGCAATAACAATAGCACTTAGACTTATATATCCCTCTATAGTGCTTTATAGCACTTTCTGAGCAGTTTACAATGTCAGCATATTGCCCCGAACAATCTGGGTCCTCATTTTACCAGTCTTGAAAGACTGGAAGGCTTGAGGCAGTCAGGATCGAACTCCATGCTATGGGCAGAGTTAGCCTATAATTTTGCATTCTAACCACTGCACCACCAGGGCTCTTGCAGAATCCAATCCTCATCTCAGAATGTTGAAGAGTTTCATATGGTCCATGACTGTAGGTTGCCACCCATTTAAAAATTATGGATGCAGAGGTACATACAATACCATACAATAGCAGAGTTGGAAGGGACCTTGGAGGTCTTCTAGTCCAACCCCCTCCCTAGGCAGGAAACCCTATACCGTTTCAGACAAATGGCTATCCAACATCTTCTTAAAGACTTCCAGTGTTGGGGCATTCACAATTTCTGGAGGCAACTTCTGTTCCACTGATTAATTGTTCTAACTGTCAGGAAATTTCTCCTCAGTTCTAAGTTGCTTCTCTCCTTGATTAGTTTCCACCCATTGCTTCTTGTTCTACCCTCATAAAGTCTCCATATTCCCTATTCCCTTTTATTATAATTAGCTTGTAGCATACATGTATAAAACATAAAGCCAGAATTTATTTAAATTAATGAAAGTTGGGACAAGATGGTAAGGCAAAAATTAGTATTTAGATAACTCAACTCTGTTTTCTTGTTCCTCCAACAACTTGGCTTCCAACTTTCAATTTATTAGAGAGATAATGTGGAATACCCTCTGATAAGCGAACAAATCACACCTAACATTCTGCTCATACTTTTGATGAATATAACATCTATATTCAGTAGTATAAAACTAATTGCTGGACTAGATAAAGGAAATTATTGATATGCTCATTTATACTACTAAGCAATATATAATACCTGTATATGCTACACTTTAATTGTAGTATAAGGTTCCTGAGGTATCTTAAAATCAGTCATAGACATGGGTCTTTGTTGTTGTTTGCTAAGAAATATTAAATTATACCAAAATATGTTAATTAGAAGCAAACCACATCTCTTGAATTTATTCATCTAAAAGTTTATTGTATTAAAGCTGATCCAAATTTTTGTAGAATTTCTTTTTTAAACAAGACTCTTCTGGCACCTGCAGGCTTGTTATGCATAAGTTTTTCTTCACTATGCCATGTATATTTGTGGGTGATGGGTATGATTTAAACATTAAATGTTTAAGAACAAGCTGCAGCAAATCTCAGGCTCCTGAACATACTTCATTATCTAGCACATCCACAAAAAAGAATGTGAATGTTTTCTATTTTTGTTTGATGACTAGGAGCAAGCTAATTTCATCGTAACAATTGGATTATTTTTACTATTATTACCATATTGAATGGTCACATTCTCATATTGAATGAGATAATTGACAAAGTGTGGGTTATCAAAAAATGGAAATAAAGCTTCCGAGTTTTTATTTGAGGCCAAGTTGGAACTGAGGATGTGTTCCTATACACATGGGTCTAGATTTCTAGCAATAAGGCTAGAAATCACACTCCGTTACTTTCTTACTTTTGGTTTAGCGTGTTATGTAAACTAAACTGCTCTGGGGAGAATATGTATATGCCAGTCAGGATAATTCTGTATTCATCCAATAAGATGCTATTAATAATTATTACATTATTATTAATAATAATTCAGGATTTATTTTCAGCAAATATACATTGGAACATATATGCATAGCTACAACAGGAATGCTTATTTTAATAGTTCGTAATGTTTGATGCTGGAACTTCGCAGTAGTAAAAATGGGATACATCTACAGAGGGTTCTTCATAAAACAACCTATCTGGATTTCACTCAGAATTCCAAGCAAGTCATTGAGGCAGAAGCAGTACTGATCAGTCAGGTATATATCATTAACATTAGGACCTAGACAGGTTCCTCTTGATTCTTCTATACCTCTTCATGGTGTTTGATACCATCAACCATGGGATCCTCTGGCTTTTTTCAAGGATTGGAAGAGGGACATTTGTTTTGACTTGCTATTTAAATAGGAAGCCCAAGCCACAGCCAGGAAGGACCTTTGCCCAACTTTGACTGCTGCTAGAGGTATAGTCATACTTGGATTAGAATATCCCAGGGACAGGTAAGTAGACAAGTCTCACAGTAAAGTGATCCCACTGCTATATGAGCAGGCAATTCTGCCCTGTGATGCTGCATGTCCTTGGTTACTCAGAGCTGTCTTTTATGCCATTTAACATCTACATGAAACCAATAGTGGAGGTGATCTATCAGGATAAAGTCTCATCAATATGCTAATGACATTCACCAGTAGATTTCCCTCTGGGCTGAGCTAGAAATGCTAGGGAAGTCTGAACCGGTTCCTGGAAGCTGTGAGGAACTGGATAAAGCAAAACAGTTTAGATTAACTCTTTCAATGATGAACTGGCTGTCCATCAACAGATGAACAAATGAACAATAGAGGAACCTACTATTCGTCAATAAATAACGTGGCACTCTAACAACTCTGGTTACCCTAAGAACACTAGTTACTCTGGATCGATATAGAAAAAAATGAACTTTCTCTTGCAGGTGCGTATCTGTTCCTATGCATATTTGCCGAAGTAGTAAGTATGGTATGAGACATTGCCTCTGGAACATTCTAATCCAAGTAGGATCTTAAAGGGAACAACAATCAAAGTTAGCCAGAGGTCCCCCTGGTCATATCTTGGGTTTCCTATTTAAATAGTACATGAAAGCTTATTCAAGCTTAATCACCTTTCATCTGGATTATTGCAACATGCTCTGTGTGGGGCTTCCATTGAAGATAATTTAGAACTGTAGCTGGTATAAAATACAAGGCTAGAAGATTACTCGGTCAATCCCACCAGAACTGCAGACATCCTGTTTTAAAATCATTGCTTGGGGTGCAGGTAGAATTCCAGGCCTAATTTTTTTAAAAAAAAACTAGTTATTCATCTTAATGCCACAAACAGTGAAATATCAGATTACTTGGGCAATATCTTGCCATAAAGAATCTGCTTCAGTATCGTCAGTCTAACCTGTTGAGGGAGCTCCTATTTTCTGAGATACATAGAATATAGATATCGTAGCTTTTATTTTCTGAGGTACCATAGGGTGTAGATACAGTAGCAAACTTTCTCTGCAGTAGTCATTTACAAAATAAGATAATAAAAGAAAATAAGTAATAAAATATCGATCACAGAAGAGCTGTGCCAAGATAAAATTATATCATGTATTTATTGGCATGAGTGCCAGGTTTACTGGTTCCTTTAGAAAGAAAATGGAAGGGCAACCATATAAATGTTTATCATTAAGATTTTTTCTCTCTAATTATTTAGATTAAAATAATCATGTAGAAGTTATTGTGAAGGTTTATTACTGTTATTGCATATTAAGCCCAATTGTTCAGAAGTGTAAGAAAATATGTTCTTACAATATGTAAAATTATTTAGGGAATGCTAGTTGAAACTTGTAAAACTTTGTATTGAAGTTAACTGCAAATATTCATTTCTGCCTGTGAAATGAATACAGTACTATCATGAATCATCTGGATATAATCTTTTTATTACAGATTTCCAGTAGAATTACAAAATTAATGCAAAGAATCAGAAAATATCTAAGCAGCATTTGTATATTAGTATTATAAAATGTTTTAAGGTATTCCAACTCATTGGAACTTCTGCATTGACCTGTAATATCTGCTGGGAGGAATTCAACAATTTTAAAAAGCAGTTCCTGAGGAAAAAAACAAACTCTATCTATAGAGATTCATTTACAGTAAATGTTTCCCTCTTAGTTATTCAATTGCAGACATTAGAAGAGGTCATGCTGATTGAATAAAAGGGTGTGCTAGATTGGGCCCGTAAATGCCTTTATGCTAAAAATAGCAGCCATAGCTATTAATACTTGGTAAAGCTCCAGTGTGAATTAGCAGGTAGAAGTTTATGGTTAGGACTTTATTTACTTCAATTAAAATTGAACCAACAAACTCTGAATTAACATTTGCCAAATGCATTTTTAAAAATATTAACTTTTGAGTGATAATGGAAGTAAGAGTTTTTTAAAAAAAAATATGCCTGGTGCAATTTCCAGCTCTAATACAGGCATCATTTGAATTCAGCATTTATTCTATTAACTTATTTATTTCACTTATACACTACCTCAATCGTTAAAATAATTTTCAGTTGTTGGTTAGAAAAACTATATCCATGCTTAAATCTCCCCAAACTATTAAACATTTAAATGCTCAGCTTAAGGTTTTTATTTCTTTTATTTAACTCATTATACTGCTTCTAAACAACTGGTAACACTAGCAGCCAAACAAATTGTTTAACTATTCTGCCCTTTTTAAAAAATGGATGAAAGGGAAAAGTGTGGAAAAAATAAAGGAGGATTACAACTGAGAAGGCTCCATTGGTTTTATTTTTTCATTTATCTCAGAGGTCAGCTGGATTTTGGAATTCCTTAACAAACCAATTATAAACAAAGTCTGAATAACAGAATATAGATTGAATGTTATAGGCAACTAAATGTATTATTACTACAATATACAATCTTATTGGTTTAGGGAGCACTCATATTTCTGGTGTTATATACTGTAAATACAAAAAAAAAACTGTTCTGCCCAATGTAATAGGTTGAAATTGCTTAGGAAAGAGTAAAATGTGCTGGCTGGCATGCTGAATAGGAGTTTTCCATGGGATAGTATTTAATGTCATCCTGTTTGTGTGGTCAGAAACATTGCTTATCATGAAGCAATCTGAACACAGTAGATTGCTTCAAACAAAAGATTCAGTATACCTGAGGAAGATATTTATCATAAAGAAAGTAATAGTTAGAAAATTAAAAGTAATTCAGGGAATACATTTTCTGTATTTTTCATTTTACTTTATAAAAAGATAACAAAAATACAAAAGATAAACAATTACAGTAACTATTAGGTACAGTATGCTCAGTGAAATGCTTTACCTGGAATTTAGGGTTGAGAAATAGTTTTGGTAAACGATTGGGAAGTGAATTAAGATAAATCAGGTAAAGAATGTTTACATGATTCATGTCCAAACTTCTGGCCCTACTTAGATATTTGAACTACAATCAGGCCAGGTTAAAGCTTGGAAGTGATTAGGATTTGGCTAGCATGTGGAAGCTGTGGTACAGAGACTGAATATGATGAAGTCTTTTAGACTTCACCACTACATTAGAAGTGAGGCATAGTAAACATGCATTTCGAGAAGCCAGTCTTTCCATCCCATGGTTCTTCCGAATCCAATTTAAAATATCCCAAAGCAGTTTTATCTACACAAACTGAGGACTGCTATAAACCCAAAGGTTTGTTAATAATTTGTAAATTTATACAATTTGCCAGAAACTCCAACCAATTCTAGAGCAGTCCATCAGAGTTCGCTTGTCAATTATTAACTCACTTTCTGAGTTAATGAGGTGCTAATGCTTAAACACTCATCCCTTCTCTGTCTTCATATTTGTTTGGTTTTGTAAATTTATAAATTTTTGTTTGGTTTTGTATTTTTTTTCGAATTCAGTATCACATCTTTTAAAAGAAGATAGCCTTTTCACAGTTTTGATATATCAGATCAAAAGATAAAGTACTTTTGGAAAAACAAATGGCTTTCCATCCCAGCTGCAACTATTTGAAACTCATTCACATGGGATACAATAGAAACACTCTTTAGTCATACTTCATAACTCATCGTACAAGCAGGAGAGAGAGGCTTCTTTCCTCTATATAGCATATACTTTGTGACTGCAAAAGCTACTGGATTTATGCCTGGTGCACTGGCTTCTACAGGAAGCCAAACTTCGAGGGCAACATAGAATAGAAATCTATACATTCATACCTGCATTTGAATTATAAAAAAGTGGATGCCAGCTAAAAAATATAGGCCTATTTACCTATTGCATTGAAGGGATTCAAGGTACTAATTCATCCTGAGTCCTTGACTTATGGACAGTTGCAGTGCTTTGTGATTGTGTGTTAGAGCCGAGGTGGCGCAGTGGTTAAATGCAGCACTGCAGGCTACTTCAGCTGACTGCAGTTCTGCAGTTCGGCTGTTCAAACCTCACCGGCTCAGGGTTGACTCAGCCTTCCATCCTTCCGAGGTGGGTAAAATGAGGACCCGGATTGTTGTTGTGGGCAATATGCTGACTCTGTAAACCGCTTAGAGAGGGCTGAAAGCCCTATGAAGCGGTATATAAGTCTAACTGCTATTGCTGTTGCTATTGTTATGGTAGTTTTGCCCAAAACTGGCATTTACTTCCATTGTTTTCCTTAATGACCACTGCATTTGCTTAACAATGTTCATAAAAGATGTAAAATCAGGTCAGTCACATAACCAATCATTTTTTTTTTACCATAATGATATATGAGACAGTAATGGTCAGGCTCTATTACAGTCATATGTGAAGGTCTACTTGTGTGACAGAATATGTGATACCCTGCTGATTTTTGCCTAAATTTTTTGCCTAAAATAGAAAAAATTAGCACGGAATATAGTAAGGACAATTATGGGAAAAGTATAACTGTAGGAAACCAGAACAATGACAAAAGTTTGATAAATGCCTGGGAAAAAGTTCTATCAGATGGCAAGAAGATGTAACAAAAGAGTCCATGCTAATTCTATTTTAATATCTCTCATATTTAAAAGTATTTATAGTTAAGATTTATAAAAAAATATAAAAATATGAACAGAGCAACTCTGCTATATTACATTAAAATGGGTATGCTAAATATTTTAAAAAAATCCTTGAAACTAAGTGATGAAGATACTAAAATAGACAGTAATGTAGCTGCTTCTTTGAAACCGTTGAAATCTATTCTTTGAAAGAAATAGCAACAAGCACAGAGAAATGCAGTGTTGACATGTTGGGTTGAGTAACTCTGTATCTGTCAGCTAATGCTGAAGAAAACTCTTGACTGGTTTAGCACTCCCAGTCAGCAATGAAGAGGAGACCTGCTTGGGAAAACTAAGATAAATCAATGTACTTAGAGTTCTTTACTTCCAGCAAATAAGGCCCATTATTCATTCATTTAACATATTTATATAACCAACCATCTCAAAAAACGTGACTTTATTCCTATATTCATGTACTTGGAATAAGTACCGAGCTTGGCATTTATTCCTTAGTAAATACTTATATAATTAAGCTTTATTTTCCAAAACAAAGAGGATATCTGAACTCTCTTTTTTTTTCTTACAAGTTCAATTCAACTTTTCAATCTGCTTTGTTTGCCCAACCTAAAAGTAGAGTGCAAATATATCCCCTGTATTATCAGAGTTCTCTAGGTCAAAATCAAGTTTTAACTACATCTGTGAGTGATGATCAGAAGCATTTATCATCATCTGTGGCAGCAAAGGAAGTCACAAAATGAACGTGATTAAATATCAGAACCTGATTTTTTTTTTATCAATTGCTGTGGGATGCAGAATAATGAATCACAACGTATATTTTCTTTCCCTTTGTAGTTGAGACTTAGATAACTTAAATCATGTTCCCATTTTGCCCTTAGCATTTTGTGTCCCCACCTTATATAGCTTTGTGTGGATCTGGGTAGCTTTTAGGTGCTGAAAATCTGTCAAATCCCTGTGGACAGGATATTCCTTCCTTATATAGTGCTGGGCCTGCAGCAGTTGATAATTGCTTAACGTAATTCCTTGGATTTGAGCTCTTCTGTTCAAGGGAAGGAAAACAGCCTGTGCAAATTATATTCATCAATTTCCTATTTGACTGTCATTTTTTTCACCTCTGCTGCCTCCCCAAAGGAAGGAATAGTTAATATTGTCTTAGGGAAGAAAGGAAGCAAGCAAGCAGTTCTTCTTCTGTGGTTTCTGAAAATATCAAGTGACAGGCTCATATTTAGACAGATCGATCCTATGGAGATCAGAATGAGGAGAAATTTGTGATGAGAAAACTGCCAGACTTTTTTCAGATGAAATCAAAGGAGGCAAATCATTTTTCTTTTTATGTTTCAGTGTCAACTGTTGTTGTTACTACTGTCTTTGTTTCCCATTCTAATGGGAAACTATTCTAATGGGACCCATTCTAATGGGTCAAAAATTAACTGTATACTACCAAAACGTAGAGCTGACATTTTTTAAACATGCCTAATTTCTCGTTATTATGTTTGGAGCCTGGGAATAGTTATGGCAGAGACAACTGTTGCTGTAACAAAGAAGCCTCCAGACTTCAGCTAATTCTGGAACCGAGCACATCACATCAAATGAGCCTTAGTGTAAACATAAAGCCACCACAGATTGGCCTCCCCCAGCAATTTTCCCTGTGAATCTATCCCATTGAATGTGTATGCCAATTATAAAGAAATTTTGTGTTTCATTCATACATATTTATATTCCTTCATGTATATTTACATACCTCTTCCTCAGCAGCTCCTTTTAGATATCATCAGGTGTATCAGGATAGATATGGAGTCAGCTGAACAAAATCAGCTTTAAAAAGGTCCCTTTTGCGGCTGAAAGAAAGGACACAACTTACATTTTCCAAAAAGTCAATCGAAACTGTACGTTACAGTTGTACATTTGTAGGCAAACTTCAGCTCAGTTTATATAGAAATACTTTTAATCAAACCTAATCCTTCATAATCCTGTAAATCCTGTAAATGTCACTTGAAAAGTCAATGTTCAAGTAACAAGTTTTTTCTATTAAAAGGGTTATCTAAAAAAAAAAGTCCCAGCTGCACAGGGGAATCAAAGAAGGTTGCAACTTTCTCCCATTCCTCTTTAATCTATCAATGGGTGCCATAATGTGAAAAATTGAGGGTGGGAAAGAAAGAGAAGAGACAGAAATAATATCATAAAACAGAGCAGGCACTCTCTATGGAATGACAATTCAGCCCAAGGGAAGAAATGTTTTAAAGAATTCAAAGAGACTCCACCTTAATTAATTCATTATAAATTAGGCTGGGAATTCCTATTACAGTTTCCTGAATTATAAATTGACTCTAGATTAACAATCTTTGTTTTCATGGTTCCTTGATCTTGCCCAGCTGCATGGAATTTGACAGCAATTTCTGTTTGAGAGGTGACTACAGCATTTTATTCCAGCAATATTTGTTGAGTGAAATCTATCCTTCCTTCTTTCTCAAATATAGTAATTTTGATTTCTCGTATCCCAGTTAGATTGTGTGAACTGTTATCAGGTTTAGCAAATCCCCACTCTCCTCCAGAACTCACATAGCATAATCAAAGCATGTGAACATTATTAGCAAGGTAACCCTACTACTACAGGTACCCAGGTATAGCAATAGCAATAGCAGATTTTTATATACCGCTTCATAGGGCTTTCAGCCCTCTCTAAGCGGTTTACAGAGTCAGCATATTGCCCCCAACAACAATCCGGGTCCTCATTTTACCCACCTCGGAAGGATGGAAGGCTGAGTCAACCCTGAGCCGGTGAGATTGCTGATTGCTGATCTATAGTCAGCTGAAGTGGCCTGCAGTACTGCACTCTACCCACTGCACCACCTCGGCTCTATCAGCACCATTGTGTCCCAATCTCTCTTTTCTTCACCATTTATCTTAACGGTGTGCTACTGATGTCTTTCCCTTTCTGTTAGGATTATATATATTAATGCATTAACTTTTTCTTCCTGGATACTCCCAGAATTTACATCCCCTCTTGCTATAGTTACTTTCAAACATGTGTCAAAGGAAGTCCTCTTTAAGCAAGTCCAATGGAATGTTAAAGAATAACTATTCTTCCAAGCATTTTCCCCCCTCCACCAATTGATGATGATGAAGTTATCCATTCATTCATGTCTGACTCTTGACGATTTTGTGAGCCAGGTCTCTCTACATCTTTTGATGTTGCACTACTTCTTTGAGTTCTTTTATGCTCAGGCTAGTGTGTCAGCTTTGATGGGGCTCCGCCAATCAGCATGCATATCTGTATATGCGATAGAAAAAGTTCTTTCCTCTCACATCAGTTCAACAGAACATAACAGTTCTAATGTCAAAAGCAGAGTTAATACTGTAAAATGATCTGAACGTATAAATATTAATGCATATAAGACCACCGCACATGATTGGTTCTTGGATTAAATGTTATACACCAAGCCTTTGTTCAAACATTTTTTTTAAAGTCATAAAGCCACTTAAATATTTGTGGTACTCATTTGTAAATTTACATAACATTTATAATGTAATCCAAAGCATAAAACTCTTAAGTCTGCAATTTTGTCCATATGATTTAGCGTGAAACGGCAATATCAGTTTTCCAAAGCAACATTGTTTCGTTGTTAAAATAAAAAGGCAGCCTGAATTTGCAGGAGTATCAAACATCTTTTGAAAAAAATGAATCCTCGGGGAGAAAGCAAAAATTGACACATAGTGTACACAATTATTGTCCCATCAAAAAAGGGGAGGAAACCGAAAACTAGGGGAAAGAGGGAAAATGCCACCGGCCGGCTAAAACGTTAACACTCCAGGCTCTCCATGTATGTGAATTTATTTTAAAACATGATGCAAAAGCCTATTCTCAGACATATTCTTTCTGTTTCCTTCCAGATAAACGTGTTGACAACTGGCTCATGATGCAGTCTCCTATTCCAACTTTGATAATAAGCACACTTTACCTCCTTGCTGTTTGGCTTGGGCCTAAATGGATGAAGACAAGGGAGCCTTTCCAGTTTCGCTTCTTGTTGATTTTTTACAACTTTGGAATGGTCCTACTTAACTTCTACATTTTCAAAGAGGTATTTCTACTTTCGTGCTGTACATGGATAAAGACACATATTAGATAGGCCTGTAGTGCACAGACAGATTATATAAAGATAGCTACATATACTGTATATCCGGTCTTATACTTAGAAGTCAATCCTACTGAGTACAATATGTCTAATTGCAAGGGAGTTCTATTTAGGACTGTAGCCATAGTTGCTATAAGTAGTCCTCAACTTATGGCCTATTGCTTAGTCATCATTCAAATTTCCAGTGGACATACCTAGGGCAGTGTTTCTCAACCTTGGCAACTTGAAGATGTCCGGACTTCAACTCCCAGAATTCCCCAGCCAGCATTTGCTGGCTGGGGAATTCTGGGAGTTGAAGTCCAGACATCTTCAAGTTGCCAAGGTTGAGAAACACTGACCTAGGGGATACTTAAGTGGATTTCAAGTTTTGATGTGCCCACCCCACACGATTATATTACTTCACATCAGGCAATTGGCTACTAAGCCGCATTTACAGTCACTTACAGCATCCCTCAGTCACATAGCTGCATATTACAGTGGCTTTGCTGAAAACCAGCATTTACTTCCATTTTTGGCAAAACCCATGCCCATAGCAAATAGCAATAGCAATAGCAGTTAGACTTATACACCGCTTCATAGGGCTTTCAGCCCTCTCTAAGCGGTTTATAGAGTCAGCATATCGCCCCCACAATCTGGGTCCTCATTTTACCCACCTCGGAAAGATGGAAGGCTGAGTCAACCCTGAGCCGGTGAGATTTGAACCGCTGAACTGCAGATAGAGTCAGCTGAAGTGGCCTGCAGTACTGCACTCTACCCACTGCGCCACCTCGGCTCTATCCCCTCAGCAAACCTTTGGTTCTCACTTAATGATTGCTGCAAAAAAGATAATAAAATCACGTCAGTCACATGACTGGCCCACTTTACAACCTGTCATGAATTACGGTTGTGATGAACAGTCATAACTCAAGGACAACTTGCTCTTGTGACTCATTATTACAGGGGAAAATACAAATATTTGGCCAGCCTGATTTGCATTCAGTTATCAATTTCATTGAAATTGTTGAGTGGAGTATGCCGACTTGAAGCTTGTGGCTTCTTACTGTGAAGGACAAGAAACAATATTAATTCCCTTCAATAACGCCCATTCGAAACTCAGGAACATGCATGAATTATTTAGCACCACCAATTATGTTAAGTCATGACATGTTTTATTTGGTTTTAGCTTAGCATAGTTACATGAAATCTATCTAAACCATGGCTTATGGTCTAGAATTATGTGAGAATTCATTTCTTAAGGTTAATTTCAACAAACCTTGGTTGAAGATAACACAAATGCAGAGATTAATATCAGGTCTGCCACAATATTCCAGCAGTATTTTTATTCGGTACATTCTTATAGCAAAGCACAATATAAGCAGACAGTGCTTGCAATTGCATCTTGCAGAGTATGCAAAAGCATAACAAATTTGCCTTCACTAAGGAACCAGACATCTTGAGCCATCTACCAGAAGAGCAGGTGGCTATGGCTGTCTCAGCACTCCAAATTCTACCAGCTGAGCAGGCAAATCTAGGGCTGCTCTTAGTCTCCAGCATTTTTAAAAAAATCTTGCCTGACTCTTGAAAGAAACATTAGATAATTAAATGTTTAGATAATTAGATGTTTATCTTGGTATGTTTTTTTTTTTTAAAATGATGTGATAAACAATCGTTTTGGAATGTTAGCTTCAATTTTTGGTGAAGTTTTTTTTTGTCTTCTTCTCTTTTTTTTCTGCAAGGATTCCTGAATGTGTTTTTATTTGATGTAAACATTTTATGTAGTGGTGATAAAAGGGACCGTATGTGTTGTAATTAGGGCCAGAGCCATGAGATGACACACACACACAAACCCGCCCCGGCATGTGAATTGCTTAAAGGGGCTTTATGACAACATTTACATCATGCTGAATTGATCCTGAGTAGCAACAGGGAGAAGAATCAGTCACAAACCTGTAGTTCAGTAAACTAAATCATTTCTATTCTCTGACCATATTTCAGAGGTACTATAACATATTAACCTAGTAGGAAGGGGTAAATAATGAGAAGGTCACTCAGATGGGTTTATCAAAGACATTCCATTGCCATGTTGTTATTTACACTGTGTTTGCCTTTCTCTTGTCTTTGAAGTGTAGTAAGCCAGAGGTATATAAACTGTGATTCTGCTTTGCTGGGAGCTGGGTATACACCGTACTGATCCCTGCTTAATCAGTTCAAAGTGATTTGGTTGCTTTAGGGACAGCGGTTTCAGCCATAACAATGTCTAGAGCCAATTACTGTAGGAAGAGCCTCAATATTCTGTAACATTGCACACAATGTCTCATAACCTAGTTATGGTGTCATTATCATATTATGTTATTTAATCCAAAACCAACAAAATCAAACATAGTGCATTAAGTAGCTATCACAAAGATGGCTGGAATACCAATACGATGATTAATAGCTATCAAAGTGTAGCTGTTCATGGTCTATAATGTCATTTTGATAAGATATACAAGCAGTTGTATCACTGATGATTTATACCAAGAGTGTCAAACTCACGGCCCGTGGGCCGGATGCATCATGTGCTCGCTCTGCGCCCATCCAGTTTAGCGAAAGGAAGTCACAGGACACCACCGTGACGATGTGAGTTTGACACCCCTGGTTTATACCAAAGTTAGCATGAACTCACCCATACATAAAGGCAACTATCTGGTATTGTATCTGTATAATGAAACAGGTATGATCCCTCACTAATACATTCAATGTCCAGTTTTATTGCAGTAATTACCACAGTCCTTCTAAATTATTGATGTGAAGGCAAGGCTGCACTTCATCACAGAGTATTAAGAAGCTTGCTTTTCTTCAGATCCTGTTACAGCAGTAATCCTCTTTCTGCTGAATAATCTGCACATGAGGGGAAGGGCTTTGCCAAAGGAACAAGTTGCTTGAAGCACCCTTTTTCCAACCTGGTGCCTTCTAGCAGCATTCACAAACTTCCAAGTTAAGACAGGGATTAGCAGTATTTTTCAGGTTGAAGGATATGCTTGGGTTTTTTTAATTTATGGTATGCTGAAAGCCACTTCCAAAAAACTGTGAAGGACCAGGAGAAGGAATATGCTTAGGACAAAAACTTAAGTTTGATTTGATTTGAATATACACCGACAGACAGATCTAATTTCATATGTATAAATTCAAGAAATATGATTGTTGGGTTAAGGCATAATAAAAAGTCTTAGTGTTGAAAGTCTTAAATGGCTTAGAAACTGAACTGCAACAGAATAAGGATTACATCTTTTGGCTCTAATAGCTGTTTTTTCCAATCCAATAAAAGAGAATATTTGTAACTCAGGATTGAAATGAGGGGCTCTTGGTGCTCTCTGAGTTTGCTTGTTTTCTTGCAGAGCAGGGGTGAAATTCAGCAGGTTCTGACAGATTCTGGAGAACCGGTAGCGGAAATTTTTAGTAGTTCAGGGAACCAGTAAATACCACCTCTGACTGGCCCCACCCATATCTATTCTCCGCCTCCTAAGTCCCAGCTGATCAGGAGGAAATGGGGATTTTGCAGTAACCTTCCCTTGGAATGGGGAGGGATTGGAGATTTTACAGTATCCTTGCTTTCTTTTGTGCTCTTGCTTTCTTTTGTGCTAATAGTTGTGAGATGCCTTCAGTGGAATAGAAAAAAACACAAGAACTAAGTTAAATGAATAAATAACATAAGTTTCCATGTTCTCTCACACCAAAAGCTTTGGGATGGTGTTCCATAGTACCTCCATGGGGATTGGGTACCCCAGATCAAAGGAAACAGCCTAGGATTTATGTGGCACATTGAGCTTAAGTGATCCTTTGAGAGGAAAAGGAGAGTAGAAATTTAAACTCAAGCTTTATTAAATGGTGCTAGTTAGTTTAGAAAGAAATTTTTGCAATATTAATTTGTGAATTCCTACTTTCAGCTGTTTTTGTCATCAAGAGCTCGAGGATACAGCTATATCTGCCAGTCTGTGGATTACTCTGATAATGAATATGAAGTTAGGGTGAGTAGCAATAACAATTATTCCTATATCACTTAAATTATTTTTATAGGTTGAAATTACTCTGTCTCTTCCTGTCCCCTAGTGAAAAACTATTTCAGCACGCAGATAATGTAAGAGCTTCGCTACATGTTACTTTCAAGAAGTTTTTAAAAGTGTATTTAAACTCATCACTTTATTTTAAAGAAACATGCAGGACCTTATAAGAATTGGGATTATTCCCTTGTTTCTAGCCATATCTCTTCCATCTCTCTCCTCCCCCTCAATTTAAAATTATACTCCATGACTTTTTCTATGTACTTCAAATTGGTTTAAATACTATATGAGAAATACCACGAAACAGGTAAAATGTCCTGCTTCTGGAAGTATGTGTTTTTATTGCTTAGGAACAAATAATTTCCCCTATACTTAAGAATTGCAAGTTGAATGTGTGCAATTTAAAAGGTACATCATCTAAATATCATCAACTGAGAACATGGGAAATGTCTCTAATATAATTTATTTTACAACTAAGTCACATTTTGCCTTAGCCAATTCAGGTTGTCCTTAACTTACATTCAAAATCACAACAGCACTAAAAAAAAAAATGATTTACGACTAGTCCTCACATTTACGTTTGTTGCAGCATCCCCATGGTCACGTGACAAAAAATTGGGCGCTTGACAACCAGCATGTATTTACAATAGTTGCAGCGTTCCAGAGTGATGTAATCACCATTTGTGCCAGCTGGTTTTCAACAAGTGAAGTCAATGGGGGGATTTGCTTAACAATTGTGTTATTTGCTTAACAACTGCGGGGATTGGCTTAACACCTATGGCAAAAAAATGGTCACAATACAGGAAGTCCTGAGCCCAAAATTTATGATGCTAAGTCAGATGTTTGTTAAGTGAGTTTTGCCCCATTTTATGACTTTCTTGCCACAGTTGTTAAGTGAATCACTGCAGTTGATAAGTTAGTAACCTAGTGGTAAAGTGAACCTGGATTCCCTGCTGACTGCTTATCAGAAGTTCCTAAAAGAGGATCACATGACCCCGGGACACTGCAACCGTCATAAATATGAATCAGTAGCCAAGTGTCTGAATTTTGATCATATGACCATGTGGATGCTGCGACAGTCACAAGTGTGAAGTCACTTTTTTCAGTGCTGTTGTAACTTTGAACAGTCATTGAATGAACTGTTGTAAGTCGAGGACTTGCCTGTATTGAACCCTGACTCGCTTAATGGCTGCCTTGCTTAGCAGTGGAAATTCCGGCTGGAAATCAAGAACTATCTATACTGTATTCTTACACCTTTCCAGAGCCCTTTGTTCCACCCAAATGGAGACACACAATAATTCACACTGATTTTTTTTAGAATGTCATGGACTGTCTCTGATATGAAGACATCTGAGATTATTCTGAGAGCAATTAGAGACGACTCAAGAGAGCTAGCCTAGAGATGCAGATTCAGATTTAAATGCTAAACACGTTTCACATCTTAAAGTAAGATAGTGATAGCTTCATCCAGTTTTCATGATACCTTTGCAATTTCTCTTTAGGCTTATGAGGAAAATGTGCTGAACCGTGCAGGAAACAAAGTTTAGTTAACATGCTAAGCTACAGGCTGCCAGTGTGAATCAGGCCTTCTAAGCACTGATTTTTGCAAAATAATCAGAGCAATAGATATCAACAAGCAGGCAACTTTATATTTTCAAAGGAAGGGAATGCCCTGTTACTGGATGCATGAAAAATGACTGCTTCCAGCTCATTACGTGGGCTAAAAAGTTGTAAGAATCCTAAAAGTTTATTTGGCTAAAATATTTCAACATTGCCTCCTTTAAAAGATTTTTTTTTAAAGTAATTTATTTCCTTCTAGAAAGTAATAACAATCACACCTATTACCAATTGATAACACAATACAGTATTCCCCTGAAAATAAGACTCTCTTACAATATTTTTCCACCAAAAAAAGATACCAGGTCTTATTTTCAGGTAGGAATGTCATCCACTGACTCACTCACTTGTACAGGTCGCCCCCAGCCTCTTTTTCGCTGTCAGAGGCCTTCAGGAACTTCTTCAGCTTTGGATACCTGCAGCCAAGCTTCGCACACCTCAGCCCATTTCTTCTGCAGCCAGCAAGGCTTTCCCGAAGTCCTCTATAGCCGATAACAAGGCTTTGTTACTGGCTACAGAGGCCTTCAGGAAAGAACACGTAAATGTGAGGCTATTAATTTAGTGGCATTTGTTTTTATTTGATTTCTTAAATATTTCTGGTGCAGGTAATACTAAAGCTTGATGATAAGAAATATTCCGTGGTCAAGAATTCTCTCTCCTCAATGTTATTTATAAATGTTGTGTTTTTATAGCCATATGTCTTTTCAGAAACTAGATAAAGGGAACTGTGAAGCAAAATTGTACAAAAAAATAGTTTTTTTAAAAAAAATCTGAAAATTCCAGTATCATTCTAGCCTTTAGTTATAACAACTACACTAGCAATAGCAATAGCAATAGCAATAGCAGTTAAACTTATATACTGCTTCATAGGGCTTTCAGCCCTCTCTAAGCAGTTTACAGAGTCAGCATATTGCCCCCAACAACAATCCGGGTCCTCATTTTACCCACCTCGGAAGGATGGAAGGCTGAGTCAACCGTGAGCCGGTGAGATTTGAACAGCCGAACTGCAGAACTGCAGTCAGCTGAAGTAGCCTGCAGTGCTGCATTTAACCACTGTGCCACCTCGGCTCTCTTACTGCTACAGTAATAGCAATAATAGCAGACACATTAGGGATGTATAACATCATCCATCAGCCATGCTTGCTGATAATAGTCTTATATTTCTGCTCTTATTTGGTTAGGTTATTTACGTTTTATGACTCTTCAATGTTGACATGATTACAGTCTTTGCGAGTAGTTTATACAATATGTAATTGAAGACAACAACAGAATATAATAATAAGTACTTACAATTTTTTCTAGTGTGGATGTTTATTCAATAATCTGTGGTCTGAGGAGGCCACAGATTTACTCATTACAATTACAATGAATTGGTGCAAGATAGGGCAATTAGTAGGCCTAAATTAGGGGAAACACCTGAGGTTGTATCTCTTGGGTCCATTATGAGAAAATTGATATTCTGGGTTATTGGTTGTATAATGTCTGGCTCCCCAATCATGGATTTATCCCAGTCAGAAATTGTGTATTCCAGAGTATACTTACTGTAATGTCAGGCATGAAAGACTAACTCCATGTGTGAAGGTAACAATTAAACTGATTTATTGCTAAAGCCTAGGCACATAGTCTTTAGCAATAAATAACTAACAATCAACATCTAGATTTAGATAAGGGCCAACAGCAAACCTGTGGCTATCTAACAATTCTAGGCTGATTCCCCCTATTCACTCAGGCATCCCCAGGTTCTGCAATTCCTTCCCCTACATACAGTATATATATATATACTAGTGATGGCTAATTTTTTTGTCATCATGTGCCGAAATCTTGCTTGCCAACCCATAATAGAATGCACACGCAACCCCTACCCCACGCAACCCATCCCCTGTGCATGCCCCTCCCATGCAATCTCATGCATCTCCTGCATGTACCCTGCCCCCCCACACACACACACGCATGCATGGCAAAGATCCAAAAACCAGCTGGCTGGTGGGAGGTGTGCTCACATGCGTGGTGGAGCTGAGCCGGGGTGACAGCTCATGTGCCCACAGAGGGGGCTGTGCGTGCCACCTGTGGCACACATGCTATAGGTTCGCCATTACGGGTATATACGGTACTGTATTAAACAAGTGTGTCGTCCCCCCCGTACTTCAAACTGAAGAAAGAAAAAAGAAAGAAAACCAGTTGTTCATGCATTTAACAACAAACAAAAGGGAGAATAAGTGTGCCACTGAACCTGCCTGGAGACTCCACATAAAAGAACTAGGAGCACACCATAGTAGATAGAATCTCCATCTGCTCACCAGTGGCCTTGCCCATGTAGGGGTTAATTGGCTGCCAAGAATGGTGATTTCCTCCCTGCCACCTCTTTAACCAATCTCTTTATCCTCTTTGAGTCATTTGGCTGCTGTGCTCCCCACATGCCACTCGTATTCAGTTTAGTGAACTTTCGCCAGGGAGTCGACTGGGGATTGCAAACTATCTATTCACACCTGGCAAATGTAAATTGCTTTCTTCTCATCTGTGACACTGATTAATTTTCTGGCTTGAGCAACTGCTTAAGAAGTGCTTTGAGGTTTATCATTTTATTTATTTTCTTCTCAGATGAAAAGTAGGATAATAATAGTTGTTTATAGGTTCTACCTAGAATATTGCTAATTGAATTATTTGCATTTCTCTTTAAAACTAAGCAGCTAGTAGATTAAAAAATATGTAATTGAGCATTAAAGGCAGACTTTGCATATTTTAAATATAGAGCCAATATATATTTTATATATAGAGCCAAGGTGGCGCAGTGGTTAAAAGCAGCACTGCAGGCTACTGCTAGATCAGCAGGTCAGCGGTTCAAATCTCACCGGCTCAGGGTTGACTCAGCCTTCCATCCTTCCGAGGTGGGTAAAATGAGGACCCAGATTGTTGGGGGCAATATGCTGACTCTCTGTAAACCGCTTAGAGAGGCCTGAAAGGCCTATGAAGCGGTATATAAGTCTACTGCTATTGCTATTGCTATTAAATGTTCTTAGGCAGAAAGATGTTAAGATAATGTCATTTTACATCTAATAATTTGTTAGCCGTACCGGTAACATCATAATTTTCATAATGCTTTTCAGAACTTGTTCTTAATTAACATGTAAGACATCAGCTTTATTCGTTCCGACTACCCAGGATCTTTCTGTTTCACATTTGAAGAAAACATCATATTTTACACGTTTCAGTTTTTTATATGTAATCATTGTTTGTATGAGTCACAGCTTTATTTCTTTAATATATTTGTAATAACCTGATGTCCTTCAATATTTACTAATTTCCTAGATGGATGAGAGAGAGAGAGAGAGAGAGAGAGAGAGAGAGAGAGAGAGAGAGAGAGAGAGAGAGAGAGAGAGAGAGAGAGAGAGTGTAAATCTAATGCAAACTAAAAGAAAAAACAGAATAGAAAGGGTTAAAAGTGCAAAGGAAAAAGAATGAAAAGAAAGAAAATAGTGTTAGGGAAAAAAAGAAATATATAAAGTAGTGACTTCCAATTTTCATCACAATAAGTATAAACAAATGTTGTAATTCTTCACTCTCTCTAAATTTACAAACATTTCTTTTTTCATACCCTATGCTATGTCTTATCTATAACAAATCTTGCAGATCTTTATGGGATTCCTGTACCTAAAGTCCCCTCTAGTGTCCACTTTTTGAAATCATGAAATTTGTTTCTGTCTTATATCTTGTAAAAAGCAAAACAGGATCTATAAAGAGGATGTGGAGTTCCATTATAGATAAGAAATAGCTACATCTCTATAGAAATGCAAAACAGAATGAAAACTTTCTTGAACTCATTTGAGTTAATATAAAAGGAAAAAAGAAATGACGTTGCCAAAAGTGTATATTACAGATGACCAAACAGATGAAATAGATGGAATCTTTTTGCTAATTAGTTAGGTAAGATGTGCAGGAAACCCACTACAAAAGTACCCTGACATGAATTGGGAGACAAAGTCTGCACTAAATGGGAGATCTAACAAATTTCAAAACAAAGCTAGCAGACAACTTTGTCACCCAAAAGATGGAGAAGACAACTAGAGGGTTAACTATACTGGACTTAATCATTACTAACAAATATTAAATAATAGAGAGGTTGAAGTTGTGGGAACTTTGGGAGAGAGTGATGATATCATATTGGAATTCAACATAATGCAGGCATAGATACTAAAACAAAGTCAAACTAATGTCTTACACTTTAAGACAGCTGATTTCAACAAGCTTAGAGAGAGCTTGGGTAGGATAACTGGATGGAAATCTTAAAGGAGAAAACAATTCAAGAATCTTGGGAAACTTGAGATTATAAAAACCCAGCCTAGCACAATACCACTGAAAAAGAAAAAGAAAAAAGAGAATCCAGACAAAACCAGTATGGTTCCATAAAGAACTCTGATAAACTGAAAAACAAAAAGGACAGTATAAAAACTGGAAAGAGGAGACATAACTAAAGCAGCATATAGCCCAAAGATGAAGTCAGGAAAGCTAAGGCTCAGAATGGAATGAATGAATGAATGAATGAGTGAGTGAGTGAATGAATGAAACAAACTAAGCTATTAGTAGAAGCCAACATGGATTGATCAAAAACAAATCATGCTAGACAAACCTTATTATTGGATCAGCAAAATGCTGTGGGCATAGTACACTAGTATACTTGGACTGTGGCAAGTCATTTGACAAAGTAGACTACAGCCTACTTCTTGGTAAGATACTGCGGGATAAACAGCATAACCACCAGATGGATTTGTAACTAGTTGACCAACTGTGCACAACTGTAGTTCTCAATGGAACTACATTGACATGGAAGGAAGCATGCAGTGGAATACCCTAAGGTTCTGTCTTAGTCACGGTACTCTTCAACATCTTCATAAACAATTTAGATGAGGAGATAGAAAGGGAACTCATCAAATTTGGAGATAACACCAAGCTGGAATAGCCAATACATTAGAAGACAGTCTCAGGATCCACAAAATCTTGACAGACTGGGCTCTATCCAACAAAATGCAATTCAGTGGCGAGAAAAGCAAGGTTTTACACCTATTCAGGAAAAACCAAATGCACAGGTATAGAATTGGCTCAACCTATCTGACTCTACTGCAGTACCAGTGAAGGGGATTTAGGAGTTCTAGTGGACCACCACTTAAGTATGAGCCCATAGTGTACTGCAGCTGCCAAAAAAGCGAGGCAGTTTTAGGCTGCATCAACAGAGAGATAGTATCAAGATTACATGAAGTGCTGGTACTGCTTAATACTGCATTGGTAAAACCACACTTGGAATGCTACATCCAGATGTTGAGATGCTAGAAAGAGTGCAAAGAACAGCAACAAAGATAATTATGGGACTGGAGACTAAAGCATATGATGAACAATTGCAAAGACAGTATGCCTAGTGTTAACAAAGAGAAGTACTAGAGACAACATGATAGCAGTCTTCCAATAGTTGAGGGACAGTCACAAACAAGAGGGGATTGACCTATTTTTAAAGCACCTGAAGGCAGGACAAGAATTAACAAATGGAAACAAGCTAGAATTAAGGAGAAATTTCCTAACAGTTAGAACAATTAATCAGTGGAATAGTTTGCCTCCTGAAATTATAAGTGTTCCATCACTTGATGTTTTTAAGAGATTGGATAGCCATTTGTCTGGAATGGTATAGAGTCTTCTGCTTAAGGAAAAGTTGAACTAGAAGACCTCCAAGGTCCCTTCTAACTCTGATATTCTATATTCCCATGAGATGCTGTTTGTATTTGATAATTAATTCCAAAATTTATTGTAAAAGTTTCCAATTTTATCTGACCCCTTAGTCCATTTATAACTTTATAGGATCAAAATCTTCTTTAGGTTTTTGCTGTTTATTTCAGATTCTTTAAATTCCTATGCTTATGATTATTTTTTTTATTTTGCTCGGGATTAAAGACAGCCTCACCCAGTGCTTTCAAATTTGTCTTTCTAAAGGGCTTTACAACAGCTTAGCAATAGTTAATCAACAACGTGATTGGAAAGTGAGGTTTGTGAGCTTAGCATCCTTTAAAAGTCTCCATCATGGTTGCAACAAGATGGCTAGTTCTATCATCTTCCCACACTCAAACTCACAGGAAACTGCTGTCCTACAGTTTTCTCATGTGGAGCAGCCATCCCGAATTCCTGTGGATGATCTCCTGTCCTCTCTTTATCTGGAGAACTTTCAAGAACTTTCTCTATCACTAATTTTTGGATTTTTATCATGATTATTAATTCTGCTTTCACAGAACTGCTTCAGATGGCCATATTTCCTTTGGAACTTTGATTTATGAATTTTATCACCTATTCAAATTCTTTATGTCAAAGATTTACCTTAGCTGTTTGTATGACTTACTCTTCTGTTAGAATTTGTTTAGACAGGTTTACCCTGAAGAAAATAGCAAGATTATATACATTATAAGACAATTTCTTTATATAAATAGTAGTGATAACACATATCTCAGATTTTTTTTTGAATTTCTATGTCCTAAAGATCACTTTATTAAGGAAGTCTGATCTGCATCCGTACCATTACTAGATGGCAGCAAAAAGCTGAAATTATTTATTCTTGTTTGCTCCCACCAAATCATTATCCAGACATTTGCAGGCCAAAACTTGGCAGTCCTGTCTTAATCATTCTTGACACAGATTATGTTTTTTAGAAGATGCCAGTACTTTCCACAATAAATTGGTTGATAATAATGTAAATGTTATTTTTACATTTCTAATCCAAATTTATTTTCAACAGCATACTTTTCACAGCTTCAAAATGAAGGCACAAATCTTAAAATATATTCCATATTGAATAGCAATAGCACTCTCTAAACAGTTTACAGAGTCAGCATATTGCCCCCAACAATGTGGATCCTCATTTTACCAACCTCAGTTGGATGGAAGGCTGAGTCAACCTTGAGCCAGTCAGGTTCGAACTCCTGGCAGTGGGAAGAGTTTAGCCTGCAGTACTGCTTTCTAATTACGGTGCCACTACGGCTCTCACTGAATTTATGAATACTGAATATACTCCATATTGAAAATTAAAAATACGTTCTATACTGAGAGTGGAGGTTATGCAACAGTTGAACTGAATATAAATTCATGCTCTGTATTCTATTCCCTTTAGCAGTGTGGCTAGTCAATGCACATAAAGTATATTTCTCAATTGAGAGTTTCCAGGTTCCTTAAAGATTAAATTGGGTCTCTCTTTATGATCAGTAGAGGCATTGTTTTCTAAATTTGTTGATTTTTTTAATTTTATTGTTTTTATTTAGTTTTAGGTTTATTGTGCCATATTTGTTATTTTGCCTTTTTTGTTATTTTGTTATAGCATTAACAATAGTTTTGAAAATCAGTATCATAGATATTTAAGACAAGTAGCAACCATTTAGTATCTGATCTAAAATAAATTACGGAAACCATGGAGGATAGCAGAGGTCATAGAAGTATTTTTCTACTCTATAATGTAACCTGTGTGTTTCTGCTTTTTCTGTATGTTGTGTCTTTGTGTTTTGTGGGTGTATGCGCTTTAGCATAAATAGACTGTGCATGCTTTCTTTGGATCACATGACCAGGAGGGAGGGGCTTAGAAGGGAGCAATTGTGGTTTTCTCCACAATGAATTTCTTGGGTCTGTTGTTCTTTAACTCAATGTTTGTTGTACTTCTCTCTCTCTCTCATTGTGTTTCTTGGAGAGTTACCTTGCTGATGAACAGACACAGATAAAGTCCTGAACTTCCTTATATAATTTATTTCCGACATTTTTTGAGGTTGGGAAGAGTAATTTAAGCAAAAGCATAAACTATTTTTCATGCAATTATTGCATTCCTTACAGCGATATCAGGAACTATCCGCAGTATAAATATAAACTTTGGAAAAAAACAGAACAATAAAGGGCCCAATTTGATAGGGGGGTGGGGAATTAGCAAACTAATAGTCATGTTTGAAAGAGAGACTGATCAAACTACAATCTGCAGAGAAAGAGAAAAATTTCCCTAATGTATTCATCTGGGGAAGGTAAATGGCAGTTTCCTTCCTCCCTTCGTTCATTCGTTCCTTCCCTCCCTCCCTCCTTCCCTCCCTCCCTCCCTCCCTCCCTTCCTTCCGCCATGCCGTACCATGCCTACCAATTCTGTATAGCATAGAAAGAGAAATTTTAAAACAACAAACCACAATGGGACTATAGGGATACTCCTCATCTGAGAGTACCACTATTGTATTTTGTGAATTGTTTTAACAGGCCCAAAGTTAATATCCCCCCAAATATTCCATCAAACTACCCTGCTAAAAAAAATTATCAGGGGTCATTGCATAGTGTTTGTGGATAATTGCAGATGCCTCCAGATGGAACTCCTTTGGGGGGGTGGGACTGTAAGCCAGCCTTCTCTCCCTGATCCCAACTAACAAGTTGTCAGTTTAAACTCAAAGGGATTTGAGTTGAGTTCAATACAGTTTCAAAAATACTGTTCTGTGGCTTGCTGATGTATTGTTAATGACAAACCAACGATGGAAATCATGCCCTTCTAATAAAAAAAAACCCAAGCCAGTCAACCACATAATTCATTGCAATGAGCAAATGCACCTAAAATACCTATTATTTTGTGTGAGCTGTATCTTGCCTCCAGTCTCAGATGCACTCTGCCCTTTAAATACCGGTTGATGAAAAAATACAAATTGGAAGAGTCTATTCTGCTGTTGTGCTTGGCTGTTTCCCTCAGGCAACAGCTCAGGCAACACTTGAATTGGCAAATGTGGGAACAGAGTGCTGAACTGGAAGATTTTGATCTAAACCAACAAGCATGTTCTACAGTTTCATGGTGGCTATCTTTACATTTGAAAAAAATGGGATGTATTAATACTGCAGGATCCAATCTCCATAAGTTTGTTGTATGTGGCTTTTTAGATGTTGATTGGGGTGTTGATGGCTGGCTATTAAGCCACTGGCTGTTGTTTGCTTGTGCTGCCAAGCCCTCACCTCCTTAGCTGGTGGTCAATCATAGCTGGCATATCAACAGCCCAATCAACATCTAAAAAGCCGTATAACAACAGGCGCCACATGAATACCACACACAGAATAGCCCAAAGCATACACTCTGTTGGAAAGAAGTTCCCTGAAGATGGGCTCCAACATGAGTCAGAAAGCTTGGAAGACTGGTCCCCGTGACCGTCCCAGATTGGATCCTGCAACGTTATCCGGGGACACATATATTTGCCTTCATTTGTGTATTAATATTGTTAGCTAGGAAATACTGTTTTAGAAAGCAGGGAGAGATTACTTCGGCTTTTTTCAAATAGTAGCAGAACATCAACTTTCTAGATTGCTGTGTAATAACTGGAAAACTTGATTTGTTTAGTCACATGCTTTTCATGCTGTCTTTCCAGGCTACCTAGTTCAACCCAGTTTACAGACGTATAAAAACATTATTTCAGTTCAATAATAAAACCAACCTAGAACAAGGATATATGAACATTTAAATAGTACAACAATAAAACAAATTTAGTATTTTTTTAAATCAACTTGAAACCGATGCTCGCTATCATAGAATCATTCATTCAAAAGTTGAGAATGGTAAAATTATTATGCAGATGATTAGTTTTAATCTCTGCAGTATGTTGAATAGCATCATCTCAATTAAAAACTACAGTACTTAAAACTGAAAAATGTCAGTCGTTCAAGGAATTATAAGACATGTGAATAATAGGCAAAGCAACAAATAGGGTCTCTGATACCAATCTTAATTTTTTAAAAAATATATTTCTACAAATGTAGTAATCCTTTAGATCAGGGCTGGGCAATTTATTTTCCCAAGGGGCCACATGAGAAACTGGGACAGTTGTGGAGGGCCGAACCAATGTATACCCTGATTTGATGTCCTCAAACTCTGTCAACTCCTCAGGCTGCTCTAGGTGTGTGGGGGGGTGAGCCCTCCCCCTCCCGTGACCACTAGCTGATTGAAGGGGTACAAAGCAATTGCACAGAGTTCGGCCTGACTCGGATGCTTTTCCTGCCCCCTGCAATACATTTATTTACATTTGATTTCTGATGACCAATTGACGCCATGTGAGCCAGATGGGGATAGTCAAAGGGCAGATATGTCCCAGGGGCCGTAAAATGCCCAGATCTGCTTTAGATTACGCCAGAAATGCATTAATCCCACTGCAATTAATACAAAATAACACAATATGTTATTCTGAATATTATACTGAGCTGAAGTGGTGCAGTGGTTAGAGTGCAGTACTGCAGGCTACTTCAGCTGACTGCTAGCTGCAGTTCGGCAGTTCAGATCTCACCGGCTCAAGACCTTTCATCCACCCGAGGTCAGTGAAAGGAGGACCCAGATTGTTGCGGGAGGCAATATGCTGACTCTATAAACCTCTTAGAGAGGGCTGTAAAAGCACTATGAAGTGATACATAAATCTAAGTGCTATTGCTATACCAGTATAATACAACCTGTTCTAAATGTTCGTAGGTAGTCCTTGACTTATGACCATTTGTTTCTATATCTATATCTGTTTAAAGATATAGTGGTGCTGAAAAAGGTGACTTGCAACCAGTCATGCTTATGGACATCGCAGCACCTCTATGGTCATGTGGTCAAATCATCACGACTGACTTAATGATCATCTCACTGAACAATGGAAGTTTCAGTCCTAATTGTGGTCATAAATCTGTAGTCCTGACAAGTGCCCAAGAAGCCATTTGTGTAGTCATGAATTGTCTTTCAAAGCAGTTCAACCATAATTGGGTATTATGACTAGGCAAGGTATTAATGCATGATTGACTGAAGGCAAAATCATGCAGTGTGCTTCCAAGGAGCAGGGAGCAGCAGAAGCCAATTGTTTATAATGCTTTCCTAAAATAAAATAATCAGAATTAAATAGACTTGTCTTCTGAGACATGGAATATTTAGGAAAGATTCATCCATTTATCAGTATTCTTTTCATAATCCCATGATTAGGATTAATTGTGCCTTCATTGTGCCATTAAATGATATTTGAATATTATTAGAAACACATCCTAAGGTGGGAGAGTAATTGCAACACTGTCCATAGTAAATCTTTACAGCAAAATTACAACATGGGTGCAGTAGCATTGTACAGATTTTTCCCATTACTTGCTTGCACGCCAGCATCTGATGCAAGTTACAAGTTCTGACATTTGAATGATGCTATTGCACACATTTTGCCATTTCATCCCTTCTTGTGTTCCCTGCGGGTTCCCAAGCATGGTTGCTTCTTCTAGTTCATGTGTTGCAAATCACAAGTTGAAAGATCATCATCAAGTGCTTTCCATTGGGAGAATATGAAACTGTAACTTTTATGTTTTTAAGAAAAAGAGAGCTCTCAGTTGTCCACTGTGGAAAGACTCACATTTTAGAGATACTGCTTAAATAACATCTTATATTCTCTACTCTTACTTCATATTTTTCAGAAATATTTATAGATTCCTGAAAGTTTTAAATACGTGCATAGTGTGTTAGAATTCATATTTTTTTAAAATATATGTAGTTTCACATAGTGGTACCGTGTTATATATAAACATCATTCCTACTCACTTTATAAATTGAGAGCACTGAGTTATTATACTCTGAGCAGAAACTGAAAAGTAGTAAATGTTTAAGCAGTTAATATTGGTTCATAAAACAGTTAAGAAGTTATAACCACAATGATTAGAACACTGAAGTATCTTTAATTTCATTAGAGAAAAGACAGCATCTGTTTGCTGCTGCCTGTAACCTTGTATTTATGTACATAAAAATGTATGGTTTTAATGTTTAAATAGGCCAGACTAGACAGAATAGATTCATAGTGTAACTTTAAGAATCTACAATTATACTTATAGCTGCTATAAAGAAGATCCGAAACCACTTCTTTATTTCTTTTTTTTCTTTTCTATTTTTCTTCTACCTTTTTTTCCTTTGTTTTTTGAACTTTGGCTCTTTTATTTCTTCCTTTTTCATTTTTACTCTCTTTTTTTGTTTGTATTTTTCTCTTGTTTTGGAAAGTTTCAATAGCATTATTTATTTATTTACTATGTAATTTATATGCTGCCCATGTTGTTGTCCAGAGTGATGCTAGGTGACTTACAAATAATCAAAATAGCAATATAAAAACAAATTATATACACACATTAACCCAACCCCACAACCCGCGCTCTCTCTCTCACACACACACACACAGTATTGTCTTTTGAGAGAGAGAGAATATTTGTGAATATGAAATAAATAAATAAATAAATGAAAATAAGAATATTAATCATATTTCTGCACTTGTAGTATAAGATGGCTAGGCCTGATGAAGTTGTGTGCATATCTGATTTTATCTTAATTTCCAAGTCATGAAAGATGCTTGTTCCAAATAAGACTTCAAATGGCTAAATTCAGGAAAATGTGGGAGATTTTTTTTAAATACTTTTTGGGGAGAATAATATACAAAATGGTTTCACATCTCTTGTCTTGGCATTACAAAATAATATTTAACTCTTTATTTAAATACCTACTAACTGAGACAAACAGTCAACGAAAAGAGATAAATACTGTGCAAATTGTGCAGGAACTTCTTAACCCAGAAGAACAAATTGAGTAATTAAAGATTCCATGGGACGCACATCCTATCCTACATGGTGCATTAATCTGATCTTGTCTTTCGTGATTCATTGGTCTGATCTTGTCTTTATATTCTTCTTTCGTTTCACAGATAGCAGGAGCTTTATGGTGGTACTACATATCAAAAGGAATTGAGTATCTGGACACAATATTCTTCATCCTAAGAAAGAAATTTAACCAAATCAGTTTTCTTCATGTCTATCACCATTTCACTATGTTTACTTTATGGTGGGTTGGCATCAAATGGGTTGCAGGAGGACAAGGTGAGTAAACTTGTCTACTAAGTGGAAAGTGAATATTGAAAAGATAATGAATATTCATATAGAGTATTAGCATGCACATATTTTCTATACTACAGTTATAAAAATAAGTTGGATTAATTCTGTGGTGCTAACAGTTTAAAGGTATATTCTTCCTTGTCTGGGAAATGAGGGGGAGGAAAAATATATTACTATAATCTTGTGAAACACTTTTCACACTGGCATAAGTGCATGATTCAGATTTTAAATCCATATTCTTCCCCTTGTGTTTAGGTCTATGAACTGCATGAAGCAACAGATAGATCTAACTTGCCTAACTAAAATTCTGCAACCACAGGCAGATAAATTTTTTGATTGTGCCTTGTTTAATTAACATGGTGATGAAAGAATCTAGTCGACCAAGTCATAATAAATTCAATAACTTCCATTTATGCTTGGAACACCTGTATTTATTTTATTTTTATGTACTGTAAAAACTAGATTTAACTGCTTCGTTTTACTCTGTGAATAAAAATTGTACATAAAGATTATATCAGGCTCAGTGGTGGGTTTCAAATTTTTTTAGAACCTCTTCTGTATGTGTAGCCTGCTTTGTGGGAATGGCTTGCCAGCCATGTGACTGGGTGGGCATGGCCAACTTGTAAAATGTGGTGACACTCACTTAACAACGCTCTTGCTTAGCAACCAAAATGTTGGCTCAGAAACTCTGGCATTTGAAGCACGCAAGTTTTAAAGCTGTCAGGTTACAAGACCCTCACCCTTTAGGGGAAAAAAACCCCCAGGGGTGTTTAAACTTTAAGACCTGTGGACTTCAACTCCCAGAATTCCTTCTCCAGTCATCTTGGCTCTGGCATTGAAGTGTGCAAGTCTTAAAGCAGTCAAGTTACAAGACCCTTGCACCCCTAACCCTTTAGAAAAAAAAAACCCCAGGGGTGTTCAAACTTGATAGCTTTAAGACTTGTGGGCTTCAACTCCCAGAATTCCTCCTCCAGTCATGTTGGCTCAGGAACTCTGGCATTGAAGTGTGCAAGTCTTAAAGCAGTCAAGTTACAAGACCCTTGCACCCTTAACCCTTTAGAAAAAAATACCCCAGGGGTCTTCAAACTAGATAGCTTTAAGACTTGTGGACTTCAACTCCCAGAATTCCTCCTCTCGCTCTTCATCTTGGAGCTGGATCCAGTTCTAAGCAGCACTGTAGATTTGTGGAAACTCTTCTATAGAAGAGGTTAGAACTGGCAGGAACCCACCCTTGATCAGACTGTAATACTTATCACACTTTCTTTTCATTTTTTTTAATTTATGGTTTCTTAAGTCATACAACTCTCTTACTTTAAATCAGAATCTTGGCCATAGTTTTCATTTTTCTGTCTTTAATAATGCATGTTTCCCTGTGTATACATTTCCATAGATTGCCTGATAAATTAGATATTTTTTGCTCTTATTAAATAATAAATTCATAATTTCTATTATATAGTATAACCGTTCATATGACTCTGCAGTCCCTATATACTTTATAGTTGTAAACGATAACAGTTTGAAAGGATACACATTTACCCCAAATCAATAATCCTTCCAGTACAAGTCTAGAAAAATGAGCCATCTCAAATATCAGTTTTCTGACTTGATCAAGTGTTACATTTGCGTGTTCAGTCCAGCACAAGAAAACTGTTTTGCTTAGCAACATAAATGTCAATTGTGGTCAAAGTCAATGACTACCTGTACAACTAGGAATATGGAAGAGTTATTCATTGCTTATCCTTTGTTGGACTGAAAATGGACATGTAATCACCAAACATTTCTACTCTTAGTTGTGCTGTTGTTTAGTAAAATTACAAATATCATGTAGAACAAGTGATGTGGGAATATGATTCCACTCTCCAATACTTGTAACAATTTATGGTTGCAATAAAATTGGAGCAACTCATTCAAGCTATAGAGTGGCTACCTATAGAGAATAGAATAGAATAGAATTTTATTATTTGTATGCCGCCCTTCTCCAGGAGGGCGGCGAACAATTCAAAAGGGGGAAAAGGGGAACATAAAAACGAAATACAAATAATAAAAATAGGCAACAATCGCACAACCATACATGTCGAGAGGGGAGGGAACTCATCACCCCCAGGCCTGCTGGCAAAGCCAGGTTTTGACGGCTTTTCGGAAGGCCTGGAGAGAGGTGAGGGTCCGAATCCCTGCGGGGAGTTCATTCCAGAGGGCCGGAGCTGCCACAGAGAAGGCCCTCCCCCGGGTAATAGCCAGATGGCATTGGCTGGTAGATGGCACCTGGAGGAGGCCAACCCTGTGAGATCTAATGGGTCTGTGGGAGGTAATTGGCAGCAGGCGGTCTCTCAAGTAGAGTCCCTTTGGTGGGCCTTTATATGTGTTAAAAGAGGAGTCTCTTCCTTTTTTTCTTCTTGTCCTTTGATCTAGTCCTGAGAAATTATAGCTTTTCAAAAATTATAAGAAGAAATGATGAGGGAAACTGTTGTTGAGGCATTGTGCTTTCTTCTCTTTGGTGAGAAAAATTAAACATCATTGAATATTGAATGCCTTAATGATTTCCTTAATGTGCTTCTTTTGTTTCTTCTATCCAACAGCATTTTTTGGAGCTCATATGAATGCTTTCATTCACGTTGTCATGTACATGTACTATGGACTAGCTGCCTGTGGCCCAAAAATCCAAAAGTACCTTTGGTGGAAACGATACTTGACCATAATGCAATTAGTAAGTAATATTTGGGGTTTTTTTTAAAAAAAAATCAGTTATTTTTAATTTTGGGTCTTTTCAGTGTGAGAACTTTGAAAGTAATAACATAGACACCACCTTTAGAGACTATCTTTTCCAACATGAGGAAACTCATATAGATAAAGGAAGAAGAAACTCCCTACCACCCACTCTTGCTATCAGCACATAGAGAACTACAAGAATGGCAACAAGATGTCGGCTGGCGGCTCCCCGGAGGAGGGCCTTCTCTGTGGCTGCTCCGACCCTGTGGAATGAACTACCCCCAGAGATCCGGACCTTGCCCACTCTCATGGCCTTCCGAAAAGCTGCTAAAACCTGGCTATTCCGGCTGGCCTGGGGCCGTTGACCTCATTGTTGAGGTCCAGCCCGCATCAGATTGAGTGCATGTGTGATGTTTTAAATTATTTTCTTTTATTTTTTATTAATTAATCTTCTTTTTGTTTTGTAAGCCGCCCGGAGCCCTCTGGGATTGGGCGGCCAATAAATCTACTAAATAAATATAATATGATATAATATGAACTATTCAAAATTTCTGCTACCGGTTCTCCAGAACCAGTCAGAACTGGCTAAATCCCCTCTCTGAATTAGAGAGTCCATAATGGTTTTAAGTAAAGTAAAGAAATGTACGAATGGTATTCAGCAGAGGTGGGTTCCTACCAGTTCGCACCAGTTCGGTAGAACCAGTTCATCAAATCTACCGAACCGGTTAGAAGAGGTTCCACCAGTGGACCCGGAAAGCAGGCTACACCTACAGAAGAGGTTCCAAAATTTTTTGAAACCCACCACTGACACAGAGAGAGAGACAGACAGACAGACAGACAGACAGACTCACACAGAGAGAGAAAGAGAAAGAAAGGAAGGAAGAAATAAATAAAGAAGAAAGAAAAAAGAAGAAAAAGTGAGAGACAGATGAAAGAAAAAAAAAGGAAAAAGGGATAGAGAGACAAAAGGAAGGAAAGAGAGAGAGAGAGAAAGAAAGAAAGAAAGAAAGAAAGAAAGAAAGAAAGAAAGAAAGAAAGAAAGAAAGAAAGAAAGAAAACACATGGCTGGCAAGCCACTCCCACAAAGGAGACCACACCCACAGAGTAGGTTCAAAAAAAATTTGAAACCCACCCCTGGTATTCAGACACATTTTTGGTGGAGGGAGGGACTCACATAAACTCTTAAGAGAAATTTAATAATCAGGATTAATGGACCTTCTGTTATTCTGCCTTTCAGCTTCAGTTCCACGTGACTATTGGCCACACCGCCCTGTCTATTTATATTGATTGCCCCTTTCCTAAATGGATGCACTGGGGTGTCATTTTCTATGCCAGCACTTTTATTGTTCTGTTTGGTAACTTCTACTATCGGACATACAAGATGCCCAAGGAGCCCAAGGACCTCAAGCAAAAAGAAAAGAACGGCAAGATCACCAACGGCGTAATAGCAAATGGCACATGCAAACAAGAAAACGGTGCAATTATGGAAAACGGAAAAGTGCAGAAGAAAGCCAAAGGAGAGTAACTTGATCCAAGCCTTAAACATTACGAGCAGTGAGGATTCTTCAATCTGATAATAAAAGAAAAGGAAATACTGTCCTGTCTTTACCAATTGACCTTTAGGTTGTTGAAGAGATAGAAAACATTATTTATGAAGATTGTTTTAACAACAAAATCCTATTGTAATTATGTAATTATTGAGATTCGTTAACTTTATGTAAACTTTTAGACTGCGGGTGTTGGTAACGTAAGAGAGAATTGCTGAAATATTCTTTACTGTCAATCCAGCGGTTAAAATTGCCATTAACCATGGATACAATTGATTTATTGAAACAGGCATCTTTTCGAAAAAGAGAGCTTACAAATTCTACCATTTCTAATCAATGTTTTTAAGCAAAAGAAAGAAGCCCTCGATGAAAATATGGAGAGGGAAGTTTGCTCTCTTTTTTAATAATTTGTAGTTTCTTCATCTAAATTATGCAGTATTGCTGTATTTGGTTGTTCTAATTTCCCCCTAATTTCCCCTGTTACATTGTTGTTCATTGTGTGAAAATACACCTACCTCTTTATTTGGTAAAAAAATAACAACCACTATTAAATATTCATTTCTGAAATAAGGAGCCCGTAATATATTATTTAGAAAAAAATTTGTCTCCCGTTCACAAAATGTGTTTTCTTATTAACAAGCCTAAAACCACATTTGAACATCTTTAACAATTCTTGTATCCAATTGCACGAAATGCATGGTGTTGATGCTTTTTCAATGGTCAGATTGTACATAGTGGGTGGATCAAGGATAGAATTCATTTTTTTTTTTTACTTTGCTAATGGCCTACTTATTAAGCATGGGACAAATTCAATATAAAGAGGAGAGAGATTCATAATTATAAAGAACTTCGCATTGGAAGGCTTGAAATCCACAGTTTACTGGAATCTAATTGTGGCAGCAACCACTTCAATGCCATGACCAGATGCACTGTACCTATATTGTTGTGAACTGTTCATTCACACAATAATCTTGGTCTTTGGTACTGTAAAACCTCCAGACTCATGTGTTTAAAACAGGCTCTGTGCATGTAATGATGGTTCTTGCAATCGCATCCCTGCAAGAACAATTAATGGTTTGGTAAGATTCTATTCTTTCCATATCAGCTTCTCTAAGTCTTATTTCCATAGATGCTCTTCTCATTCCTTCTGCTGCACCATTGTGGCTTCTCTCTAAAGTTTGAGAGAGTACCTCAAGCTTTTCTCTACTATGAACTACATACATTATATTGCACTACAATGAAGAAAGTACAGCAATGACTCTTCATTTCCACAGCCATAGCAATTTGGAGAGAAGTCATGATTTGCTCCGGCTTGGAGTGACTTTGAGGGAGAGCTGCATCACCCAGAGAAGTCTTTAGATTTCTCCGTTCTAAATACAAGAGCCACTCCTCATGTATTTTTCAGAAATAGTTCTTTCTAGCCGCATATTTTATATCATGGAAATAAAGTTATTTAGTTGAGAAAGAAGCTCACAGAATATTCTGTTTTATTTTACCTGTCTTGTATTGTCTACAATAAACAACAGGAAAACAAAATCACATTTCTTGATATTCATAATGTCTCTGACTTGAAAATTTTCAAATGCAAATATAATTTAGGTAAATAGCTTGGCTTTGAAGGTAGTAACAGATTAACTTTTAGACTTGTACCCATAGTAATCCAATTTAGCAATAAAATACTGATGAGCTTCAATTCTCTCATACATATACGCTGCAGTAAATCTGTATAAATTCAATTTTACTTCTATGATCTGAACTGATGTGGAACCAAATACTAATAACTTGAATTTTTGTTGTTTTCAGAGAAGGGGCATTACAGTTTTTTCCTTGGTTCTTTAGTTCCTTCACTAAAGTTCCTTAGTTCTTCCACTGAAATCAGTAGGACGTCGGTGTGCATAATTTTAGCTAGAAAGACTTAGGTGTCAGGAAATAAAGTAAAATTTGTTTAGATCAGGAGTGGGTTGCTGCCGGTTTTACCAACAGTTCGCAACTGGCATACAATGTGTGCACTGCATGCGCATGCGCTGTTCAATGTAGGAAGGAGCTGGAACCGGTTCTAAACAGCACTGTGGATTTGTGGAACCTCTTCTATAGAAGAGGTTAGAACTGTTTTTGGCTTGGACAACCTCCTGCAGCACTCTGCTGGCCAAAATGAGGGGGAGTGTGGGGTCTCCCCATGGCCCATTTTTGCTAGTAGAGGCATCACGGGCCGGTCCTTTGCTATTTCCAGGCTGACCCATGGGCCAGTTCTAAGCACCCCATGGACTGAGTTTGGCACCCCTGCTTTATAACCACAACCTACAAATGTAGTGGTGGACAAGTTCTACTATGGATCTACTATGGAAGACTATCAATATTGAGGTACAACAGCTAGAAAACCACCCATTGACCATTTACTTGTGAATGCATCCTTGAATTTGCCTAAAAAGACAACATTTGCATTTGTTGATTTGATCTTATTATTTTCTTTCTCACGGAAATTCAGTTCTATTAAATATCAATATATGAGAACAAATGACCATTTGGGGCCAATAGAGACCTTTAAAGGACATCTTATAGATAACTCCATAAATAGATCTCATGGAAAGGTTTGCCTATTTGAACAAAACAGCTTGGTGGCAAACCATGACCCTGGCACCAGTTCAACCCTATCAGGTTATTCCCTTTCCCACTGTGTCTTTTCTGGGTAGATGGGCACTTTTTAAAAACAAACATGGGACTACAGTCCCCTATTTGTGTTGTTATTTAACAATATGGAAAGGATGTGAGGCTTAAGGTTTCATTGGAAATAAAAACAATGCCACAGATGGTAGTTTCCTAGCTACCTACTTTATACATAAAATAAGCTCTTTTTGATGAAAACTTAAGGTAGATGGAAATATCCCCAGATACCACATGACCTACCCCGATGTTTTGATTGTTCAATACTGGAGCCTCTATATTTCTAGGCTCCCATCAGTTCTCCACAACTTTTGAGAACAGATTTGAGGGAATATACCAGTGGTGGGTTTCAAAAATTTTTGGAACCTCTTCTGTAGGTGTCGCCTGCTTTCCGGGTCCATTGGTGGAACCTCTTCTAACTGGTTTGGTAGATTTGACGAACTGGTTCTACTGAATAGGTGTGAACTGATAGGAACCCACCTCTGGAACATTCTCAAGTAATCTCCTAAAGTACCTATAATATCCTGCCTACTTACTCCTTTTTCTAGAGCTTTATTATTATTATTAATTCTCAACCTGTAACAACCTTACCTTTTCACATTCTCTTTGCCACTAGCTGGGGAGGAAAATGCAGCACCAACATGCACAAGTTGTGTCTTGAAGATCTTTTAATCTTTCACTTTTGACAGATCAACAACATTCCCATCTCAATAGTTAGATGATATATGCTGGGCATGCACAGGATAGCCCAAATCAGTTTTGATACAATGCAATTTTGGTTGGGAGCAATAATTCATTATTTATGTGGGACAAGTGACTAAATTGCGATGATGGGTAACTTTTGCCCAAAGCCTGGGCGTGCACATGAAACCCCCAAAATGCAATGTGGGTGTGTGTGTCCCTCTGCATGCATCCCAGCACCCATGTATGCACACACACACCCGCATGTATCCCCCCCATGCGCTCCACAGACCTGAAGACCAGCTGGCTGGTGAGAGGCACGCACAAATGCGCAGCGGAGCTTAAACTGGGGCGACAGCTCGCATGCCATCAGAGAGGGCACTGAATACCATCTCTGGCAAACGTGCCATAGGTTTGCCATTAAGGCTATATTGCAAGTGACAATATATACAAGGGACTATATTGATGGTGTTTGGGGATGGGGCGAGGTTAAAGCTTCACTGTAACACAATAGAACGTGACAGAAATCATATACCAAAATACACTGTGTTTACAAACAACAAAACCTGACTTCATATTAATGGAGTTTTAGAAGGCTATACCTAACCTTGGTGTATCTGCCCATATTATGTCTGTAATGTCACCAGCTAGAATAAGTATATTTATGGTCATGTTAGAGCCGAGGTGGCACAGTGGTTAAATGCAGCACTGCAGGCTACTTCAGCGGACTGCAGTTCTGCAGTTCGGCTGTTCAAATCTCACCGGCTCAGGGTTGACTCAGCCTTCCATCCTTCCGAGGTGGGTAAAATGAGGACCCGGATTGTTGTTGGGGGCAATATACTGACTCTGTAAACTGCTTAGAGAGGGCTGAAAGCCCTATGAAGCGGTATATAAGTCTAACTGCTATTGCTATTTGGTTTTCAGCTAATATTTCTTCTTTATTTTTTTTGTACTGAAAGGTAAAATAATTCTGGGACCCCTGGCCCGGAAGATAGAAGTGTGTTTGGGGTTTGGGATTGCTCTCTCCACCTTTAAACAATGGAAAATTATTCCAGTATTCTTCCTATATAAAGAGCAGCATAGTATAGTACTTAAGGTCTTGGATTAAGAAGGTAGGGACCAAGGTTGCAATCCTGCCTTAGGTATGAAAGGAAGGTGGCTGCGTGATTTTGTGTCTTGCGGTAAGCCCACTAATTTAAAAAAAGCACAACCCTTGTCTCATCAAGCACTGATAACTTTGCTTTGAGAACAAGGAAGTAAAGTATAACAACAAGCAGCCCCTGCTGTTAAGTGAGACAAAATACCAATAAAAGAGAATACGTGTAGCTCAGGGTTGAAATGAGGGATCCTTGGTGCTTTCTGATCTTGTTTGTTTTATTGCAGATGTTTTATTACCCTAACTGTTGTGACTCAGCAGCAGTCTTCTGTGAGTCTTTTCGAGATGCAAGATTAGTTATGCAGCTGGGGCTCGTTAGGGGCATATTCTGGGGATAAAAGGATGGATGGTGCCACGCCCTAGTTTCAGGAGTCAACGTTCCTTGGTTCGTTCAACATTGATTGATCATCAGTCGTGGTTTATGTAAGATACACTTGGAAAAGTGCTTTGTTTTCTGTAACCCTGATTCAAGAAGATACACTTGGAGAAGTGCTTTGATTTCTGTAACCCTGATTCGTAGAGACTTTGGAAGAAGTGCTTTGCTTTCGTTTTGTTCAACTTGTGTTGCCGTAGGAAAGATTTGTTTTTCATTCCGTTATCTTCAGGCAGAGACTGTATTTATGTTATTTTTGGGCCCGCAGCCAGTTTGAGCCGAGAACTGATAAAGAGAGTTCCTTTTAAGTTGTTTGCCTGTCGTCTGTTTAACGAGCGGAGAAGGGGGGACAGAACACCTAACTAGATAGTGCTACTAGTACTGATGATGTTACCTAATTAGGGTAATGAAACATCTGCAACAAAAACAAAACAAAAATGAGACAAAATACTTAAGGACATCGATAACATCCTTCCGGTATAATTCTGCACTTCATCTTATATTTCAGCAGAACTGTAAGAAGAGCTATGCAAACTATTTGTCCCTGTCCCTGCTCCCCACAGAAGGCTTATTGTGGCTGTTTTAAGGCTATTTGGGGGAGAAATCTCCCACATGCACAGCTTCATTTCACAAAGTACTCTTACGAATGCTTTGTACAGACCTAAATATCATTTACAGGCACTCCGTGTTGGATGTATGCATGTGCGTAAAGACACGGTCCCAGTGCATATCTTTCATTTAAGATTATCGATACACAGACAGCCTGGATTAGTACTCTAGAAGTCATTTCAAAATACATTGTCATGTCCATAATCATTTGAAATGCTGGTGTTTATGTTAAGATCTTTGCTTTGTTGAAGTGTTTTTCATGGACACGGACAAGTGCTTTTACTTACTACAGTGATAAACACAGTCCCTCTGGCTATGTGCATTTGAATTCTAGCACCTGCCGTAATTGCACAAACGCTAGGATGGAACAAAGTTTTCAATACCTGTGTCTCATAAATTTATTGAATCCTAGTGAGCAACTAAATTTCAATTTAATATACTAAACATAATTAAGCAATATCCTGCATCATCCCAGAAGGACCAATATTAATAAGTGGAAGGATCCATAATCCAAAGAATGTATGGGCTACAAGAAGGTGATATTTCCTGGAAGAATCTAGTAAGTTAAGATGCTAAAAATACTTGTATTTATTTACAGACACTGCTGAATGGGTTGACAGAAGTAAATATTATCTTTGCCAGTTATTTGTTTGTTTGTTTGTTTGTTGCAATATATTGGGAGTAGGTTGCTGATTGACACTTACACATGAAGACAAGGCCTGCCTTACGATAGAATCTAACCACAGACACCAAGAAAGTCACACAAACACACACACACACACACCAGAGGTGGTATTCACCAGGTTCTGACTAGTTCTGGAGAACCACTAAATACCACATCTGACTGGCCCCGCCCCCATCTATTCTCTGCCTCCCGACTCCCCAGCTGATCGGGAGGAATTGGGGATTTTGCAGTATCCTTCCCCTGGAGTGGGGAGGGAATGGAGATTTTATAGTATCCTTCCCCTGCCACGCCCACCAAGCCATGCCACACACACCAAGCCACACCCACAGAACTGGTAGTAATTTTTTTGAATTCCCCTCCCCCCCCCCCTCTCTCACACACACACCGTGATCATACATTACTGAGAGTAATTTCTATTGGTAGGAGCAGTCAAGCTGTCTGGCCCTTCATTCTTGAACATTCAAAATACTTTTCTCCAGGAGCAGATTGGATGGTGATATATGATACGTCACAGCATGTTCAGAATGTGATGGTTCTCGATAACAACGGAGAAAAGGTGGTTTCCACCCCCACCCCCTTCTAGTTCGGTTATAATACTCAGTTTACATTTTGCAAATGTGTCTATTTACAAGAGAAAAGTTATATATTTCTGCTATGTTATTGTTCTACTGACCTATGCAATTAAGTACGGATGCTTTAAACTGAGGACTAGCTAAGGATATTTGTTGGTATTATTATTTGATTCATGAGCTCTTATTAAAATAATACTATTACTAAAATGTAGCAGATTAACTTTTTATAAAAATATAAAGAGAAATTGTCTAGAGTTTTGAATGAGAAGAGCTTTATCTCAGATGTGAGAAAGGTGTACTTATTTTGAATTGTGCAGAGTCCAATGTTTACTCTGATTTACAATGTAATTAGCGCAGTGGTTAGAGTGCAGCACTGCAGGCTACTTCAGCTGACTGCAGTTCTGCAGTTCGGCTGTTCAAATCTCACCGGCTCAAGGTTAACTCAGCCTTCCATCCTTCCGAGGTGGGTAAAATGAGGACCCGGATTGTTGGGGGCAATATGCTGACTCTGTAAACCACTTAGAGGGGGCTGAAAGCCCTATGAAGCGGTATATAAGTCTAACTGCTATTGCTATTGCTATTGCTAGTTTGGGTAATGAAATGTCTGCAAGAAAACAACCAAGTTCAGAAAGCACCAAGGAACCGATTTATTTATAGAACAATAGATAAGACAGCAATCATGGGCCTAGTTTTGCTTAAGAGAGCTGACCTATTTTGGAAGAAAAACATTGGATTGGAAATCCTGTATTGCAAAAATATGATTAGGACAATACTTATAGAGGGATTATCAACTTAACGAGACACTTAACTGTTCTCCTGAGGCAGCGGTGAAATTCACTTACCTTGGCTACCGGGTTCAATAGCAAGGTGAGCTCGCTTTGCTCACATGTGCCACCTTCACGCATACGCAGGACCTTCCATGCATGCGCAGAGCGTCAAAAACAGACATGATGACATCTGGGCGGGGGGGTGGAGACTGCTACTGAGTGCGCCTGAAAAGGTAAGTGAACAGCAGGTGGGGGCAATCCGCTACGCCACACAATTTAGATTAACTAGAAAGCAGGAAATTGGGCCATCACAGCTGATGGTTGGAAAAACCAGTTCACCGGAACCGGTAGCAGTTTCACTACCAGTTGAGGCGAACCGGTCCAAACCGGTAGTATTTTACCCCTGCCCTGAGGGTTAGTTAATTGAATTAGCCAAGTAAGAGTTAGTGGGTAAGGTACAGTATTGGCTTTTCTTTGCTAGCTCAGAATGTAGTCTGGGATGAAAGAATCTCAGTTGGTCTCAGTTGAATCTCGCGAGTTGAACTCATGAGGTATTTTTTTACAAGGGGATTCAATGGGCGAAAGGGCGAGGAACGCAACAGACCTGGAACGATAAGATGTGCGCCTCGCTTCTCCCCCTCCCACCTGCCACCCCTCGCTAAAGGGACGGCGGGGAAGGGAACCAGGCAGGCTGCCTTTACCATTAGGGCGAGGTTGGTGGTGTTGGGCCATGAGGCGCACCTCTTACCTTTCCAGCTCCATTGCATTCTTCACCATTGTGTTCAGGTTAGCTCCTGGTAAAAAAAAACACCTTCTCACGATTTCAAGAAGTTTGATTGAACTTGCGAGAAGGTGTTTTTTTTACCAGCCACTTCCCTGAGCACAATGGCGTGGAACGCGACGGGGCTGGAATGGCAAAAGGCGCACCTCGCTTCCCACCTGCCCCAGAAAATGATAAGCCCTCCCCTTATAATAATTCCAAGGCCATATTTCATGGGACAAAAGAAAATAAGACCCTGTCTTATTTTGGGGAAAACACGGTAACAGAAAGCTTCATATCCTTATTACATGATTAAGAGCCGAGGTGGCGCAGTGGTTAAATGCAGCACTGCAGGCTACTTCAGCTGACTGCAGTTTTGCAGTTCGGCTGTTCAAATCTCACCGGCTCAAGGTTGACTCAGCCTTCCATCCTTCCGAGGTGGGTAAAATGAGGACCCGGATTGTTGGGGGCAATATGCTGACTCTGTAAACCGCTTAGAGAGGGCTGAAAGCCCTATGAAGCGGTATATAAGTCTAACTGCTATTGCTAACTGCTATTGCTATGTCTGACATTGCTGAAATTTTTAAGATGTACTAATTACCCAAGATAATGGACAGCCATTAGTAAGGAATTCAATGTATGTTACAGCATCACATCATTTTGAAATTGTAGCACGTTTTTCCAGATGTTGTAACAATCGATTTGTTGGGGTAGGCATGGGTAGGGTGGGCATGGCCAGCTTGATGTCACTCATGTCAGGAGCGCCTGTGGCAGCCTGAGTGCTCTGCCAGGGAAAATGGGCTCCCAAGCTCTGTTTTCTCCTGTGACGGCCTCTTGTAACCCTCTGCCAATGAAAACGAAGCTCGGGAGGGCCACACATGGCCTTCCCGAGTTCCGTTTTCGCTGGCAGAGGCACCATGGGCCAGTCCTTTTCTGTTTCCAGGGCAGCCCTGTGGGCCAGATCTAAGTTCCCCATGGGCTGCATGCAGGTTTGGGGTAGGCGTGGGCAGGGTGGGAATGGCCAGCTCAATGTCACTCATGTTGGGGGTGCCTATGGCAACCTGAGTCTTTGCCAGCGAAAATGGGCTTGCGAGCTTTGTTTTTGGCTACGACAGCCTCCTGCAATCCTCTGCCAGTGAAAACAGGTCAGGAGGGCTGCACACACAGCTCTCCCGAGCTCCATTTTTGCTGGCAGGGGCACCATTAGTCAGTTCTCCAGGGGTTCACCCACAAAACCGCGAAGCCCTTATCCGCGCCGACATAAGTGCGGAGGGCAAATCCGCACCGTCCAAAGCGCTAAGGAAAAAGGCAACCCTACTGCGATGACATAACCGTGGAGGGCAAATCCGCGCCTTCCAAAGCACTCAGCATCCTAAACCTAACCCTTAACCTAACCCTAACCCTAATCCTAAACCTAACCCTAAACCAAACCCCTAAACCTAATCCTAACCCTTACCTTAATTTAAATCGGCTTTCTGCCACCGCGCTGTTTAAAGCGCCCTTCTGTCGCCGCGCTGTTGTCGCGGTGGTGATGACGTCGCGGTGATGACATCGTGACTTTAGCGACGCGGTTTTATCACCGCTATTTTGACGAGCGCGGTTTTGTCGTGCCACGATTTCCAGGATGGCCCTGTGGGTCAGATCTATGCACCTCATAGGCCGCATCCAACACCCTGAATTTGACACCCTTCCTTAGAGCACACCTTAAACATGAAGCACATATGAGTGCCAACTGAAGAGCTTCAAAGATGCTAGCACCTAGTCAAGGAAAATAAATGTTTAAATAATCAATAATTACATAAATCAAATTGTCCAAATCTATAAGATGTCAGCAATGCCAAGTAAATTTTTGTGCAGTTTTGATATCCTCATACAGAGTCCGACCATTGCACTGACTACATAATTGTACCCATGGTCAGAAATCATTGTAATCTGATAATCGGGAGTGACTGAAATAATGTAATTTTATTGTGGTCTCCCCAACACTAATTGTGAAATCCTTGTGTTGCTTTGCATATATATGAGCTGACACCTCTAAAAAGAAGAGCAGAACAAATTTGAGATCCTTAACACTTTCCTAGGCTATATCTTGGTCCAACAAAAAATACTCTTTTGGGAAAATATTACAGGAAGGTATTATCCTACCACACACGCTCCAAATGTAACATCAAAAAAGTTACCTAATAAAGATGTAATCGGGTGCAGTTATTATATATGCAAATTTCAAATCTTTATTTTTTTAACACTCCCATGCAATTTCTGATCTGAGTTGTAAAAGCCATCATCTTATCAACTAGCAAATTATATGTTTGTCCAGTTGCATACATTCTTCAGAAATGTGGAGCAGGTGTGGTGCCCACAGTTTTTTAAATGAGATACTAAATCAGCACATCTTTGCATTAGCCAATAAGAATGACTCATCTATGATGGCCCTACAAAAACCAGCCAGTTACTAGTTGGCTTGAAGGTTTCCTGTAGGAGATAACAGAAACAGAATAACAGAGTTGGAAAGGACGTTTGGGGACTAACCCCACACCCATGATGGCGAACCTTTGGCACGCATGCAGGATGTGGCATGCAGAGCCATCCCTCAGGGCATGCGAGCCATTGCCCATTGCTCTTCCAGGTTCTGGCATGCCAGCCAGCGGGTCTTCACTTGCGCAGGAGCGCCGGAAACCAAAAGAGCAGCCATCTGGTGCGCATGTACACGCGGGATATAATCTTTCGGTTTCCGATATGCGCATGCACACCAACCAGCTGGTCTTCCCACACGCATGCATGCCAGAAACCAGAAGACCGGGTGGCCGGTGCGCATGCACACGCTGGAAACCGGAAGATCATCTTCATGGCATGCACATGCACACTGGCCGGCTGCTCTTTCAGTTTCTGACACACACACACACACACACGCTCCCATATTGGCACTCGTTGCTGAAAAGGTTCACCAACACTGCCCTACACCATTCAGACAAATGGTAGCCTAATCTCTTCTTGAAAACCTCCAGTGTTGGAGAATTCACAACTTCTGTGAAATTAATTGTTCTAACTGTGAGGAAATTCCTCCTTAGTTCTAGGTTGATTCTCTCCTTGATTACTTTCCATCCATTGCTTCTCGTCATACCTTGAGAGAAAAGGTTGAGCCCTTCTTCTTTGGGGCAGTCCTTTAGATATTGAAACACTGCTATCATATCACCTTGAATTTTTCTTTTTATTAAACTAGACATACCCACTTCCTGCAACTGTTATCTTTATGTTTTATTTTGTTGCTCAATGTTCTTAAACACTGAATGTTCAAGTTTGTCAAGATCCTTCCGTATCTTAAGCCTATCTGCTAGAGTGTGGGCTATTCCTGCCAGCTGATGTCCTCTGAACATTTGATGAGTTCCCCATCTATCCCCTCATCCAAATCATTGATGAAGGTGTTGAAGAGTACTGGACCTAAAACAGAGCCTTGGGTACTCCACTGCATACTTCCCTCCATGTAGATGCAGTTCCATTGAGGACTACAGTTGAGTGTGCCTTTTGTAGTAGTTTTTTGTCCACATTGTTTTATCTTATCTCTTATCTCATTCCCTGCATAGTTTTGCCATTGTTTCAGCTGATAAAGTTTAAGGAGAATTTGTCATAATAGCTTTGCTTATATATGCCTGGGGTTGAGTAATAAAAATGAATGAGATTTCCTTCAGCTGATCAGTTTCACAACAAATTTTCAGGGTATGTTGCAAATATATTAGATCCACCCATGAATATAAAAAAAAACTTTGGATACACAATACACAAACCAGGAGAATGGTACACAATAATTAATAAATATTGACTATGAGAAAAAATTAAAAATTTGCCATAAGGGGAAGCTAGGAAAGGGGAGTTTTGACTCAATATTGCTTTCTTTATCAAAGCAAAGAAGTAAGGCAACTTGTCTTAAGTAATTATCCACAAATTCAGCAAGCCCTACTGGAGAAATTTAAGAATAGCAATAGCAATAGCAGTTAGACTTATATACCACTTCATAGGGCTTCAGCCCTCTCTAAGCGATTTACAGAGTCAGCATATTGCCCCCAACAACAATCCTGGTCCTCATTTTACCCACCTCAGAAGGATGGAAGGCTGAGTCAACCCTGAGCCGATGAGATTTGAACAGCCGAACTGCAGAACTGCAGTCAGCTGAAGTAGTCTGCAGTGCTGCATTTAACCACTGCGCCACCTCGGCTCTAAAGAAGACAGCATAGTTTCAAATCAGTGGTGGGATTCAATTTTTTTTACTACTGTTTGTGTGGGTGTGGCTTGGTGGGTGCGGTGCAGCTTGGTGGGTGTGGTGTGGCTTGGCAGCTGTGGCTTGGGGAGCGTGGCAGGGGAAGGATACTGTAAAATCTCCATTACCTCCCCATTCTAAGGGAAGGTTACTGCAAAATCCCCATTTCCTCCTGATCAGCTGGGAGGCAGCGAATAGATGGGGGCGGGGCCAGTCAGAGGTGGTATTTAGCGGTTCTCTGAACTACTCAACATTTCTGCTACCGATTCTCCAGAACTGGTCAGAACGTGCTGAATACCACCTCTGTTTCAAACTTCTCCAGCAGAGGAGGCTTTTGTCAATTCTTGTGCTGAAGAAAGCCATGAAACAGAACAAAATGAAATAATAGAGTAACTTTACTTTCTTCCTAGAAGCAAGAGGCATGGTGCTTTGTGAACCAGCTTCACTCAGATCTTGCCATCCCTTTCAAAGATTTCCACAGTTCTGAGGGGAAAAAATAAACAAAAACTTTGAAACTCTTTAAATGTTTCTAGCTGCCGCACTGCCAATTCCCTCAAAAATGCTTCTCGGGCTTGCAAAAGTGAAATGATTCTGGCAATTTTACAGTCAGCCATTGATTATGGTTACATTTGCTCCAGTAGCTATATTAGGGAAGGAAAAGGAAAGTTATAAATATATTTATTGAATGAAAAAGTCTCAAACCAAGGTGCCTAATTTTTGCCAGGGAAGGTGAAGGAAAGAGTGCAATGAAAGATAGTTTGAGCCAAGAGACTGGGTGGTAGGCAGAAGTGGTATTCAACAGGTTCTGACCATTTCTGGAGAACCGGTAGTGGAAATTTTGAGCAGTTTGGAGAACTGGTAAATACCACCTCTGATGGCTCTACCCCCATCTATTCTCTGCCTTCCAAGTCCCAGCTGATTGGGAGGAAATGGCGATTTTGCAGTATCCTTCCCCTGGAGTGTGAATGAATGGAGATTTTACAGTATCCTTCCCCTGCCATGCCCACAGAACCAGTAGTAAAAAAAATGTGAATCCCACCACTGGTGATAGGGTGCAGCAAGAGTTCCCATGAATAGGAACATTGATTATGCGCACAATATGAAGAATTGCCACAAAAGAATATACTAGCTTTCCTGCAGTTCTCTATAAATTAGAGTAGAAATAAACTTCACAAACTAAACAAGACTGCAATATCAAACTATTTAGAGCTAATTCCGAAATGCACAAAATTTAAATACAAAGGTGCCATCTCTGAACATAGATTGAGATGTGATGCCAGTAATATTTTTTTCATCAACCTACAATCAGAGTAACTCACATGAATCAGTGTCCCCGCTTTAGACATAAATAAAGCACTGTGACAGGGTCTTATTTTCTTTTGACCCCCGAAATAAGTACTTGGCCTTATTTTTGGGGAGGTCTTATTATTTTTGAGGTGCATGAGGCGGTGAGCATGGTCACCTCATGGCTACTGCTATGTTACAATATTTTCAGGAGAGGGCTTTTAGTGCATACACTCAAAAGCCCGATTGGGCTTATTATCCAGGGAGGTCTTATTTTTTGGGAAACAGGGTAGTGAAATCAAAGAACAGAACTTTTAACATTTCTCTACATAATGTGGAAATTTACTAGCTAATTAAAGTCTACTTTATGCATATATATGTTACTTGAAGTCGAGTATGTATTAAGTCACAACCTTAGCTATAAATCAGAATTTTATCATAATCTCAAATAAGATCAAAGAAAAATTCTCATGGATCTTCCAAGACAGAAATCAGAAACACTTAGTTTCCGTGCAAAAGTGTAGATGCACTCTCAAGAAGGATCTAAGCAATGTCTTATCACTGGAGGCGGGGGGGGGGAGGAGAAAGAAAAAAAATGAAATATAAATAAGTATATAATAAAAAGAGGTTGGGTAAAGGTGCACATCTTTATAGCCCTTCATGGTAGCCCTTCATGGTATTGGACCTGGGTACTTGAGAGACCGCCTGCTGCCAATTACCTCCAACAGACCGATTAGATCCCACAGACTAGACCTCCTCCGAATTCCATCCACCGGCCAATGCCGATTGGCTACCACCCGGAGGAGGGCCTTCTCTGTGGCCGCTCCGGCCCTCTGGAATGAGCTCCCCGTGGAGATTCGGACCCTCACCACCCGTCAGGCTTTCCGCAAAGCCCTTAAAACCTGGCTGTTCCGACAGGCCTGGGGCTGACGAGTTCCCGTCCCCACTCGAATTGTGTGGCTGTTGATTGTTTTTAAATTGTTGTTGTTGTTTGTCCATTGTCTTTCTTCCTGTTTGTATCCCCCCCCCTTACTCGGTTTGTGAGCCACCCTGAGTCCCTCTGGGAATAGGGCGGCATAGAAATATAATCAAATCAAATCAAATCAATCAATCACATCTACCTTACCATTCTGAATTTTAGATCCTACAGCAGCTTGGATGTCACAGCAAAAGGATTAAACGTGGCAATATACTTAAGAGGTTGTTTAGCTATGAGCAAAAGGCCTGCTCTTGGGGTGATGGCATATAATTGTGTATAAAACTGAGCTTAGGGTCAACCTGAGGATTCTGGACATATACTCTATTGATCAGCCTTCTGCAAGATTTATTTGTTTGTTTACTTACTTACTTATTTAGTTTGTCCCTCATGTACAAGATAACAGGAATAAGAATAAAAATGAATAAGAACACAGAAAATGGGTACAAATAAGTGGGGACAGTAGGACAGGGACATTAGGCATGCTGGTGCACTTATGCACACCCCTACTGACCTCTTAGGAATGGGGTGAGGTCAAAACAGTGGACAATTTAAGGTTAAAGGTATAGGGATTTCAGGATGTAATAACAGAGTCAGGGAGTGCATTCTGGGCATTGAATGAATGCCTCCTGAGCTCCTCAACCTCCGTTTTGGATTGATCCCTACCTCTGTTGATATCAATGCCTTGTTAGAGATCTGGGAAAGCTCAGTAGGCTCATGATCTCCACAACAGCCATGTGCTTATCCCAAATCATCTCTGCCTAATGCATATAGCTGAATATATGTACTTGAGCTCATTTTGGTCCCAGATAGGTTTATGTGTGATCTGCAATGGAAAATACCCTGAATTCTTTGCCATGTTTTGATCACGTTCTTGTCCAGGTTAGATTTTACACTACCGAGAATCTCCATGGATAGCTGCAGAATTAAGATGGCCCTAGCGGATTCAGAGGTACTTGCCACTTTCCCCTAACTCTTTTATCAGGCAGTTCAGTTGAGTCTCTGGTTGAGAATTGGAATCAGGAGGTGCTTGAGGTGAATGCCCATTTATTAGGGTAACAGCTAACAAAGCACTAGAGCCAAGATAAGTAACTGGCAAGAGAGAAAAACCCATTTGACAGCTCTTTATATAGTGTCTGTCAAATGGGTAACCAATCACATTGCTGTGGCACGACAAAAACGCGCTCGACTAAGCCGCTCCCGATTAAACTGCGTCGCTGACGTCATCAACAGGGCGACAACAGCCAGCGCGGAGAAAGAAGGGCCCTTTAAATAGCACTTTGAAAGCAAGCCGATTCAACTTAAGGTAAGGTTAGGTTTAGGGTTAGCTTTAGAGTTAGGTTTAGGGTTAGGTTAAGGGTTAGGGTTAGGTTTAGGGTTAGGTTAAGGGTTAGGGTTACGTTTAGGGTTAGGTTAAGGGTTAGGATTAGGTTTAGGGTTAGGTTTAGGGTTAGGTTAAGGGTTAGGTTTAGGTTTAGGGGTTAATTTTAGGTTTAGCGTTTACAGCGTGCTTCTGTCTCCGCGCTGTTGTCGCGCTGTTGATGACGTCAGCTACGCGGTAACTCTTAGTCAATTAGCAACGTCCTTATGTGGGCACATTGGCGAAAACCACGGACATAACATCCAGTACCACTGACACTGGTTTAAGAGTAGAGGGCACTATTTTGTGGTGGTTCCACTCTTTCCTAAATGGGGGTTACAAAGAGTCTGTCCTGCTAAGCATTCTCAAATGATGTTAGCCCCTTAAGGCAAACCTGACTAAGAAGCCAATGACATAATAGAATAGTTCATGGGGCTTCCTTAAAAATAGGGCCCTGCGCTAGGCCTCCCAGTGCTTCCTGCACCCTGAGACACCCCATGCTATGCTTGGTAACTCAAGCATTAATTTAACGGCCACATCAGGGAGAGTAAGGGCTGGAGGGTTATTAAGCAAGGCCATCCCACTTAATGACCATGACTACTTGCAATGGCAATAGGCAGGCTTTATTGCAGTCATAACTCGAGGTCTACCTGGACAGACATGAAACTAACTCTCAAAATGATACTTCTCATAAGTGAGAATTTTAATGACAAGCATCAAGAAAAACTGAAGATACGAGTGCTTATACATATGAAATTAATGCGACAGGGCACACCGGAGATCTTGGAAGAAATATTTCAACATTGTGCTTCCTCGTCAGACATCAACATCAGGGAGCCCAAGCAGACAGGGGCCACGACGGGATGCTTTGCGCAGCAAAGAAACAACAAAGATGAAACTTTGGGTTGTGTTTTTATTACACTGCACACGGTTTGCCCCATTAAACTTCTTTACTCTGAATCAGCTGAAAAATCTCAAGCATAACAATTTGAGTCACCTCGGTTTTTTTTTCTTTTTATTTATTTATTTATTTATTTGTATCCTGTTTTGTTATTTTTATAAATAACTCAAGGGGGTAAACATATTTTCCCCCTTGATAATAACCAGGTGAGGTGAATTGTCTGAGAGATAGACTAGTCCAAAGTTACCCAAGCCAACTTTCATGGCTAAGGCAGGACCTGAACTCACGGTCTCCTACTTTCTATCCTGGTAACTTAACCAATAGACCAAACTGACTCTCGCTCTTTTTAAAGCCTTGACTTCAAGAGGTTGATGGGGACGGGGAGCTCAGTCTATTCAAGGTAACTCTAATATTTTACACAATGCAATTGTGTTTTGGACTTTGCATTGTCACAGGGCTTGGAGATCCAGTTCTCAGCCCCCTTGAACTCTGGGTTAACTTCTAATTGTATCAATGAGGCCGCTGACTCACCATTTGAGTTGCTTACACAATCACTGGAAAAACCTAGGGAAACAGAATTCAGCAATGGCAAACCCCATTGATGCGAAGTCCATCTCCTCTGCGGTTGAGGAGAAATTGCCTCAGACGATTCTTGGAGCTGCATTTGTTCGTTTCCTTGCATATTCCTTTCGTCTTGGCAATAAACTGGCTGCAGAAAAATAATATTTGCTGGAAGCAAGGGAGTTTTTTTTCCTCAATCATATCAACAACAATATCCCTTGCAGGCATTAGATTTTTTTTTCTTTCTCTCCCCTTTGAACTGTTGCCCAGACCTCATTTCTTGCCAGAAAAGCATGCAAATTTTCCTAATGTTTAAGAACAGGAAGCTGCCTCAGCCAGGCATGCGACTGTACTACCAACTTGTTATACCAAGCCCCAATCCCAGTTAAATAACAACAGCCCATGGCTATTCAAGTATTAGCAGCTTTAAAGGAATTTCCAGGTTACAATCTGAAGAAAGAATGTATTCGCTATTTTTTTATCTCTTACATCTGTGCCGTTTTTTAAAAAACAGTCGCAACAGTCACTCACGCCCTCGTGACCTCAAGACTGGACTACTGCAATGCGCTCTACATGGGGCAGCCCTTGAAGAGTATTCGGAGAATTCAACTCGTCCAGAACGCAGCCGCGCGAGCGATTGTGGGTGCACCTCGGTACACCCACGTTACACCTATCCTCCGCGAGCTGCACTGGTTACCGATCAGTCTCCGGATATGCTTCAAGGTGCTAGTCGTAACTTATAAAGCCCTTCATGGTATCGGATCTGGGTACTTGAGAGACCGCCTGCTGCCAATTACCTCCCACAGACCCATTAGATCTCACAGGGTTGGCCTCCTCCGGGTGCCATCTACCAGCCAATGCCACCTGGCTATTACCCGGGGGAGTGCCTTCTCTGTGGCAGCTCCGGCCCTCTGGAATGAACTCCCCGCAGGGATTCGGACCCTCACCTCTCTCCAGGCCTTCCGAAAAGCCGTCAAAACCTGGCTTTGCCGGCAGGCCTGGGGGTGATGAGTTCCCTCCCCTCTCGACATGTATGGTTGTGCGACTGTTGTCTACTTTTATTATTTGTATTTTGTCTTTTTATGTTCCCCTTTTTTCCCCCCTTTTGAATTGTCCTCCCGGAGAAGGGCGGCATACAAATAATAAAATACAAATACAAATACAAATACAAAAAGAAAAAAAAAGAAAGGAAACTCTTCAACACGACTTCTTGACCATCAACTTCTCAATTTGATAATTATTAGAGGCCACTGCCCATTGCTCTCATTTCAGGTGTTGTGGGTTACTTTCAGAAGTCAAGCGTCTTCATTAAATTGTATTGAAAGCAGCATACTGTTTGGAGAGTCATTGATACTTAACAATCTTTGATATTCATTATGGCATATTAGAATAAATGGTGATGCCTTTGGATCTAGTTAAGTCTCCAAATGTCTTTTCCAGATTCATGAAAGAGATATTCTGTGGACAAATGTGTAGTACTTTACTTGGCTGACATCTTCCTTATTTCAAAACACCCTTTTCTGAATTCTACTCATGCGTTAAAGAGCCTACGCAAAGAGAAGCTTTATGATACGTTCGAAAAATGAGCCTCCCAAGGGTGCTTTTTCAGGCATCGAGTGAACTTTGTTTTTTCTTTTAAAGACATTTCACTTCTCATCCAAGAAGCTTCTTCAGCTCTGACAGGATAGTGGGGAATGGAAGGATTTATATTCCTTGCAGACAGCTGGTAATCTTGATGAAAGAAATGTCCTTCTGGGTTCGGCTCTAAGTGGGGAAGAAGACACTGGAGACATGGAGGCTGCTTGGAAAGATGGTTTATTGTTGGACAGGGCCACATGGCTTGAGCTCCTGAACAGAAAAGGTGATCACATGCTTTGATGTTGGTGGAGAAGAAGAGAAGGGCTGAGGAAAGGGCTTGCTAGGCTTTTTATAACCTGTTCAGTCCCACCTCTCTGTTTCCTGTTCCTGTGTAAGAAATGTATTCTGATTGGTTGTCAGACTCCCATAGGGCCATGCAGGGGCAACTCTCTGGGCTGTGTTTTGAATCCAGGTTTAGTTCATTTCTCAGATGCCATGTGGTCAGTTGAGTAAAGGGCCAATATTATCATGCCTTTATTCCCATCCTCCCAGGGGCTGCAGTGGAGAAGTCTTTATTATGTAAAAGGGACTAGCTTGGCCTTCTTAATGGCCCATTAACAGTGGGGATGGGGAGGAAGCTACAGGAAACTATTCTGTCTTTTAAAACATGTTTCTTTCTTTTCATATCCAGAGAAATATTCTGCCTTTTCAATATTTCCTAGGATATTTCATTTTTCTGGGAGAAGGCTGGATGATAACTTCCCACAATCTTTTAGAGGGTCGCTGAAGCACTTGGAGGTTTATCTGTGTCCTCAGGATCTCCTGAGTAGCGCTCCTGGTTCCTGTAGTCTGCAATTTTTTTCCCTCTGGAAATCCATTCCTACTCCCACACCATTCAAAGGTTGTTCATCCCAAATTCTATAGCTAAAATTCTGTAGAGATTCTACAGACTTTTAGTATACAACTTAGGACAACCATGAGCTGGATGACTGAGAACTACTCAGATGACCCTGAGAACACAGATAAACCTCCAAGTGCTTCAATGACCCCCTAAAAGATTACCAGCTGTCTGCAAGGAATATAAATCCTTCCATTCCCCACTATCCTGTCAGAGCTGAAGAAGCTTCTTGGATGAGAAGCAAAACTTCTTCAAAAGAAAAAAAACACCAGAAAGTCCAATTGCCTCTTGAAAAAGCATCTTTGGGACAACCATGACCTGGATGAATGAAAACCTCTACAAAGGTTCTCAGTCATCTTTTTTGGAAAAGTGGGGCATTTGATCTTGCTGCCTAGGAGATTTCTAGAGAAGTGGGGCAGATGGATCCTGCAAAGGTGCAATCAATTCTTACATGGCAGGCATCCAGAAAGGTTTGTTGAAAGAAATGTCCTTCTGGGTTCAGCTCCAAGTGGGGAAGAAGACACTGGAGACATGGAGGCTGCTTGGAAAGATGGTTTATTGTTGGACAGGGCCACATGGCTTGAGCCCTGTACAGAAAAGGTGATCACATGTTTCAATGTTGATGGAGAAGAAGAGAAAGGGTGAGGAAGGGGCTTGCTAGGTTTTTATACCCTGTTCAGTCCCACCTCTCTGTTTCCTGTTCCTGTGTAAGAAATGTATTCTGACTGGTTGTCAGACTCCCATGGTGCCATGCAGGGGGCTACTCTCTAGGCTGTGATGAGTTCTCAGTTGTCTTGTGGTCAGTTGAGTAATATCCCTTCCCCCTACAGCTGCAGTGAGGAGAAGTCTTTATTATGTAAAGTGGGCTAGCTTGGCCATCTTAATGGCCCATTAGCTGGGGATGGGCAGAAAGCTATAGGCAACTATTGTCTTTTAAAACATGTTTCTTTTCACATCCAGAGAAATATTCTGCCTTTTCAATATTTCCTAGGATATTTCATTTTTCTGGGAGAGGGCTGGATGATAACTTCCCACAGGTTAAAAATATCCAATGTTCAGGAGTTTTGCCAACTTTTACACATGATTCATGTGAAGTGAAGTGTGCAGATTGGCTAACTCAGCTCCTGAAAATGGAATGCCAACTTAACTGGCCTACTCAAGAACAAACAATCATTCAGGACTTGAAACTGGATTTTTTTTTCTCCCAGTTTCTGTGGCATCATCTGGCTTCCAGATGCCCCTTTTTGTGCAAGCTGATGTGTCAGATTCGGCTTTGGCCGCTGCTCTGTTGCCCTGTGCAATTTATTTTAATTTCCTGCCAGTTGAATCTTCAGTAAAGAATTGCTACTAATAATCAATATAATAGTTCAGCAAAGAAGACATGTTTACAGGGAGTGGTGTGGTCCATCCATACAAGTACAGAGGGGTCACAAGAATTGGAATACAGATAGGTTGTAATTAGTGCAACTTGAAATAGTTCGAAATTCATTTTAGTGTGATTTATAAATTAACATCAGGTTGTGAATAGTGCAAGCCAACATTCAAGATGTGGGAGGCTAGTACACAGTTGAAGCTAAAGAGGACACAGTTGAAGCTGGTACATGCTAGCTTGCTATTGGGGTTTTAGATACGAATCCTCCTTTGGGCAAATAGAGAAAAGGAATGTCTATGGAGATTGTCAACCATCCAGGTCATGGTTGTCTCAAAGGTGCTTTTCAAAAAACAGCTGGACTTTCATAATTTTTTCCCTTGAAAATGTTTCATTTCTCATCCAAGAGGCTTCTTCAGTTCTGGTTGAATAATGTGGAATGGCAGGATTTATATTCCTTAGCACTCTAAAGATCAATCTTTAGCCCTTCGAGGGAGGAGAGAGAAATACCATCTTCTGAAAGGAAGCAATACTTTGATTATGCACCATGGTGTGACTTTAGGTTCTGAGTCACATTAGTTCAAATCCCCAGCTGAATATAGCTCTTAATCAAATCTTCCTGCCAGGTCAAACTCTCAAGAACAAGCATTATCATTTAAATTATTTTAATTTATATTGCATCACTCTGATTTCCTTGTATTTATTTGATTTAAAAAGATACATATTGTGTACAAACCTTTATCATCCTTCAAACCTTCCATGTTTTCTCAAAAATATATTCCTGCTTCCCAGGTATTTGATTGAGTAACTACCTATTGCTCAAAGTTCATTTAAATGGTTTGAATAATTCATGCGTTATACAGAGTAACCCATCTCATATAATCTTTTCAAACATTTCCTATAAAACAATAGCGTTATGCATTTTGATTGCTCCCAATAAATATATTTTTTGATTTTGCTTTTTCTTTTCTTTTTTTTTAACCTCTTTTAAATAATACATTCAGTTGTGTGTTTTTTTAACAACCACTAGAGAGCAATAGCGATTGAATTAACATCATCTACTCCATTCGTTTATGGTTAAAAGAAAGAAACTTGGAGCAGAGATTTGTTTTATACGATCAGAGTAAGCCCATGGTTTCAACTTAAGACACATTAGACGTATTAGTTAAATGGCATTAAATAGAACAGATCCTGAAAGAAAAATAATAATTCAGTTTTTAAAAAATGAAGTAAAACGCCTACCAAGTTTGCACTGATTTTGCTTGCTTTTCAATTTATATTCCTCTCCTGCCAAGACTGCCGTATCTGGAATGGAAAAAATGACCTGCAGCCCAGGGGTGGCTTCTGGCAGGTCCTCTCGTATGTGTGCCCGACACGTGTGCACTTGATGCGCCCTCTGTGCGCATGTGCAGTGCAATTAGAATTGTTCTGTGCATGTGCAGAACTGAAAAAGAAGATTGCGGCGCCTATGGCACCGCCCAGAGAACCAGTTCAGGGGCGTGGCTGCCAGTTTCAGCGACCCGGGCCGCCAAACCACTACCGGTTCAGCCAAACTGGTCCGAACCAGTAGGAACCCACCACTGCTGCAGCCCTGCACTAGATAGACTGTAATTGCATAATATAATAGCCACAGTGGAGGAAAAGTGAAAGACGTGGTCAGGAAGTCAAATCTGAAGGTATTTAATACAAATATACTACGTTGGAAGGGACGCAGTGACTTAGTGGCTAAGACGCTGAGCTTTTCGATCAGAAGGTTGGCAGTTTGGTGGTTCAAATCCCTAGCAATGCATAATGGAGTGAGCTCCCATTCCTTGTCCCAGCTTCTGCCAACCTAGCAGTTCGAAAGCGTGTAAAAATGCAGGTAGAAAAATAGGAACCACCTTTGCTGTGAAGGTAACAGCGTTCCGTGCACCTTCGGCATTTAGTCATGCCAGCCACATGACCATGGAGACATCTTCAGACAGTGCTGAAGCTCTTCGGCTTTGAAACGGAGATGAGCAATGCCCCCTAGAGTCGGGAACGACTAGCACATATGTGCGAGAGGAACCTTTACCTTATACTATGTTGAGGCAAATACGAGAAAGCTGTGGAGGTACCAAGTTAGCCCAGCACTGTTCTATTCTAAGCCTTACTTTGGTAAGCAGGCAGATATTTTCTTTAGAAGGGTGAACAGTTCTTCCGCATAAGGACTACGCCAATGCTTCTTCATAACCTGCATTCCTCAGGAGCCCTGAAGAGTCCTTTTCCTCTTAGCTAGTGTGTAGATATCAAGGAACATTTTTTGCACTGGATTTTAAGGGTCAAAGGTGAACACAGCATGTTCGGCAGTGCAATCCTTTCTATGCATTCTTTCAACATAAAAGAGGGCAGAATAGATGTGAGCCAATTGTTAAGATGTAAAAACATTCCCAGTTGCTCTAAAAATAAAGATCCTTCTCAATTCTTTTTCAACTTTATGTACTGTGGGGGCTGGTTTTTTTAAAAAAAAATCTAATGATTAGTCACAATCATATCCCAAACACTGAACTTTGGAAGAAGGATGTTGATGTAACACCAAAGCACTGTTACCCCAACCATTTATATCTTTTGCTCTCCTAGGACTAGGATGGCAAACCTATGGCACACGTGCCACAGGTGGCACGACATTTGTCAGGGTACGCGGCCCTGCCAGCTGGCCAGCGCATATGTGCATGCTGGCCAGCTGACTTTAGCCTTTTTTTAGGCCATTTTTCGCCCTCCCCAGGCTCCAGAGGCTTTATATACCGTGTACGGGCTCTGGGAAGTCGGGGGGGGGAGGGAGGGGAGGTGTTAGGAGGGAGGGGGAGGGGGGATAAATAGTATGTGTTAGATTTCAATGCAATGCGATTTCACATGTATACTGTTTCTCTTTATTTTCACTGTAAAAATAGGACAAGCTGAATATATTCACATATAGTAGAAATACACCAAAGGGAGGAGTAGCGGGATAGAAGAAAGAGGGGGAGAGAGGGCGGGAGAGAGGATGGGAGGGAGGGTGAGAAGGAAGGGAGGGAGTGGACTGGGAGAGAGGAGTGCTAGAGGGGGAGGGGAAGTAGGGTAGAGGGGAATGATGGAGGGAAGTTGGAAAGTTGGAGGGGGGCGTAAGAAAGAGGTGTATGGAGGGTTGAAGAGGTATATTGGGTTTCTATTTTGGGGGGGTATTGCTGACAAGAGGAATTGCTGTGTTTATTGTTTAATGTTGTATGGCCCCGGTTATGCACAGTATATACGTGACTGTATGAAAATGAAAAATGGAAAATAAAAACACATTTTATAATAAAAAAGAGTGAGTCTACTTCCTGCCTAAAAACATGTTTCTCCATTTCTGATCCAGGGAAACATAATATTCTGCCTTTTTCAATATTTCCCAGGATGTTTCATTTTTCTAGGAGAGGGGGTTTAACTTCCTACACTTCCAAGCAATGTAGGTGGGAATATCTTGTTTTATCTGCACATACATCTGTTTGCTGGATTAGTGCAACACATGGCAACATAAGAAAGAAAGTCATAGTTATTTAAAAAAAAACCTGTATAACGTATAGGTTGATCCTGAAGTAATTTCCTCCCACTCTGTGTGGGCAGTCACTATGAATCAAAATTTAGTGTTAGGTAAAATCAATTGCAAACAAGAAACACCACAACCGCACATCCCAAGCTAAGGCTTAATAGTATATTGAAATGAATCAATGTGACAACAGTGCAATCTTCCAACACTTTCCAAATAGCTTTGAGTTATCCCCGGGCTCTGAAATTTCTCTCCATGTAGGAATAAGAAACCAAGGCAATTTGTTATAATAAAGCTATAAGCAATATGCACATTAACTTTAGTTATCAGCCAGAGGTGGGTTCCTACCAGTGCGCACCTATTCGGTAGAACCGGTTCGTCAAAGCTACCGAACCGGTTAGAAGAGGTTCCACCAGTGGACCCGGAAAGCAGGCCACACCTACAGAAGAGGTTCCAAAAATTTTTGAAACCCACCATTGATCCTTGGATAGAATTATTCTACACTATGATGCTCATATTTATAAAACTCAGTGCCTCTGTGAAAGGTAAGGATGACTACTGCGTTTGTGGTACAATCAGAACATTGCGTGTGTTGAAGTTGTTTTAACGCAAACCAAAGATGCCTTTTAAAAAACAAGTTTACATCATATTCTTATGCATGCCAGTGCTGTGTGTGAGGTAATTTAAGGTGGTTCTGACAAGTGTCGTCGGCATCTTCATATCCGGTCACATGGGCGGCAAGCCACTCCCATCCGGTCACATGGGCGGCAAGCCACTCCCACAAAGGAGGCCACACCCACAGAGTAGGTTCGAACAATTTTTGAAACCCACCACTGTTATCAGCAAATATTATCACAAGGTTATTGGCTCCTTAGATACAGACAATAAACCTAATCTTCTAAAATCCAAAAGTTTAAATCTTCAGACTTTGGCAAAATGAAACAAAGATTGTATTTTATTCTGTGTTTTGTACAGTTCTGCCTTCTCATCTCAGACACCCCTGGCTTAATGACATAGCACCAGTCATTGACCATCATAAATGGTAGAGTGGAGTGGGATTAGCTCTTTTTTATGTATAATAGTGGTTTGTCCTATCAGTGTTGGCGGGAATGTTGTTGGCAGTTTCTTGATTAAGCCGTTGATTATTATTGTGCACCCATGCATGCCCACCCCCATAATTTAGTGCCCACCCATGCCATGCCCCCAGCACATGCACGCATGACAACCCCCCCACTGCCCTGTGCATGTGCACATGGTTTTCTTAGAGCATGGGGAGGGCAAAAACAGCCTCCCCCGCCCTCCCGGAGGCCCTCTGGAGTCTTCAGGAGGCTTCCCTGAAGCCTCTGGAGGGCAAAAAACAGCCCAATGCACAAACCGGAAGTTTGGGGATGGAACTTCCAAGAAGCTTCTTCAGCTCTGACAAGATAGTGGGAAATGGAAGAATTGAAGAAGCTTCCTGGACACGAAGCGAAACTCGTCAAAAGGAAAAAACAAGAAAGTCCAGTTGCCTCCTGAAAAAGCACCTTTGGGACAACCATGACCTGAATGACTGAGAATCTCTACTGACTATGGTTGACTGTGTCTACCCCAACTTAATTGTGAAATTAAGGAGTTTTCATCATGTCTTCAGACTGCTAGTTGGTCTTCATGGATGCGCTCTGCTAGTCTTCTGCCTGTTTGTCCTACATAATGGTTGTTCCAGTCCTTACACTGTACGTTGTGGATGATTGAGCGGTGGGTTCCGGCAGGCACTACTGCCAGTTTGCTTGTGTGGGCGCTATGCACGCACGCATGCGCAGTGCACTTAAAATTGTTCTATGCATGTTCAGAACTGAAGAACCAGATGTCGCCACCTACAGCGCGACCCAGGGAACCGGTTCAGGGTGTGGCAGGCCTGGGTCACTGCTGGTCCAGCAACCCAGGTCGCCAAACCACTGCCGGTTCAGCTGAACTGGTCCGAACCCACCACTGGGATGATTCCTGTGTTTTCTTCTGGGACAACTGGTCTTTTGGTTTACTTAGGAGGTGCTTCAGTTGCTTTGTGTGCTATGATGATGCTAAGTGGTTGTATTAGACTCTCTAGTGCTTTCTGAGATGTTTTTGGTGTACGGCAGTGTTTTCCTTTTCATGGCTTGTATTGGTTATGGTATATTGGGTTGAGTGGTGAGGCACTTTTCAATAGAGTTGCGTGGGTGTATCCATTTTGTTGGAAGACATATTTTTGCTCTGCTTCCTTTTTTTCCGATGTTCAGGGTTACCGCAGTATGTAGCAATGTAAAAGGGAGGAGGAGAAGGAGGAGGAAAAGGTGTTAAGCCGCATATCTGAAGCTCATCAGCAATTTAGCATCAGTATAATTCTAAATGACCTGGATATTCCCTCCTGCCCTACTCTACCTGCTCTTGTAAAGATGTTTACAATAGGGCATGTAGTCATTTTTTTTTTTCTGACAGAAGTGGAGAAACATAGAATTGCTCTGACTTGCCAAGATGATGCAACAGAACAAAAAGGATGTATTGGGTGCAGCAATCTCCATAGTAGACACGCCGATGTGAAAACAAAGATAGTGTTATCTATTGTTTCCAATCTGCAAGGCAGAGGTGTTTCTTACAGCTACAGGAACCGCATCTTCTTTGAACAAATAAAACGCAAAAATGGAAACAGGAAAAAAAAATCTGAAAGAGGATTGTAAGAATTAAAAAAACACTTATGTTTATATCTTGCATGGTTTATTTTTTTTCTTCTATTATTTTTTTCTTCTGTACTGTTGGCATCCTTTTCATGTTTCTTCCCGTTGGGAGGTATGCGGCAGAAGACGGTCTCGCAGATATCCGGGTCCTAGGCCATGTAGGGCTTTGATTGTTTTAAGCCGCTTAGAGTAGCCCCATGGTGAAATAGGCAGCAAATAAATGTAACAAATAATAACAACAATCTTTGCTTTACCTTTTAATTTATTTTATAAAGGCAATTTAATTTCTGCATGTTTCACATGAATGTGAAACGCTGTGCATTAAAGTCATGCCATTTATATGGTAAAAGTTAAATGACCAGAATGTTTACGGTTTACTGTTTAATAAATTTATAGGCCGCCCAATCCCGAAGGACTCCGGGCAGCTTACAGAAACACATTTCCAAAATAAAAATAAAATAGAGAAAATGAAAGCAGATTAAAAGATCACACCATACACTCAATCTAGGTGGGGCTGGACCTCATACATGAGGTCAACAGCCCCAGGCCTGTCGGAAGAGCCAGGTTTTAATAGCCTTTCGGAAGGCCGTGAGAGTGGGAAGGGTCCGGATCTCCGGTGGTCGATCGTTCCATAGGGTCGGAGCAGCTACAGAGAAGGCCCTTCCCCGGAGGGTCACCAGATGACATTGTCCAGTTGATGGTACCCGGAGAAGGCCTATCCTATGTGATCTTATCGGCCGTTGGGAGGTATGCGGCAGAAGACGGTCTCGCAGATATCCGGGTCCTAGGCCATGTAGGGCTTTAAAGGTAATAACCAACACCTTGAAACGCATTTGGAGATCGATAGGCAGCCAGTACAGCTCGCGGAGGATAGGTGTAACATGGGTGTATCTTGGTACACCCAATATTGTTCGCGCGGCTGCATTCTGGACCAATTGTAGTCTCCGAACACTCCTCAGGGGCAGCCCCATGTAGAGCGCGTTACAGTAGTCTAGTCTTGAGGTATAAGGATAAAAAGTGAATGTTTGAAACATAGATACATCTAAAGAATACAAGTAGTCCTTGACTTATCACCATTGGTTTAGTGACTGTTCAAAGTTACAACGGCACTGAAAAAAGTGAGATAGAACTGTTTTTCACACTCACAACTGTTGTGGCCTCCCCATGGTCAAAATTTGGACCCTTGGCAACTGGTTCATATTTGTGACAGTTGCAGTGTCCCAGGGTCATGGGATCATCTTTTGCAACCTTCTGACAAGCTAAGTCAACCGGGAAGGCATATTCATTTAACCAACATGTTATTTACTTAACAAATGCAGTGGTTCATTTAACAACTGTGGCAAAAAGGTCATAAAATGGGGAAAAACTCACTTAACAACTATCTGGCTTAGCAATGCAAATTGTGGGCTCAATTGTAGTTATAGGTTGAGGATTACCTATGCCTTCCTGAAATAAAAGATTGTCCTTTATAATAAAAAAATGTATAATCACTGTACTTATAGGGCAGTGATGGCTAACCATTTTGTCATCGTGTACCGAAAGTGCACACCTTCGCATGGCCACACCTATAATGCAATGTGTGCACGACACCCCCTATAGCCACGCTCCCTGTGCATGCTCGTGTGACCTCCCCCCATGCCCCATTTTGTGCCTAGCATGTATCCCAGAAGCCTCCTAGGACCAAAAACAGTGGGCAGGAAGCAGGCGTGACCCCCCCCCTGGGCCCCCATGCATGCGTATGCATCTCCTGCATGGACCCTGTCCCCCACGCATGTGTAGTAGAATCCCGAAAATCAGCTGGCCGGCGGGAAGCACTTGTGTGCCCACAGAGAGGGTTCTCCATCACAGTTATAGGGGATATTGTGCCAGAATCTGCCCTGAAGGAAACATATCAAACCTTATTTTAATATAAAAGCTTTCCTATGTTTGGGAAATAAAAAAGATAGCTGGCAGGTCCCTTCCCTCTCTTCCTTCTCTATCTATCTATCTATCTATCTATCTATCTATCTATCTATCTATCTATCTATCTATCCCCCTCCCTCTTTTCTCTCTCTCTCTCCCTCCCTCCCTCCCTCCCTCCTTCTCTCTTTCTCTCTCTCTCTTTCTCTCTGTGTATGTTTCTGTGCAAATCTCTTTGGGACTTTTAGGGTACTCTCCTATTTGAGGGTGGAAAGAAAGACTCTTACTGCTTCCCCAAACTTACTTGATGAAAACCTGTGCAGTAAAATGCATTTGAGTTTGCAATGATTTGCTTAATTGAATCCTTTTAAAATGATAGTTGAGGAGTCTTGGCTATTTCAGCTTGCTGCACTGAGAAGCCAGAATTAAGACTGGCCATCTTATTCAAATCAGGGTTTGTAATGCATTTGCAAACAACAAATATCTTTGATTTCCTATAATGTGGACATTTTTGCTATCTATTACTCCTTCCAACCTGTTGCACCTTTGCAACAGATCTAAGGTTGCTATGCTGAAACTATGATGATAAAAAAACAAAAGTAAGAAGGAACTTTGAACCTTAATTTGACCAAAACTGAAGCTATCATTTATGTTGCAGATTAAGACTAGTACGAACTGAGGTCTGATATGATCCACATCTGGGCTGACAGACTGTTGTAAAAATGATTTCATTGTGACTTGGGGTGCTGTCTCACTTCCTCTATTGTGGCTTTTTCAGCAATAGATCATGTTTAAAATGTTTGTTTCCTCTCCCCCCCTTCCAACAATAAATCACATGTAATTGAAAATTCAGTATTTCAATTCAATTCAGGGGAATGGAATCAAAATCAGCAATCTATTCTCCCTTTTTTTTCCTTTATGTTTAGTTTAGTTTAGTTTAGTTTAGTTTATTGATCTTGTATGCCGCCCACTCCCGAAGGACTCCAGGCAGCTTACAATAAACAAGGGAAGGGGATAAATAAACAAGACAACACCTTAAATACGCAACATCCACAGTTACTATGAGGTTGGATATTTCACAAGCCCCCCGGCCTGCTGGAGCAGCCAGGACTTGGTGGCTTTGCGGAAGGCCGGGAGGGTAGTAAGGGTCCGGATCTCCACAGGGAGGTCGTTCCAAAGGGCAGGAGCTGCAACACAGAAGGCTCTCCCCCAGGGAGTCGCCAGCCGACATTGGCTGGCAGATGGAATCCGGAGGAGGCCTAGTCTGTGAGATCTAATCGGTCTATGGGAGGTAATCGGCAGGAGGCGGTCTCTCAAGTACTCAGGTCCGATGCCATGTAGGGCTTTATAGGTGACGACCAGCACCTTGAAGCGGGTCCGGAGACTAATGGGTAGCCAGTGCAGCTCGCGGAGGATAGGTGTAACGTAGGTGTATCTGGGTGCACCCACAATCGCTCGCGCGGCCGCATTCTGGACTAACTGAAGTCTTCGAACACTCTTCAAGGGCAGCCCCATGTAGAGCGCATTACAGTAATCCAGTCTTGAGATCACAAGGGCGTGAGTGACTGTCTGAAGGGCCTCCCAATCCAGCTAGGGTCGCAATTGGTGCACCAGGCGAACCTGGGCAAAGGTCCCCCTGGTCACAGGGGGACCTTTGCTTCCTGTTCTCAGGAAGTTCAGCTCCTTATCTTAAAGCAGCCTTGTTTGGAGTTCAGTCTGATAAGGATATTCAAATTGGTGAGAGAGAATGTGCTATAAAACACATCTGCCTCCAACCCACCTTTGCATGTTGTCAACTCCCTCCATTCTCCAGTCTTGTTCACCAAGACAGGAGTTCCACTAACATTTGCTTAAAACGTACATTGTTTCATGTTAGCACAGCACAGTATGTGAAACATCTGAGTGATTCATTCCAAAGGCACTGAATGAGTCAGTCTTTAATTAATTAATTAGTGTTTGTGATCACTTTAATTTGCTAATTTTTCATTTCCCTTGGGAGAAAAGCTGAATATGGAACAGCAAATAAAACAAAATAGCCAGCTTTCCGTGTGTTGCCTGGATGACCTGATGGAACCCTTCCTAAATTCCTTTCCTGACATTTATACAAGCCAGCAGACAATTCGTCAAATTTTACCTGTGGGAAGTACACCCCCAAAAGGACAATGCCAGGAACCAATTTGGCAGCGCCAAAAGACTTAAAACAGCTGTTCCCCCTTTAAGAAATTCAAACCCCAAAGCAAAAGCACCAGCTGAAAGGACAACTCAGAGCAGTCAAAAGCCATTAAGGACTGTTACAAAAGTAACAAGCCTGACCACAGAAACAGTTAGGTAGACCAGTGGTTCCCAAACTTGGCAACTTTAAGACTTGTGGACTTCAACTCCCAGAGTTCTCCAGCCAGCAGAGCTGGCTGGAGAATTCTGGGAGTTGAAGTCCACAAGTCTTAAAGTTGCCAAGTTTGGGAACCACTGAGGTAGACCAATAAAGATAAGTGGGACCAGCCTAAAAAAGCTCTGCTGGCTGGAGAATTCTGGGAGTTGAAGTCCACAAGTCTCAAAGTTGCCAAGTTTGGGAACCACTGAGGTAGACCAATAAAGATAAGTGGGACCAGGCTAAAAATGCTCTGCTGGCTGGAGAATTCTGGGAGTTGAAGTCCACAAGTCTTAAAGTTGCCAAGTTTGGGAACCACTGAGGTAGACCAATAAAGATAAGTGGGACCAGGCTAAAAATAACCAAGGCAAAGCCAGAACTCCCTTTTCCTGCCCCCTGAGAGGATTAACCCCCAGGATAGGAAAGACACAGGGCCTGGGATCAGGATTAACCCATTAAGGCAAGTAAGACAAAAAAAAAAAAAAAACTCAGGACAATCACTTCAACTACTAGAGGCACACCAAAACCCATCAAATTACAGAAGCTTCAAAGGGAAAATAGGTATAAAAAACGGTTCCACCACAAAACCGCGGACGACAAAATCGCGCTCGCCGAAAGCGCGCATTTGACGTCATCACAGCGCGATGAAAACATTGCGCTGTGATCGATAAATGTAAAAATAAAGCGAAAACCTTACCCTAACCCCCCCAAACCTAACCCTAAACCTAACCCTTAACCTAAGTGCTTTAATTTTATTTTTATTTCAATTTTTAATTTTTTTCGCCACGCTGTGATGATGTCAAATGCGCGCTTTCGTCGAGCGCGATTTTGTCATCCGCGGTTTTGACGGGTCACGATAAAAAACTACAGACACTCAATCCAAAACTGCTTGCAAGGCAGGAATGAATGCTTGAGCGGTGTCAATACTTCTTCTTGCCTTCCTGAATTAAAGGATTCCGCTTTCTGGCAGCTTGCTTCTGAGTCTATTTCTTCTCAGTGTCTGTGACTATGCTCCAGCTGGAGGAACGAACCAAGGAGCTTTTTTCCAACATACTTTTGCTCAATTGTTTTTGTTATTACAAGACTAAAGCTGCTTTTTGCTTTAATCAACACATTTATTTTAAAACAAATTCATGCATATTTTCTATGCCATGGCCCTAATAGGCACTTTGGCAAGAATGTTTCCCAATAGTGTACATTTTCTGCGTACTGCTCCTTAATATTCATTCTATGTCTATTTTTCTTTAATCAATGCTTTTATATCTATTTATTAAGTTGTGAACCAAATCAGAAAATGGTGAACTTTTTGAATTTCATTTAAATTACTTAAATTACATAATTGGTTTTGGAAAATCACTTAAACACTATCTGATTCATAGATAGCTTTCAAAATTATGAATTACATTTGTATTACAGCAAAAATCAAATTAATTTCTTCCCCATACTTTTCTGTTATGAATAGGGATAGAAAAAAGATTTTTTTTCTGCACATAAAATGTAGTTTATAACCTCTGAGAGTATCCGTCAATCTCAATTGCTCAAACTTTAAAAGAAAACAAAAACAAAGAAATTATATCAACCATAATTATTTCAGTATATTTAGAAAAGGGATAGTGTAAGAAAGTAAAAATAATGATTACAAGCATTCACATACATTTTTAAAAAGGAAATGACATCCTTTTAAGCAAATCGACATGGAATTTAAACAAAGACAATATATATCATCATCATCGTTTGATAGAATGTTATTCTTTACATGATAATATTTTCTGAAGTCCTCTTTTTACTTTCAAACATTTATTTCAGTGTGAACTACTATACTTGGTTTCTACATAACAATTATTTGTTTCTTCATTTACATACAACTAATATATCTGGCTGATCTCTTTGAGCTTGAAGGCTAAATAAGAAACAATGTATCCCAATACTTCTCCCAATAATTTGTGGATGCATCTAAGAAATAACTAGGCATGAACTCAACTTGGAAATGTGTCACCTTGAGTGAACCCAGAATAAGGCAAAGAATACAGTAGGAAGAAAAACATGATGAAATTTAAACTTTACTTTAATATTTTCCAACTGAAAATACTACATTATGTTTATGTTATTTTTAACTGTTTTTATCCTCTTTTGGATTTTGTAAGTTGTCCAGAGTCTTCTGGAGTAGGTGACCACACCAAATCTAATAAATCACATTCATTAAATCAAATTAAATGCATATGAATATGGTGTAAAGGAAAGTTCAGTGAGTACAAACTAAATTAGCAGTGAATTTTCTTTCAGTTTGGGTGGTATAATTTATCTGACAAGGAGAAATTAGTAACCCAAGTCATTTTGTAGAGAAGATGAGTGGCATAAAATTTAATAATTAAAATAAATAAAACTTTTTTTCAAAAGTGAATTTAATATGTTTTCCTTTGGAAGTTTGGAAAAACTATCAAAAATAGGACATTTTGCCAAAGGAGTGATCAGAAATTTATAATGAGTCAGTTTCAATAATTCTTTGATAAAATATATGAGTCTCATCCATTAAGGCTTCTATCAATATTTGAAGAATGGTGTATATCAATGCCATAGCAAGGGATTCTCATAAAGACTAAATTCTTGGAAGAACATTTGGAATGATTGGACACTTTGTGGAATTTATTTTTAATTTATTTCAACAAGGCCGCAAGAATTGATCGTGAAGTAACCCTACGTGGCAATACTTCATAAGCTGTCAGGGTTTAAATCCTGAGCAATAAAGCTGGGATAAAAATCAAACAAACGGAAAATAGATAGATAGATAGATAGATAGATAGATAGATAGATAGATAGATAGATAGATAGATAGATAGATAGATAGATAGATGATAGATAGATAGATAGATGATAGATAGATAGATAGATAGATAGATAGATAGATAGATAGATAGATAGATAGATAGATAGATGATAGATGATAGATGGATGGATGGATGGATGGATGGATGGATGGATGGATGGATGGATGGATAGATAGATAGATGATAGATAGATAGATAGATAGATAGATAGATAGATAGATAGATAGATAATAGATGGATGGATGGATGGATGGATGGATGGATAGATAGATGATAGATAGATAGATAGATAGATAGATAGATAGATAGATAGATAGATAGATAGATAGATAGATAGATGTGTGTTAGTCAGGAATACCATTAGATACAAATGATTCACAAATGTGAAAAATAAATATTTGATAATTATTATTTTTTATTTTCAAACATACAAAATACACACAAACAAAACTTGGACATAAACTACATTTACATTTTAAAAAAATAGAAAAATAAATATTTGAACCATGGAAGGCAGACTACCATAAACACCAGCTCCATCATTCTCGAGACTTTCAAACTAATTTGACTTGGAACTGCTGACTAGAAAGGAATTTTTAAAAACTTGTGTAAAAGAACTTGCATAAACACTCATTTAAAGTAGATGGATAGCAAAAGGAAGTCCCACTGACTGCTTCAAAGTCAGAACTTGCAAAGACATAAGCAAAATGGAACGAAGAGCGAGTTGGCCCACAGGTTGGAGTGGTAAAATCAGATTAATTCTTATACTCTTACTTGAAATGCATTGAATGTGAATAGCCCTGGGGTTTTGATGTGTGTAATGTTCTTTCTGAATTCATTAAACTTTCAGATAAATTATCTTATTTTTAAAATTAGAAACGAATATTTTCATTTCTTTTCCCCAGAGACAAAGAATAGTGATTTTGTATGTTAGATTTTACAGAGAAATGCAAAACACTATTTCATTTTATTTAAACAGCACCACAATTTCTTACAAGTATTTCCTTGGATCAAACTTAAATTGGAATAGGATAATAGTGGAGAACAATCCAGAATGTGTCCAGTCCTTTTTGTCTTTCCAACCAAGGACTACGAATTTCAGCAATCTGCTTCTTTATGAAATTCTCCTTCCAAGCTACTGTAGAAAAATAGAAAAATAATGCTTAACCCTAACCCTAACCCCAACCCTACAGGTCCTTCTTGCTCTTCCAGTTTAGCCAAGGTGGCGCAGTGGTTAAATGCAGCACTGCAGGCTACTGCTAGATCAGCAGGTCAGCGGTTCAAATCTCACCGGCTCAGGGTTGACTCAGCCTTCCATCCTTCCGAGGTGGGTAAAATGAGGACCCAGATTGTTGGGGGCAATATGCTGACTCTCTGTAAACCGCTTAGAGAGGCCTGAAAGGCCTATGAAGCGGTATATAAGTCTACTGTTATTGCTATATTGCTATTGCTATTAGCCTGTTCCCTTCCTATTGTTTCACCAACACCCCAGGTCATTTACTTTACACCATGGCTGCCTTGCTAAACTTTCACACAACAGGAATATTAATTTAGATAGATTGGTGCTCCATTCAGACATCCCATCAATTGATTTAGTAGATATAAAGTTGTATAGGGAAAGTTTGGCACACTTAAGGTTATACCTGAACCGGAAAAGGAGGACACAGACAATGGGAAAGGATGACAAACAGGGGCAAATGAGGACACAATAATTGTTTAACCTTCCTGGCAACAAATATCACAGTGGAAAACTATAAAAAAAGAACTTAGGCCTACATATATATGAAATTATTTTTTACAACAATAACAACAAAGTCATTTTTTTTCAATCAATTTGCTAGAGCCAAACAGGAAGTAAACACATTCAGCCTAATTTTTAAGACTGTAAAGGAGATGATGGGAGATTTGTACAAAGATTGCCGTCAGCTTTCCCAGGTACACTAAATAGGAAACACAATCAGGTGAACTAATTCTAATTTATTTTAAGGTCACATCAACATAATCTCCCAAATCTGAAAATACAAATCTCTCACTGTTTCCTTTACAGCCTGAAAAGTTAGGGAGGGTCCCTTCTGAGCCTCTTTTTCCACCCATTATGCCCTCTCTTATCTTACTGTTCCCCAAGCAACAATTGTTTGCTCCATATCTCAAGGTCTTTCTCACATATCATTACAGATTCAGACAGCTGCACAAGCTATAGGAAGGGAGGTTTTTTTTAAAATCAACTAATTAAGGTTACAGAGTAGAGCTTGTTAACCTGCCCTTATTATGCACTGTGGAGAAAAGCTGTTCCAGAGGAGATACTAAAAAAAGGTGGACAGTATTTGAATTTAAAGCTATGCCTGACAGATGGAGAACATGACAAAAAGGCGTTATGTTCAGCTTTTGCTGGAGTTCTGGTAACCTTTGATATACATTGGATATTGTAGAGAATATGCTGTTTTATTTTTTATGCGTCTCAATATATTCCTTTTCATTATATTTATGTTAATCCATTTAAGCTGATGAGATTTCACAGGAATTCCAGCAACGTTGCTCTGAGGAATATGTATTATTTTCCTATCCCCAATCTTCTACCATGGTTAAGAGCTGGGCCCAAATGACCCAAGAAACGATACAAGGGCAATACACAAGATGAAAATATTTCATTTTGGCAAGCACAGCAAGATGGTTTATTGCATTTATTCAATTTTACAGTCTATATATAGACAAAGGAGGCCCATAGTTCTCTCACCTCCCCCTACAGTTAACACTAAGCAGACTCAAAGTCACTGTGACTTGGAGTCTGGCAGCAACTACCTTGGCCTTTTAAATTATTTTTTAAAAAATTTCCTTTTCCTCATGAGACTGGTGAGACCCCGCCTCCCCTGCCTCCAGTGACTGCACGTCCCTGTACACCACATGTTGCCAAGATGAAGGATACTTTATAATACTCATAAAACTGCATATTCAAATTTAAAAATCTGCATTAAAACAAAATAAATCTATCTGAACAGCAAAATTCCTATTTTAAAAAGTGACCGAGCTACTTAATCTCAAACTATGTACCATGGACCTCACCCCATTCTTAAGAGGCCCATAAAGGGGGTGTGCATAAGTGCTCCAGTGTGCCTGCTGTCCCTGTCTTACTGTCCCCATTTATCTGTATTTACTTCCTTTGTTCATGTTTATGTTCCTACCTATACTTGTTATCTTGTACCCGTTCGACAAACAAACAAACAAATAATAAAATGAACAAATATTTACAATATGCTCCTTGAAGTGTCTTCAGAACCTTCTAAAAGGATTAACGGATAAGCATGTTCTGTTTCAGATGCCTCTGCCCACTCCTTGGATTGGGGTCTCTCGCCATTCTCACTGGGGAAGAACACACAGGATGGACTGATTCCCGTAGACCCATAAGTACATAGGAACCAAGCCCTTGAGAACTTTATAGGTCACAACCAGCCTAATCACCAACTGGCGGCCAATGTAGCAACTGAAGCATTGGGCGTTGACAGCCCTAAAAGGTAGACTAAATCAAGAAACGGATATCAAGGAGAAGGAATAAAGCATAAATGGGTTTAATCTATTTGTCTTCTCAGTAAATGGGAGACCAAATACCATACACCCATACGCTTGTCTATATGCCCCACACACTCACACACTGCATTAAGATAGTCTACCACTAAGTAAGGAACCAATAAGAGAGATAAGATCATCAACACATGTTCAAATCTTTTTGATATTATCTGCACTGTCTGAATGGATAGGTGATTAACTTTGGAGGGCTGCCTGGCCCTCTATTTTTCCTTCACTCACTACCAAAGCAAAGGCAGGGCCTTTCTTTTTTGCTGGTGGACATCTGAACTTCCTTTACCCCTGTTCTGGCACCTTGAGGCACCTATCTGTGGAGGAGAGCATGCTTCAGTTTTTGGCAAGATAACCTTGGCTCCTTTGAAGAGAAAGGAAAGAAAGCCCAGCCCCCATTTGAATTGAGTCAATGATTATCATGCTTTAAAATACATTCTTACAAGGAGGGAAAGAACTGTCATAAATTAGATGTGAGAACAGCTCTATCTTTTATTTGGGTTAATCAGCTGTGAACCGGTAACCTCTATCTGAATCTGTCCCGAGAGGACATTTCCAGAGTCAAAAAGGTTTCAGCTACCACCATTTCCAAGTGGTTAAGGGACTGCATCAGTGGTGGGTTCCTACCAGTTCGGACCAGCTCAGCCGAACTGGTAGTGATTTGACGGCCTGGGTCGCTGGAACCGGGCCTGCCACGCCTCAGAACCGGTTCTCCTACAGTGGCGCTATCTTAATTTTGGGTTCTGCACATATGCAGAACAATTTCCATTTTTAACATTTTGTGCATGCAGAGACCCATTTATGAGCAAATGCACATACGCGCAGAGTGCATGTCTGGCATGAGCACGCGTGAAGCGAGCATGCACATGCAAAACTTTTGCGCGCACTGAACCAGCAGTAATGCCGGGAGAAACCCACCCCTGGACTGCATGCTGAAGGCCTGAAACAGAAAACAATTTTCCACTTGAGTGACCCACCTACCTCAAACCCTACTTTGAGGTTTAGCGGTGTGTCAGAAAATCTGACCAGCAATCAGTAACTGACCAGACTTTTACCTCATATCACCAAACAAATATTTTCTCTTCTGCTGCTGTAGTTTTTCTTGTGTATAATTTTTATTAAGGATTTTGATTACAATAGCAAAAACGAATACAAACTAAACTTAGAAGAAGAAAGAAATAGTAAGAAAAAATGTGCTAAAGAAAAAGAAAAGAAATATATAAAGGAGTTATTTTCAACCTTCATTATAATAAGCATCAGGGGTGGGTTCCTGCCGGTTCGCACCGGTTCTTGCGATCCGGTTCGTCAGTGAACCCGGAAGTAATTAACTTCCGGGTTCCTAGCTCCTAGCCCCTGTCGCTGGGTGCCTGCAGGGTTTTTCTTTTTAAAAAATGCCTCTCCGGATGATCTTGAAAACCTGCAAGGTTGCTTTGGAAGGGGGCATATGGGCAGCATTTTCCCCTGCCCCCCTCCCCGGGAGCCTGCAGTTTTAAACCAAGCCTTTGCACAGTAAAGAAAATCTCACGAGCGAGAGAGAAATTCTTACTTGCTTTTACTGTGAAGTTGCGGAAGTTTCCAAGCAGAGATGGGATGGGGGTTTTCAAGATCGTCTGCAGAGAGGCATTTTTTAAAAAGAAAATCCTGAAAAGGATTTGGAGAGATTTGCAACTGGTCTTTGGTGGTGGGGGGATCCCCAAAACCAGAAGCACAGCCCATTCCCCCTCCCAAAAAGACTGTTTTCTTTTTAAAAACCCCTCTGCAGAAGCTTCTCAGTGGAAGCTTCCAAGACTATAGGCAAGGAGAGATGGGATGGGGGTTTTCAAGATCGTCTGCAGAGAGGCATTTTTTAAAAAGAAAATCCTGAAAAGGATTTGGAGAGATTTGCAACTGGTCTTTGGTGGGGGGGGGTGGGAATCCCCAAAACCAGGAGCACAGCCCATTCCCCCTCCCAAAAAGACTGTTTTCTTTTTAAAAACCCCTCTGCAGAAGCTTGAATTCCAGAACTCTTCCATGCCCTCCCTCCCCGTTTCATGGCAGCCGAAGCAACAGTGAAGCAGAGGCTGACACTCCTTGTTTAGGTAATTCTGAGGTGGTTGATGGTTCTGTGAGTGCCTGTCCTTTATAATTTTCCACGTTGCCTTGATGGCTTTTATTCCAGTGACTTTGTCTTCCCTGTTCTTAGGCTTAGGAAAAAAAACCTGGTTTCATTGGCAGTCTTTTTTTGGGGGGGGGGGGGATTTTTATTTTTTGGGTGTTTTCCTAGCACTGTCATAGTTTGTGGGTGTGGGTGGGTGTGTAATGTCCCGCAGTTATCTATACATTAATAATGATCTAGTAATATTAATAATATCTAGTAATTAGTAATATCTAGTAACATCGTCTTGGCCACTCCCACCAAGTCACATGGGTGGCAAGCCACTCCCACAAAGGAGGCCACGCCCACAGAGTAGGTTCGAACAATTTTTGAAACCCACCCCTGATAAGCATAAACATATTTAGTAATTTCTAGCTACTTTCTAGCTACTAAAAGGTTATAAGGACATACATATCTCTTTCTCCAGTATTTCACCACTTATCTATAAGCAAATCCATAAAATATCAACTTTTTAATCGTGGTATCAAAACAAAAAGTCTATAAAGAGTTGCCAGAACTTTGCAAATAAACTATTTATTTTAAGCTTAATCAAGTAAAACAACTTTATATTCCTTCCTCTTACACCGCAATCTTTATCTTTAGTTCATTCAAATTTGTCATTGGATTTGATTTCTTTTTCTTTATCTCATTTTAGAAATTACTTGAAAGTTTTAACAAGTCTCCTTTGTACATCGAGTAAGAAAACATTTTCCAGGTTATTCTCTAAGTTCATTATTTCTATTTCCCGTTTACTTTTTAAAACGTGAGCCTGTTTCATTTGTAGAACTAATAAAGCAACCTCTTTTCATATAATTCTCTTGACCTGTCATTTGTAGTTGCATTTCTGGTACATTTTCTGTTTTGTCAAACAAAATATTTCTCCACATTTATCATTTCCTTATTGACATATTTTGGATATTGTCTGTCCATATAATCAAACATCGTAACTGACATTGTTGGTATTGCAACTACTAATTAATAGATCTATCTTTCAAAAATCTCCTTTAATATTTTCCATTTTATGATATTTTGTATCTTTTTGTAAGTTTCAGAAAACTAGCACCCAAAAATTGGCTTGAATTTTTTTTTGTACTTAAAATCATTACTCTCTTGTAGTGTCCAGTTTCTAAAATCATAGAATTGCTTGTCTTTGTTATGAAGTCGATCCACCGGAAGCCTGTTATTCATAGGTGAAGTTCAGGGGAGGGTTCCGTCCGGTACTACTGCCTGTTCACTCGTGTGCACTCTTTGCACGCATGCGCATTACAATAGAAATTGTTCTGTGCATACGCAGAACTGAAAAGCAATATGGCAGCAGCGACAGTGGTGACCAGGGAACCTGTTCAGGGGCGTGGCAGGCCTGGATCACTGCCTGTTCCAGAGACCCAGGCCGCTAAGCCACTACCGGTTCAGCTGAACCAATCCGTACTGGTAGGAACCCACCACTGGTGAAGCCCTTCATGGTATTGGATCTGAGTACTTGAGAGACCGCCTGCTGCCAATTACCTCCCAAAGACCCATTAGATCACATAGGGTTGGCCTCCTCCGGGTTCCATCTACTAGCCAATGCCACCTGGCTACTACCCGGGGGAGGGCCTTTTCTGTGGCAGCTCTGGCCCTCTGGAATGAACTCCCCGCAGGGATTCGGACCCTCACCTCTCTCCAGGCCTTCCGAAAAGCCGTCAAAACCTGGCTTTGCCTACAGGCCTGGGGTTGATGAGTTCCCTCCCCTCTCGACTTGTGTGGTTGCGTGATTCTTGCTGTTTTTAATTATCTGTATTCTGTTTTATGTTCCCCCTTTTCCCTTTTTGAATTGTTCGCCGCCCTGAGTCTTTCCCGGAGAAGGGCGGCATACAAATAATAAAATTCAATTCAATTCAATTCAAGTTACACAGAAGAATAAAGATTCTTTAATCTTTAAACATAATTTAAGGGGGGGAAAGCTTCATTTTCAAATGAAACTCCTCCTATGAATATATAACTTACTTTAGATATGGCCCTGTGATAATGATCTACTTTTTATGTGCATATAAACAACTTAATATCTGTCTCGTGTTAAGATTAGCCGCTAGGCTTTTTAGCTTAACTGCAATGAAAAAGCATTTTACTTTTTTAAAAAGATGTTGCATAGAAATTAGGTAAAGAAATCAGGTAAGTTAGTTTGGAAAGAAGGTTTTGTTTAGAGGAGAGATTAGAGTCAGGAATTTCTGGTAATATGGTTGGAGATTACAGACTAGGAAAAAAGTGAATAAAATGTTGGTGTGGGAGAGTGTGGAGGAGAAAGGAAAAGTGAATAGAGCATATCAAGAATGCTCATCAGCAAGGAGGATTCTACAACAAGGGAATATCAACAACAGGACCCTGGGAATGAGCTTTGCTGATGGTTTATCTTCTTAGAACAGCTGATCCTTGGAGATAAGGATCCCCTCTCTCCAAGTAGTATTGACGTAGCCTTCTAGAATGATTTAGAGAGATGGAATGTATGATTCTCTCAAAGTGACTTTATAGATTAGTGGGAATATGTGGTTGAGAATATTGCAATTTAGGGGAAGGTTGTATATTTTCAATTATCATATTGAAATTTTGTACGCCATTCAAATTGGACCAATATGCCTTGTTTCTCCAAAAATAAGACCCAACCAGAATATAAGTCCTAGCGTGATTTTTCAGGATGCTCGTAATAAATCCTACCCAAAAAATAAGCTCCAGTTAAGATTGTCAGCCAGACAGATACATTTAGTACAATGTTTTCCTAAAAAGAAGACCTAACTGGAAAATAAGTCCTAATGCATCTTTTGGCGCAAAAATTAATATAAGAGCCAGTCTTATTTTGGGGGAAGCATGATAGAAGTCTATATGATGAATTATAAATAAAGCTATAAATTGAAAGTTATCTTTATGGTAACCAATCTGTGATCGAGCATGCACAGATCATATGGCTCAACATTTAAAACAGTAAGAATGAAACCATGAGTGTTCAATCTTTTAGCTTTCTTGATTGCATTGAGTGATAAGGAATTATCTTAGGCCACATATAGCCATTTTAACATTATTATGTCATTTATATACATTAACTATATTATATATTATAGTACACTTTAAGCCCGAAACCCAGCCTGAAGATGACGAGTGAGACCTCGCGGAAACGTTCCAAGACAATCTCAATATTACACGGGAAAAGATCCGGATACAACAACCAGCATGCTCTCCTCCTTTATCAGCTGAGCCAGGGAAATAGGTATGTATTGTGTCACAACCCCTGGTATGCCCGAATATGGGAGGGAGCATACTGCTTCCCTTTTCTGTGTTTCGGATCACCCTAGGAGCCATCCAGATACAGCCCAGGTTCAATTCCCAGTAAGGGTATTGTGATTTAACCACAATTACAAATCCCTTCTCCTTATATCTGTGTTCAGGATTACATTCTCAAGTGCATTAAAATTGTATTTGTTTAGAACAATCCATGGCCCTGGACAACTAGTAATGCTATCCCACAAGATCATAACGTTTTAACATTATTAGTGATATCACAACCATAATGTAATGTGTGATCCCCCCCGTGCGCATGCGCGCATGAGAGGCGCTCCCCCCATTTTTTGCATGCTTTTTTTGCCCTCCCCAGGCTTCAGAGGCTTTATAGGAGCCTCCCCCTCCCCCGCCCCAGGAGGCCCTCCAGAAGCTTCAGGGCCCTTCAGGAGGCTTCCCTGAAGCCTCTGGAGGGCAAAAAACGACCCTACGAGCAAACCGGACTTCCAGTTTGCTTGTAGGGCCGTTTTTAGTCCCCATGTGCGGGGGCAGGGGAAGCATGAGGGGTTGCAGTTTTTCCCGCTTTGCGGCCTGTTTTTGCTCACAGGAGGCTGCAAGGAGGCCTACTAGGCCCAAAATGGGGTGCGGGTTGTGAGTGCACGCATGAGGGCTGGGAGTTGTTGCACGCACATTGCATTATAGGTGCAGGCACATGCGTGCACACTTTCGGCAAATGACAACAAAAAGGTTAGCCATCACTGGTTTAGGGTCTCCTGCCTGAGCAGGGGCTGGAGTAGAAGATCTCCAAGATTCCTTCCAGCTCTATGCTGCCATCTGTAAGGAAATGATTGTATAAGGAGGTTGGAAAGGAAATTTATGTTTCCATAAATTTATGTTAAATTTATGAAAGGAAATGTTTCATTCTATTATAAACCATTCTCCAAAATTCAGGTTTACAGCAATGCAACCAAATATAGAAGAATGATCCCATCTAACCATTGTATTTTCAACCATTTTTAGAACATAAACTGTCCATTTTAGCAATTAATACAAGGGTATTAAGCCAGTCCTTGCTTACCCACTACAACTGGGACCAACAACTCCATCACTAAGCACTGCAGTCACTAAGCAAAACATCACATGAATGGATCAAAATTATAACCTTACTTTGGCTGCCATTATGAAATGAATCACTACTGTAGTTAAAGGAAACATCACAAGATCATAACTTGTTATTTCACTTCCACATTATCCATTAATTCTGCTTGTGGGCAGCTAGTAATGAAACGTATGAATGATGATTGCAAAACATTGCAGCGGTCATAAATGCAAGAAGTGGCATGACTTCAAATGATCATTAAACGAAGTAGTTGGTAAATGAAGACTGCCTGTATAACCAACCAGTAAAATACCTTATATCATTACGTTTAATACTCTTCTTCCAAAAGCGTCTACTTAGTTTTTTTATTTGACTTCACAGAGAAGTCCACACCGCGATTCATTATGAGATCCCTCGTGTGTAAATTATGGGTTATGATTTGATCTTAAATAACCAAAATATATGCAAATTAGAGGGTACAACTTGCTTATACTTATGTTGAAACTTGAAGTCAGTGACAGAACAGCCTTCATGCCTGCTTTTTTGAAGTACACTTCAAGATTTAATGGAAACTGGTCTATAAGGCACATGCCTTCAAAGAAATTCTGAAGCTCAAGAACGCATTTTTATTTCCTGAATAGAGTTCTCTTTCTCTCTGTCTCTCTGTCTCTCTGTCTCTCTCTGTCTCTCTGTCTCTGTCTCTGTCTCTCTGTCTGTCTCTCTGTCTCTCTCTCTTTTTTGTGTTTTTAATCTTTTTAATCTTTTAATTGTTTTTATGTAAGCCGCCCAGAGTCCTTTGGGTCTCTCTCTCTCTCTCTCTCTCTCTCTCTCTCTCTCTCTCTCTCTCTCTCTCTCTCTCTCTCTCTCTCTCTCTCTCACACACACACACACACACACACACACACACACACACACACATATCCCTGGTTGCCCCAAATTTTCTTCCTCTCAAGAGTTTGATTTAGAATTCAGGAACCATTTTACTGATGATCAGAATAAATGTCCATTTCATTGCAAGTTGCCTGAAATTTTACCAATGCAGAACTAGCGTCTATGCATTCCATCTGTAGAAGACCAGATAGACCAGTCAAGCGATTTAATTTCCGTGCAGGTAAGTATTCCTTTCAAGCCTCATTTGAATTCTGGGAGAAGTTAAGTAAAGCAAGTCATTTGTACAAGTCTAGACAATCCTTTAATGCAGTTCCTTACTCCTTCATTGCTTAAGAACAGGGCAAAGCGTGATTTTAATGTTCAAGTGACAGTTACACAATTGAATGTCCAAAAGCTGGTTTTCTGGTAATCTTCATGAAGATAGTCTTGTCCTGCCTTTTTATTTAATGTGATGCCATCATCAGACACCCTGGGAAAGTTTTTGAGCACAACATCTAATGTCTTTAAAAGATGTGCAGACATAATGCGTACACACAAACACACACACACACACACACATCCTGTTTCCCTGAAAATAAGACCTCCCCGAAAATATTGCAACACAGCGGGCGCCATGAGGTGACCACACTCGCCTCCTCCTGTATCTCAAAAAGATAAGACCTCCCCCAAAATATTGGAACACAGCAGGCGCTATGAGGTGACCACACTCGCGGCCTCCTATACCTCAAAAAGATAAGACTTCCCTGAAAATATTGCAACACAGCAGGCGGTATGAGGTGACCACACTCGCTGCCTCCTGTACCTCAAAAAAATAAGACCTCCCCAAAAATAAGACCAAGTGCTTATTTCGGGGGAGGGACTCAAAATAAAATAAGACCCTGTCTTATTTTCAGGGAAACATGATATTCAGCTGAGGCAGAGTTTCACATTCATCATTTCTTTTTTCTGGTCCCTTGCAAATTGCCTTCACTGAAAATAATTGTTTTTGGTAATGGAGATAAGATATCTCTAGTACATCAAGATCCACAGTCACATTCCAATGTTCAAATCTGTCAGTCAACCAGCTGACTCCACTTTATGATGCTGATGAAAATGCCCATTTCTATCCAGTGCTGTACAAAATTACAAACATTGCAAGTTGTCACCTAACGAAGCATTGGGACGAAGTTTGTGAGCGGATGTCAATAAGAGTAGTTCTGAAACATCTGGTTTTGGTGAGTAATCTGTGATGACTGAATTGTATATCATCTGATGCTCAATGAGCAATGAACATATAAGGCAGAAATGACCTCAGGGTGAAGCATTTTATACCTATCTTTCCTCTGGTTGTGCAAGCTGAAAGTGGATTAACCAGTTAATAGGTTAACCGTCAGTCTAGTTGTGCCCTGCCCCCAAGCTTCAAACCAGGGGTGGCTGAGCATCACTAGCAAAACACACAAAAAAACGTACACACCAATGTTATAGTTCAATAAAACAATAAAAAGATAAATAAATAAATGAAATCCAGGGAAAGAATTGAATAATTGCAGTGTGAAATCTGGCAAATCTCAATTACACTTACCAAAAGTCTGAATTTTCTCCCTCAGTTTTCACCTCTCCACCCCGTGAGTTCCCAACAATATTAGGTATTAGGTATTTTATTATTTGTATGCCGCCCTTCTCCGGGAGGACTCAGGGCGGCGAACAATTCAAAGGGAAAAAAAAGGGGGAACATAAAAGACAAAATACAAATAATAAAAGTAGGCAACAGTCGCACAACCATACATGTCGAGAGGGGAGGGAACTCATCACCCCCAGGCCTGCCGGCAAAGCCAGGTTTTGACGGCTTTTCGGAAGGCCTGGAGAGCGGTGAGGGTCCGAATCCCTGCGGGGAGTTCATTCCAGAGGGCCGGAGCTGCCACAGAGAAGGCCCTCCCCCGGGTAATAGCCAGGTGGCATTGGCTGGTAGATGGCACCCGGAGGAGGCCAACCCTGTGAGATCTAATGGGTCTGTGGGAGGTAATTGGCAGAAGGCGGTCTCTCAAGTACCCAGATCCAATACCATGAAGGGCTTTACAGTGACCCTCTAAATAGTCAAGTCCTTCTACCAGGGCTTTTAATGTCAGTTCTGATGGCAGGGTAGAAACTTAGCACCCACCCTTCTCCTAGAAGAATGAAATATTCTAGGAAATATTTAAAAAGCAGAATATTATACCTCCCTGTATGAGAAAAAGAGATACATGCGCTTGGAAAGCAGCCCCTACCTTTGTTAATAGCCCCAGAAAGACTGATGTCAACTTATCTATAAGACAAATACTGGGCCATCTTATCTACACCACAAAAGATCTTCACCCTCAGGACATAATAGGATTAGCCCTCTACCCATTTTACATACCACCTGGGAAGATTACATCTCCCAGAAAGATTCAACCAAGCCTGGGACTCAAGACAACCTACGAAGTTACCCCTGCATGGCCCCATGGGAGTCTGACAACCAATCAGAATACATTTCTTACATAGGAACAGGTAGCGCCAAGGCGGGCCCAAGAGAGGGTATAAACCAGAGGTTGGTTCCTACCAGTTCGCACCTATTCGGTAGAACCGGTTCGTCAAATCTACCGAACCGGTTAGAAGAGGTTCCACCAGTGGACCTGGAAAGCAGGCCACACCTACAGAAGAGGTTCCAAAATTTTTTGAAACCCACCACTGGTATAAATCTCTCTCTCACACACACCCATGTACTCATTTTGCCCAGGACCCCAAAAACACATGTAGTCCTGTCCACCATTAAACTATCTCAGAGCTGAGGTGGCGCAGTGGTTACAGTGCAGCACTGCAGGCTACTTCAGCTGACTGCAGTTCTGCAGTTCAGTGGTTCAAATCTCACCGGCTCAAGGTTGACTCAGCCTTCCATCCTTCCAAGGTGGGTAAAATGAGGACCCAGACTGTGGGGGCAATATGCTGACTCTGTAAACCGCTTAGAGAGGGCTGAAAGCCCTATGAAGCGGTATATAAGTCGAACTGCTATTGCTATTGCTATCTTTCCAAACAGCCTCCATGTTTCCAGTATCTTTCTTCCCACTTAGAACTGAACCCAGATGAGCATTTCTTCCAACAGCAGTGATTGCTACACTGAGCCAGACATTTTTTCATCCTTTCATCACCTCTGGTGTGTTCTTTCTTCTACTCTCCTAAAGACTTATACAGTCTCTTGGTTATCTCTCAGTTCCAAGCTATACAGAAATCTTGATTTTATAGGAGCTTCTGTCTTGTGTTATATTTGCTGAATGCCAGCTATAATTATTTAATTACTTGTTAAACTTATATGCTGCCCATCTTGCTATGGAGAGCAGCTCTGGGGATTTTACAATGCAATAAAATAAGAATATAAAATCCAGTTAGAAATATTTTTAAAAATTAAAAAATACAGGAATTGCAGGCATGCAAAGCGGGGTGGTGCTTTCTTCTGTTACGGTCCAACCACTTCTAGCCTGCAACATCTCGACTGGGGCCTTTCACCAGCTAGCAAAAATAGGAGAGCCGAGGTGGTGCAGTGGTTAGAGTGCAGTACTGCAGGTTACTTCAGCTGATTGCTAACTGCAGTTCAGCAGTTGAAATCTCACTAGGCTCAAGGTTGACTCAGCCTTCCAACCTTCCGAGGTGGGTAAAATGAGGACCCAGATTGTTGGGGGCAATAGGCTGACTCTGTAAACCACTTAGAGAGGGCTGTAAAAGCACTATGAAGTGGTATACAAGTCTAAGTGCTCTTGTCAATGATCAGATGAACTGGTGGAGCTCTTCTTCCCAGGTGGGAAAATGCAAATAAATCGGATGAGCCTGGGATGGGATGAGGAAAAACTAGAATTTACAATCTTACTCCTTCCCCTTAGGCCAGTATTTAAAAACAGGAACTGCTTAATTAAAAACACTCCCACTGGAATCAATTAAACTCCCCAACGAACAGTCACCTTCTACTCTACCAGCCACTCTGGATGTTAATGTCCTTGGTTCATTGTCAGTCGAAGCAGAGCATAAAAAGCACAACTTTCAATCAGAGGTCATACATTATATGTGGCATTGAACTACCTCATTGAGCTCTAACAGCCATAATCCTAGGGTTACATGAAAGTATCTTGGAATGTGGGGATGGAGAACTTTGGTGAAAGGGAATATTTATTGCAAGCAATGAGTAGGCAAAGCTTGTGAAAAGTACATTAATAATGCTTGCCAGCTTGGATCTCCTCTAGATTCCCAGTCTCAGATGCCAAATCAAAACACAGTGAGTCTTGTGGTCTAACAAACAGTTATATCAAAGCTTTTTGAACCTTTTAGCTTATGCTTCAAAATGAAATATGTGAATCCTAAACCTCTAGTCTAAGTAGAATATCTATTAATTTCTGTGGTTGTCTTATCTGTTGTTCTCCCAGCAATGTTAGGCAGGTGTGTGACAAAAGGGGAATTCGGTTTAGGGAAAACATCCATAAATTGTGCTGGTTCCTGATCATTGGCTTCAGATGGGGACAGTGGTGGGATGCATCGTGTTTAACAACCAGTTCGGTGAGTGTGTGCTTTGTGCACACAGCGTTCAAAAACCGCCATTTTAAGCTAACAAATTTACTTTCTATGTCAGCGCCAGTGAGTAAAACATCTGGCATGCGGCAATCTGCTGTGCCGCGTGAATCAGCTAAGCAATGGTGGGTTTCAAAACTTTTTAGAACCTCTTCTGTAGGTGTGGCCAGCTTTGTGGGAGTGGCTTGCCAGACATGTGACTGGGTGGGAGTAGCTTGCCAGCCATGTAACTGGGTGGACGTGGCCAACTTGTAAAATGTGGTGAAACTCAGTTAACAACGCTCTGGCTTAGCAACCAAAATGTTGACTCAGAAACTGGCATTTGAAGCACGCAAGTCTTAAAGCTGTCAAGTTACAAGACCCTTGCACCCCTAACCCTTTAGGGAAAAAAACCCAGGGGTGTTCAAACTTGACAGCTTTAAGCCTTGTGGACTTCAACTCCCAGAATTCCTCCTCTTGCTCTTCATCTTGATGATATGCAGACGGGCGGGGGGAGGGAGCTGGAACCGGTTCTAAAAGGCATTGTAGATTTGTGGAACCTCTTCTATAGAAGAGGTTAGTACTGGCAGGAACCCACCCCTGCAGCTGAGGTAAAAAACAGGGAAATATAGGACAGGAAAGGGCAGGGGCAGGTGCTCAGGGCCAAACCGGTCCAAACTGGCTGAATCCCACCTCTAGATGGGGACCTCCCCAGGCAGTGATAAAGATGCCAGACTGAGCTAGTTCACGTTCTTCTGCCTCTCTGTTGAAAACAGTCTAAATGCACTTGGGCTCCTACTGGGTACAGAGAAAAACAACAGGACATGCAGAGGGCATCAAATATTCTTCTTGAAGTTGCCAACTTAATTTGCCTGGCTCATTCTTTCTTATAAAATTGGAGGCAAAGCATATGTCAGCAGAAGACATAGGAGCTGGAGACAGGTTCCAGTAAGACTATGTATTGGATGACTGCGCACTGTTTTAATAATAATCATAATTCTAAACAGAGGCATGAGAACAACTCTGAAAGTCCACACCCTTCAGAAGACTAAGCTGTGGTATGCAGAATGAAAGAGACACTTAAGGGACAACTGCAGATCCTACCTCTAGTGCCTTGCTAACTCTTACACAGAGATAGTAGTATATGGCTATAATGGTATGTGAGAATGACCTTGGAAGACTGGAGAGATGCTGTTGAGGGAAGGGTCAGATAAGAGACAGCATAGCCCAGGGGTGTCAAACTGGTGGCCCGCGAGCCAGATACGTCATACACAGGCCATGCCCACCCCAGTGCCGTGAAGGGGGGGGGGAAATGTCGCATAACATCATGTGATGGCAACATGACGCAGTGTGTTTGACACCTGTGGGATAGCCCACAGTTAAATCATGGATGGGACAAGAAGTTAAGAAGAAACTCTCCCTAGTTTTTCAGACTGTAAAGGAGACCCGGGGGGAGGGGGTGTTGAATTGCAACGTTTATACTTGCAAGATTCTGTCAACATAGCTTACAATAAAATAGAATTAGCTCATCAGATTGTGATTCCTATTTGGTTTCTTGCCAGTATGAAAATACCCCCCTCCTTTACAGCACAAGAAGCTAGTGAGAGTTTCTTCTGAGCCTCTTGCCCCACCCACAATCTCACTGCGAGCTATGCTGTCTCTTATCTGACTCTTCCCTTGGTAGCATCTCTTTACTCAGTCTCCCAAGGTCTTTCTCATGTACCATCGCAATGGCAGTATTGATTTACCAGCTCTCCCATGACCCAGTAGTGGCCATAGAAATGACCCGTGGGAACCCAACTCAACTCTTCCAAATATAGACGCCCACATTTTCTATTGTCAGGCTTCATATGTCTTCAGAAACTGCTTGATGTACAGCTTTAACAGGATATCATTGCCTATTAAAACCAGTAAACGCAGGTATCAAGTGGCATCTCTTTTTTATTTTGTAGATTTCACGACCATTACTGAAATTCAAGGCAAAGACACCTTTGATAGTCAGCAGCATGAGCTGCTTATAAAATAACTTGGTCATAAAAAGATAAAATGTGAAAACTCATCCCAATATATTTAATAATATATTATTAAATTGCAAAAATACCCGCACAGCCTTAAGTCATAGCATCCTGATTGCGGCTAGGTATCATAAGCATTTTAACCCATATTCACCTACACAGCAAGCCCATTGATTATAGTATGGCTCACTAGCACTCCCTACAGCATTTGTGAATTTATTTATTTTTATTTTTATATAGTTAGTTTGTGAAACGTGTACAAGATAACAGGTGTAAGTATAAACATGGACATGAATAAAGGAAATGAATACAAACAATTGGGGACAGAGATGGTAGGCATGCCGGTGCGCTTATCCACGCCCCAGGGGTGGGTTTCAACCGGTTCGCGGCGGTCCCCGCGAACCGGTTGGTCGGCGAACCCGGAAGTAAGTAACTTCCAGGAACGGCGAAGGGCCCACCTGCCCGCCCGTGCTCCTTACCCGGTTTTGACGAGTTCTGCGTTCCCACGCATGCGCAGGACGCATACAGCGCCTGCGCAATCCTCCAGGAGCAGCTGGAGCATCGCACAGACGCTAGTACGCATGCGTGCACTGCGCGCGTGTACGAGGACGCCACCGGCCCCGTTCCAACCGAACCGGTTGGAACGGAGCGAGAAACCCACCCCTGCCACGCCCCCATTATAGACCTCCTAGGAATGGGGTGAGGTCCACGGTAGACAGTTTAAAAGTTGGAGTTGTGAGGGTTTGAGGAGTCAGGTAGAGCATTCCAGGAGTTGACCACTCTGTGGCTGAGGTCCCATTGCCCCAGTATTAGGAAGCTGAAATGTATCTTCTGTTTTGATTTTGATTTTCTATTATTTCTACTTCTATGTGAAACACATTCTTTTTGATGAAACAGCTCATCTAATTTGAAGTGGGACATTATTTTGTCATTTTGATTTTCAGTCATTAAATGTGTTTATCTTCTTATTGGTTGTCTGTTGCTCATGCCATTAGAAATGGGAAGTATTATGCTATTAGATGAAGCAAAGCAAAGGTCACTGATCTCAGATTCCCATGGGGAAAAAAACATTTAAAAAACTTTTTTTCATTTGGGCTGCGTTTACTGCCAAAAATAGCAAAAAAACACATTCTCTAGGTATAGGTGGAATAAAAGGGAAGTCAAGAGACCAGTTAGCCTGCTATTTGGAGAAGAAGGTAAAGATAGTGACAATTGACAGGCAGAAAGATGAAATATACAAGAGCTGGCTATTGTCCTAGGCCCTGGGGCAGGTTGAGAGTGGAGTCCTTCTATATCTTGCTGCTTCTGAACCACAGAAGAGTAAGTGGTCTCTCAGCTGTGCAGTTGTTGGCCAGCTTGTTGCCTTTTTGGGAGGCCAAAGGAGCAGAGATGGGGGGGAGATAAGAATTTAGGGGAGATAAAGGGGAGGAAACCCCTTACTTTGGAAGAACTGAAGCTCGAGCTCAAGGGGACCCGTAGGTTAAATCTTATAATGAACAGCTAAGGGGACTAGGTCAGAGGTGGGTTCCCACTGGTTCGGACCGGTTTGGCCAAGTAGGTAGTAACTCGGCTGGCCATACTCCCAAACCGGTTCTATCGGCGGCGCCATAGGGGGCGCCATCTTGCTTTTTGTTCTGCACATGCACAGAAGCAATTTTTTTTACTACTACATATGCAAACGCAGCGCACATCAAGTGCACGTGGCACGCATTAAGTGCACATGCACCTGAAGCGCGCCCCTGAGCGAACCGGCAGTAACAGAAGCCGGAACCCACCCCTGAACTAGGTGTGTCTATCCTAACAAAAGAGAAGGATTAGGAGTGACGTGACAGCAGTCTTCCAGGACTTGAGGAACAGTCATAGAGATGAAGTTGACTTATTCCCAAAAACACCTGAGGGCAAGACAAGAAATAATAGGTGGAAGCTCATCAGAGGAAGATCTAGCCTAGAAATGAAGAATTTCCTGACAGCGAGAACAATTAATCAACGGAATAGCTTGCTTCTTGAAGTTGTGGGTGTTCCGTCACGGGAGGCTTTCAAGAAAAGATTAAACAACTATGTGTCCTGGCTTGTATAAGGACTCCTGCCTTCGGCAGAGGGTGGGACTAGAAGATCTCCAAGGTGACTTGCAGCCCTATTTTTTTAAAAAAAACTTCCTTTTTTTAAAACCTTGTAATTCCCTAATTTGGGGAAGAGTCGGGGCAACTGAGCTGAGTGTTTACTTCCTGACATCACGCAAAGTTCGCAGTAGGTTTTGTTTTTTCTTTGCGCCCTCGGAGGGAAATACCTGCTGTTACCTAGAATTGAAGTCTCAGCCTTCCAAGTGGGAGAGGAGGGTCTTCTTTAAGTATGTATACATCTTTTTAAAGTATTTGTGTATGTGTGTGTATACAAGGCATACCAGGTGCTTTGACAAAACACTTAATGTGTGTGTGTGTGTACCAGTGGTGGGTTTCAAATTTTTTTAGAACCTCTTCTGTAGGTGTGGCCTGCTTTGTGGGAGTGGCTTGCTGGCCATGTGACTGGGTGGGAGTGGCTTGCCAGACATGTGACTGGTGGGCATGGCCAACTTGTAAAATGTGGTGAAACTCACTTAACAATGCTCTTGCTTAGCAACCAAAATGTTGGCTCAGAAATTCTGGCATTTGAAGCATGCAAGTCTTAAAGCTGTCAATTTACAAGACCCTTGCACCCCTAACCCTTTAGGAAAAAACCCCCAGGGGTGTTCAAAGTTGACAGCTTTAGGACTTGTGGACTTCAACTCCCAGAATTCCTCCTCCAGTCATGTTGGCTCAGGAACTCTGGCATTGAAGTGTGCAGTCTTAAAGCTGTCAAGTTACAAGACCCTTGCACCCCTAACCCTTTAGAAAAAAAAACCCAGGGGTGTTCAAAGTTGACAGCTTTAAGACTTGTGGACTTCAACTCCCAGAATTCCTCCTCTCGCTCTTCATCTTGATGATGTGAGGACGGGCGGGGGGAGGGATCTGGAACCGGTTCTAAACAGCACTGTAGATTTGTGGAACCTCTTCTATAGAAGAGGTTAGAACTGGCAGGAACCCACCCCTGGTGTGTACATACACACACACACACATACACACACACACACACACACACACACTTTAAAAAAAGGAATCTTCATCACCGCCTGCCCCTATGACTGTACGCTCAGGAAAAATAAGATGACCTTAAGTTAGAGCTAAATTGCAGTAAGAATGTCATCTCCCTTTCAGATAAGTAGCAAATGTGCATTTTCATACTTTAATTATATATTATTTTGAAAGGGAGGTGGGCTTAAGTGGACCCGTAAGGGACCATAAAGATCTTTGGAGCCTCCGTAGTGGCACTAACTGGTGAATAAAATACCCTGCAACTTCTTTGTAGCCCTCTAGATGTCAGTAACATGCAAAGAAAGGAACAAATAATGCACCGATTACCGCTTTCCAATCTTGGTGTTCTTGAGAAACGGGAGAACACATTCTCCAAAGTGGCCCTAGGCTACACTGACCAGGAAATATGGGACTTGTAATCCACACTGAAGACAGGGATGGGCCTAATGCAGTGTCTTTGAGTAAATTATACAACAATTGTTATGTAAATTCTAACCTTTTATTTATTTATTTATTTTACTTGTCAATCTCTTACAAGATAATGGGTATAAGAATAAACATAAGTATGAATGAAATGGGGACAGAGGACAGGGATGGTAGGCACGATGGTGCACTTATGCATGCCCCTTACAGACTTCTTAGGAATGGGGGTGAGGTCAATAGTAGACAGTTTGAGGTTAAAGTTATGGGGAGTAGAAGATGTAACAACAGAGTCAGGTAGTGAATTCATTGTTGTTGAATTGTCCAGAAACAGACATGTGCAATTCCTTGAATGGCTTATTCGTTCAGAGTGGACATTTGTTTGTTGAAAGAAATGTCCTTCTGGGTTCGGCTCCAAAGACAGTGGAGACATGGAGGCTGCTTGGAAAGATGGTTTAATGGTGGACAGGACTACATGGCTTGAACTCCTGAACAGAAAAGGTGATCACATGCTTCAATGTTGGTGGAGAAAAAGAGAAGAGGAGCTGAGATGCTGAGTCCCTGGTTTTTATGCCCTCTCTGGCCTTTGATCTTGAGCTTCTATTCCTATTTGGTTGTCAGACTCTTGTGGGGCCATGCAGGGGCAACTCACTAGGGTGTGTTTTGAATCCCAAGTTTGGTTGAGTTCTCAGATGCCATGTGGTGAGTTGGGTAAAGGGCCAATATTATCATGCTTTAATCCCATCCCCCTGGAGCTGAAGTGGAGAAGTCTTTATTATGTAAAGGGACTAGCTTGGCCTTCTTGATGGCCCACTGACAAAGTGGGGATGGGCAGGAAGCTACAGGGAGCTATTCTGTCTTTTAAAACATGTTTTTTTTCTTTTCACATCCAGAGAAATATTCTGCCTTTTCAATATTTCCTAGGATATTTCATTTTTCTGGGAGAGAACTGGGTGATAACTTCCTACATGTTGAAGCCCCGATGCGGAATAAATTCAGACAACTGTTTCTTCCTTTAACTAATAACAGGACCTCAGAAATCCTGAATACGGAAACTGAAAGTGTAGCTGCCCGGCGTGCGCATGCACGCCGGGCGGCTGCTCTTTCAGTTTCCGGCACTCTTGCGTAGGTGAAGACCACGCCCGAACCCGAAAGGGCGATGGCTCGCACGCCGGAGAGATGGCTCTGTGTGCCACTTCTGGCACCCGTGTCATAGGTTGGCCATCACAATATATACTGACTATGCAGAGATGCAGATTCCAAGGAAAAAAGCATTTTCAAAATGCAGGGGGTCTGCATGTCAGACGCACCTGCTGAGGACACCTTAAAACAGACAAATGGTTTACGACCATTTGAAATGAACCATTTGCTTACAACGGCACTGAAAAAAAGCGACTTACCGCTGGTCCTGGCACTTGGAATGGTCACAGCATTCCCCACGATCACATGATCAAAATTCAGATGCTTGGCAATCGGAAGTTGGTGACTGTATTTACCACAGTGGCAGCATCCCTGGTCATGAGATCTCCATCCCCATCACCGTCCCTGCCAGCTTCCAGCGAGCAGTCAATCAGGGAACCTGGATTCATTTAATAATTTCATGATTCACTTAACAACTGCAGTGATTCGCTTAATAACGGTAGCAACAGTAGCAAAAAAAAAAGTTATAAAATTGCTTTGCTTTGCAACGAAATTCTGGTTCCGGTTGTGATTGTAAGTCAAGAACTATCTGTAGACTTTTCCGGGGTTTGTGCTAATAGCCTCTGCGGGATAATTTATATCCCAGACAACAGTGTATTTGGGTGATAGCATTCCCCAAAGGCAATAAACACACACATACACACACACAAGTATGCTCTGGATCACATTTGCCTCTGAGATGCAGATCTCCGCATAGCCCTAATATAAACATGGTTGTTTCATGGCCCCATGCATTCGCTAATTGCATATTTTATGGTTACACCAATAAATTTTCCTTTGTTCAAGTTACATCCCACTCCATTTCCTCCAGGCAAAGGTAAAGGTTTCCCCTGTCCCATCATGTTGGGTACTTGAGAGACCGCCTGCTGCCAATCACCTCCACTAGACCGATTAGATCCCACAGATTAGGCCTCCTCCGAATTCCATCTGCCGGCCAGTGTCGACTGGCGATTACCCGGAGGAGAGCCTTCTCTGTGGCTGCTCCGACCCTCTGGAATGAACTCCCCGTGGAGATTCGAACCCTCACCACCCTCCAGGCCTTCCGCAAAGCCCTTAAAACCTGGCTGTTCTGACAGGCCTGGGGCTAAAGAGCTGTTGCCCCCGTCTCGAATGGTATGACTGTTGTGTGTTTTTAAATTATGCATTGTTATGTTTCGTTTTTTATTTTTTGTCTGTACCCCCCTTCCCTGATTTGAATTGTGAGCCGCCCTGAGTCCCCTTCGGGGGAAAAGGGCGGCATATAAATATAATAAAAATCAAATCAATCAAATCAATCAATGTTCAACTCTGGCAGATGGTGCTTATCTCAATTTCTTAGCTGAAGGAGTCAGCGTTGTCCGAAGACACTTCTGTGGCCAGCATGACTCTACGCCAAGGTGCCTGGCGTCTTACCTTCACACTGAAGTGGTACCTATTTATCTGCTTACATTTACATCAGGGGTGAAATTAAGTGTATTAGAGGATCTGCCCCAGGAGACTAAAGGGGTTCCAGGGGGATTTGAGATTTCCTCCCAGAATCTAATAGGTAATTTGGCCAAGATCTTAGTCTTAGCCTGAAATGGACACTGGATTAGATTACTCCTATGAAGCTGTTTGTATACCTCAACCCTGGGGAGTTCATTGATTTTCTGAAGCACTCTCAGAAATGGAATGCCGGAAGAGTACTTAATGCATTGTTAGAAATACTTTAAACCAAAGAGGGGAGGAAAAACAAGAAAGAATCCCAACTAAACTTGGGCAAGAGCCTGTATTAGGGATTACACTGCGGTAATAAATGCAATAGGGACATGCTGGCTTGGTGGCTAAGATGCTGAGCTTGTCGATCAGAAAGGTCGGCAGTTTGGTGGTTCGAATCCCTAGCAACACGTAACAGAGTGAGCTCCCGTTACTTGTCCCAGCTTCTGCCAACCTAGCAATTCGAAAGCATGTAAAAAAATGCAAGTATAAAAATAGGGACCACCTTTGGTGGGAAGGTAACAGCGTTCCATGCGCCTTCGGCGTTTAGTCATGCCGGCCACATGACCACGGAGAGGTCTTTGGGCAGCGCTGGCTTCTTGGCTTAGAAGCAGAGATGAGCACCACCCCCTTGAGTCATGAACGACTAGCATATATGTGCGAGGGGAACCTTTATCTTTACTTAATAAATGCAATAAAACACCAGGGGTCTCCCCCCCCCCCCGCCCCCCGTTATTGCATCTGCGGATACCGTCCCCAGCAACTTTCTTCAAATGACCCATTCTTTGCTGGTGAGGGTTGAATCCCAGGACCATCTGCAGTTCCCAGCCATCTGGTGAGTAAAGTCACTCAGATTCTGAGTTGATTTGGGAAAATCCTATCAAGTAACAGAAGCATGTTCTTGCATGATTATCTGGAATCCGTTTGAACCTTTAACTCCTAAAGAGGTAGACACGTCCTTAAGCTTATTAACAAGCTACCTATTTATTAGATCTATGCCTTCCCTGGCTGATAAAGCTGACAGAGGTGTGACATATGGTTGGGATCATACCAGGGACGTGCAGTCACTAGAGGCAGGGAGGTGTGGCCTAACCAGTCATGAGGAAAAGGAAAGAATTTTAAAGAATTTTTTTAAAATAATTAAAGCCAAGGTAGTTGCTACCAGATTCTAAGTCACAGTGACTTGGAACAGTGCTTAGTGTTAACTGTAGGAGGAGGCCAGAGAACTAGGGGCCTCTTTTGCATAAGGAATTTTTTGCTTTTTAAGAGTTAACCAAGGGTTAAAAAGCAAAGAATTCCTTATGCAAATGAGGCACGTATTCTCTCGCCTCCTGTAGAGGGCATTTTAAGAGGCTTTTAAGAGTTCTCTGGGAGCAACTAGCTCAGTCTGACTCAGAGCTCTGGCCTTTCATGAGGGCAGAGTTGAAATTCTCTCTAAAACAGCTGGAAAAGGTGCGTGTGTGGGGAGGGGGGAGGAAGTTTGATTGCATGCAGAACCCACGTTGCCTTTTCAAAAACACACACACACACACACACACACACACACACACACACACACACACAGAGCTGGATAAAAGTATATAAGCCCAGCTTCACTGAAAAGGCAACGTGATTCAACTGCAGTCAAAGGCTCTGATCGGAAGGCAGCAGGGGAATGGGGGGGGGGTATGGCAGAGGAGCTGCTTTCAAGCCATTGGGAAATATATCCAATCCAACTTCTGTGTTTGTGTTTGTTTGAGAGTGAGTGAGTGAGAGAGGGATCCAAGTTCTCTGTGTGTGTGTGTCTGTTTGAGAGAGGGGGAGGGAGGGAGGGAGGGAGGGAGGAAGGGAGGAAGGAGGGGGGAGGGAGAAGAAAAAGAATGGGAAAACTTATTTTGCAAGGGGGAAAGATGCTGTCGCTTTAAATCGGAACTGAGCATGCCTGGCTGTGGAATTCTGGGAGTTGAAGTCCACAAGTCTAAAAAGCTGCCTCACCAGCCATAAAACTCACCGCAAGTCACTGGACCATACAATGTTGTCAGCCTCTCTAAGGGAGGGGGGTGATTCTGCCCACCTTGAAGGAAGTGCTTCCCCCTCAAGAGGCCACCACAAGACACACCCGTCCTGGACAATTTTCATCCAATCTCCAAGCTTCTATTCTACAGAAGGTTGTTGAAAAGGTGATTATGCTGCCACTTCAGAAGACCCTGCAGGAAACAGATGATTAAGACTTTTTTTTCAGTTGTTTTTCTTCTTAGAGAGGCCAGTGTTGAGTAAATGCATGCATCTCCAGCAATAAATTGCTCTAAGTAGGCAAAATAGCATTAAGTCATTTGAATTAGTGCGGAATCTAAATCTTCTACAGCCCTCAAATTACTGTAATTCCCTTTTTTGGCACTCCAGTAAATTCGCTGGGAATTACTTTGCTGGGCTCTCATCTTGATATAATGTTTTATCAGGCCCAAAACCAAGAATGACACATGGCAATTTTTCAAAGCTGAGGTTTTTTTTTAATTGTTTTGCCAGACTTATTCTTCTGGAATGCAATCCCTTCCTTCTGGGTATCTACCTCTTCACTACATTCCATCATGTTTGATCCAGAGGTGATATTCAGCAGGTTCTGACCAGTTCTGGAGATCCGGTAGTGGAAATTTTGAGTAGTTCCGAGAACCAGTAAATACCACCTCTGACTGGCTCCGCCCCCATCTATTTTCTGCCTCCCGAGTCCCAGCTGATCGGGAGGAAATGGGAATTTTGCAGTAACTTTCCCCTGGAGTTAGGGGGGAATGGAGATTTTACAGTATCTTTCCCCTGCTACGCCCACCAAGCCACACCCACTAAGCCATGCCACGCCCACCAAGCCAAACCTACAGAACCGGTAGTAAAAAAAATTGAATCCCACCACTGGTTTGATCAATATCATAGGTGTCTCCCTAAATTGGGGGAGACTGAATGTGATATAACTCAACTTTTCCTTTGCTTTCCTTTGGATTCTTCTCTATTCTTCTGGCAAATCTTGAAGAAGAGTGGGGAGGGGGTTGAGTATTCGAAGATTGTGCAACTGAAGCAAATGTACTTTTTTTTAAGCTAAAAAAAAAAAGAAGCTTTTGAGTGGTATGCGCAGAAGTTCTCAGTGAAGTTCCTAAATAGCTTTTTTTCTGTATTCTGTTGACGCAGCTACTTAATAAAGTACTGTGATAAGTTCTGGAAACATAAAAGATGTACAATTTTGCACAAAACATATGTTAATTTGTGTTCAATATGAACATAACACCTGTATTAATGAGAATGCCCATCCCATGTCTCTATGCATTCTATTTCACCATTAATAATAATAGCCATATGTCATACAGACAAATTGTGCAAGGCTCAAGAGACCACTTATAGCCATGGTTGTGGAAATGCTGAGTGTTGAAGTGTGCTAAGCTGAGAACAAGCATTCTGCAAGTATTCAAGCAAAGATTTATGCTGTTAATTAAAAATTAATAATTACCCTTGATTCAACAGTCAGGAACAGATAATAAATGTGAGCAGGCTGCTGCTGGCGAATGCCTCATTACCCTTAAAAGTTAAAAGTCTTGGTTTGATGTCCCACTTTAGAGGTTTGGAAAGCATAGCAACATTTACACTGGCACCCCAGATTTGTGACAGCAGACTGCATATGACTCCTAAGTGATGAGATGTAGACTACACTGTATCTCTAAATTAAAAATCGCAGATTGTATAAAAGAGCCTAAATCTGGTTTTGGTTGCACCTTGAGCTAAAGTGTGACTGGTGTTATCTTTTCTGTTATCATAGAATAGAATTTGTATCCTGCATCATGGATACAACAAAGGGTGATATCTAGTCTATTCCTTCTCTTTCTTACTAAAAAGGTATTTCGATATGGAAAAATCCAAGCCATAATGAGTTCTAGAGGCTAGTATCCAGGGGTGGGTTTCAACCGGTTCGCGGCGGTCCCTGCGAACCGGTTGGTCGGCGAACCCGGAAGTAAGTAACTTCCGGGAACGGCGAAGGGCCCGCCCGCCCGCGCTCCTTACCCGGTTTTGACGAGTTCTGCGCTTCCACGCTTGCGCAGGACGCATACAGCGCCTGCGCGATCCTCCAGGAGCAGCTGGAGCATCACACAGACGCTAGTACACATGCGTGCACCGCGCGCGTGCACGAGGACACCGCCGGCCCCATTCCAACCGAACCGGTTGGAACGGGGTGAGAAACCCACCCCTGCTAGTATCCAATAGTGGGATTCAGCCAGTCCGGTTAGGTTCGGGTTTCGGGCAAGCGAGGGAGCCAGACGGAGAGCAGCAGCATCTATGCCGGACAAGATGAAGAGTGACTGGGCGGGGCAGGGGGCACACAGAATTTTTACTACCAGTTTGCTCAAACCAGACGGGATTGGCTGAATCCCACCACTGCTAGTATCTATCATTTGATGACTATAGCATAAGCCTATGGTGAGGAAGGAAGGAAGGAAGGAAGGAAGGAAGGAAGGAAGGAAGGAAGGAAGGAAGGAAGGAAGGAAGGAAGGAAGGAAGGAAGGAAGGAAGGAAGGATTGTTGTGTGCCTATGAAACTAAGAAAGGGGAAGGATATAATAAAACTAAATGAAAGGAGCCCGATTTTATGAAATAAAATTGATTTAATACATGCAGAGACGTTGAACTGTGAATAAGAGAGCTAAACTGTATATCAAAAAATGACATCCAGGTGTTGTGGCTGTATATGGAAGTAGAAATTCACAGATAGTTTTACCCTATTCTGTAGTGAAAGGAGGTAACAGAAGAACTATACTGAACCAACTAAGGGGGGAAATTGTTTTGTTAAATAATATAAAAGGATGGGTGGGAATGAAAAAAGAACGAAGTGATTGAGCCATTTGGAGACCCAAGAATAAATGAGACTGGCTGCTGAGTATCTGAGAACAGTTTGAGTACCTGCTTAGAAAAAGTTTTTTTGTTTCAGTTATGAGGTTTAAGTAAAAATATAGTATTCATTCAAACACATAATGAAGTACTATATAGTAATTTAAAAGCATTATTGGTTTGATTACGATGAAAGGTTCATAGAATGAAAATAAGGTTATAAATGCTGAGAGAGTGTTGAAGAACGGGAAGCTTCCTTCATAGATGGTACATCACTGCAGGAATATCAAAACATGGGTGTAGGTTTTTTTTTCTTTAGTTTGTTCAATGTGCCTTGCAAATCTTTGGCAGAATTCTCATTAATTCTGTGTGAAAGGTAAAGGTGGACTGTATTTGGGTGGGCAAACTGGATTTATACTGGGGCAGATATGCAGCCAGATTTTGGTACTTCGGCAAGTCACTGAGAATATTGGGTTGGGGAGGGGGGAATGGCGTATCTGCTGGTTTTGAGTGTTCAAAGAAATGTCCTTCTGGGTTCAGCTCCAAGTGGGGAAAAAGACACTGGAGACATGGAGGCTGCTTGGAAAGATGGTTTATTGGTGGACAGGGCCACATGGCTTGAGCTCCTGAACAGAAAAGGTGATCACATGCTTTGATGTAGGTGGAGAAGAAGAGAAAGGGTGAGGAAGGGGCTTGCTAGGCTTTTTATATCCTGTTCAGTCCCACCTCTCTGTTTCCTGTTCCTGTGTAAGAAATGTATTCTGATTGGTTGTCAGACTCCCATGGTGCCATGCAGGGGGCTACTCTCTAGGCTGTTTTGAATCCATAGATGAGTTCTCAGATGCCATGTGGAGAGTTGAGTAATATCCCTTCCCCCTACAGCTGCAGTGGAGAAGTCTTTATTATGTAAAGTGGGCTAGCCTGGCTAGTCTTAATGGGCCTATTGACAAAGTGGGGGTGGACAAGAAGCTACAGGCAACTATTCCGTCTTTTAAAACATGCTTCTTTTCACATCCAGAGAAATATTCTGCCTTTTCAATATTTCCTAGGATATTTCATTTTTCTGGGAGAGGGCTGGATGATAACTTCCCACAAGAGAAAGCTCATGTGAAGTGAATAAGTGTGAATAAAGGAATGCTTTGTCCAAATATGGAGTTGGCTCAGTTGTTGAATGAAATAAGAACTGTTTCTAATGGAAATACAGCATGTGTCTGAATGAAATGCTTATTGACTGGTTCAGCACTCAGCAGAATTGTTTAATGTATAAATGGATACTAGTTGTTTAATGTATAAATGGATACTTGTAAATGGACGGTTGTAGTGATGTTAAGAGGTGTGTCCCTTGGAGACGTGAATGTATGCACACTTCTATGATTTTATGTATTTAACTGAGAACCCAAATCTTGGCTTTTCCAAATGTTTCTCCCCTCTTTCCACCACCAGACATTACTACACCGTTTTTTTGTACACTATCCGATAACCCAGTATTGCCCAAATATTTATTTATAGGGGGGAAATATCTGGACCAAATGTAATTTCTAGGGGAGCCTCCTTGTGGAGTACTGTGAAGCCGTTACCATGGCAATTCCACTGCGCTGCACAGTAGAAGCCATTTTATGGCTGTACAGTAGAAGCCATTTTAAGGCACAACAGGCTGTATCGTATTCTCCCCCTTCTGCTACTAACAATTTAAGCAGGAGAAATAAAAAATAAAGAGATGTGCTTGCAGTCTTTCTGAAATACAAAATAAATGGAATTCAGTCTTTAAACTGCATATAGAAATCCTGTAATTGTCCAACCTTCACATTTGTGATGCAGGAGAAGGTCCTTTCTTTTCCACCTGTTCAGAATATTCCCCTTCTATGTTGGAGAAATTTGTTAAAGGAAGGACTTTTCTTGAAAGCTTGAATACTGGAGTTAATCTTTGGTATATCTTAATATCTTGATCCTGGAAATGATTTCAGAAAGAGGTGGCAATCAATGCAGATCTTTCCATATTGGACTGTTAGATATGAATACCAGATACCACCTGCAGTTTAATGAGTGCCTTTTGCATCAGTTGAAGCTTGTTGAAGCATTGCAATTGGCCAGCAGAGAGCACATGTTATAGCTAAAGACAGGGTTGATTATTTAAATTTTAAAGGAAAATAAGAAGAGGAAAAAAAATTCAACTATATTTGAAAACGTGTGACATCTTTCCAAGAAAACAGTCCACAAGGAATAAAGAGCATAAATATTTTGCATTGATTAAACTTGATATTTGTTAAGATGGATTCTATAAGTTTGTTTCATGGAATAAGTTAGACAACCTAATACTTTTTATAAGAACAGTAGCCAATTTTAATCTGTTTTATCAAAACTATCTCACTGAAGGCACTTCTTGACAGCTAAATTAATCAATACACATACACACACACAGTCTTTCTCTGTGGGATTTCCCCACTTCCATTTAGCAGTAATAACTTTTACTTAAAAGTACTATTTTAAGGCAATCGTCTCTAAGTGATGCTCTCAGATTTACTGAATTTTAACTTCCACCATTCCTAGCAATAAAGTCATGCTAACTGGGAATTTCATGAAATGATTCTGGGGAGAAAGAGAAGAGAAAGACACATTGAAGTCAAACTCAGCAACTCCAAGCACCTGCATCCATGCACTTTCATTGGCAACTGAGATTTGATGCAGCCTTCTAGGAATGTTTTTGATACCACACACATACACACACTCTAACGTTAACACTATTTATTCATTTATTATCTGCATTTAAGTCATTTTGATTCCCCATGTAAGGAATATTGTCCTCCTGGAGAAAGGCAAGTTACCAACTAAAACAAGTAGTTCATCTTCTATTCCCACCCCTGACATATTGGCAACATGTAAGAAGAGTTTCTAGGGATGCGGTGGCTCAGTGGCTAAGATGATGAGCTTGTCGATCAGAAAGGTCGGCAGTTTGAATCCCTAGTGGCGCGTAACTGAGTGAGCTCTCATTATTTGTCCCAGCTTCTGCCAACCTAGCAGTTTGAAAGCTCATAAAAAATGCAAGTAGAAAAATAGGAACCACCTTTGGTGGGAAGATAACAGTATTCCGTGCGCCTTTGGCCACATGACCATGGAGAAGTCTTCGGACAGCACTGGCTCTTCGGCTTAGAAACAGAGATGAGCATTAGCCCCTAGAGTCAGGAATGACTAGCACATATGTGCAAGGGGAACCTTACCCTTACTTTGGCAAGTGGTCCAAGGTTTAGAATGCTTGAATGAGGCATCCCAAAATAATAACTTTAAAGAACAGATAAAATGTACATTGTAATCATTAATAATTTTCAAAGAAAAAAGGATGAGAAATCTAATAGCAAGCACAATGAAAGACTGAGCAATTTTTAATTTAAAAAAGCCGAACATTTAATTAAATACAGAATAGCATTCACTAGTGAGTTTTAGTGATCTGATTCATACATGAAAACAAGACACTTTTTTTGCAACTGCATTCTTATAATATGCTCCCTCTTCCCAAAAAACCCGAATCCAAAGCAACAAGAAAATCTAAATGTACATCATCTTATCATTAAAATTAGCTAAAATCTCATCCTATTTTAAGTATGACAAGGGTTTGCATGTATACAGTAGAATGGATAACACAGTGGATTCTTAAAAGTTTCCCACTCCCTTGGAATGCCTGTTCATAACAAATACTTCAGAAACTTCCCTGAGCTTTGAGTGAGTAACTGAATACAGATCATGCTTACCCGGTTTCACTATTAAATATAGGCTTTCCCCTGGATGCAGCTATCTGGGCTGAAAAATCAGTGGCCACCAGATGGCGGCCAAGGGCTAAGGTGGTTTTTGAGGCGGCCGTCTTTTTCTAACATCTATGGCAGCAGTCCCCAATCTTTTTGGCACAAGAGACCGGTTTCATGGAAGACAAATTTGCCATGGACCATGGACCGGGGAGAGGAAAGGGAGAGAATTGTTTTGGTTTCACTCACTTGCCCGCTGTGCGGCCCGGTTCCTAACAAGCCATGGATCGGTACTGGTTGGGAACCCCTCCTGATCTATTGGTCATCCAAACTTTTTCACCCCCGATCTACTTAAACAGAATCCCTGAATTTATTGCCCTAATCAAGAGGCTCATAAAGAGGGCATCTTGATGAAAGATAAGACGTAACTCTAACAGGTGGGAAACTCTGTGTACACAGTAAAGTTAACACACTTCATCAAGTCATTTAGTCCCAAAGATTATATATTGTTCTAGAGTGCAAGACTGGGATGGAACACATCTGGATTTTGAAAAACGAAACAGGTCCTCGGTGCTCCTATTACAAAGGGTCTGTAATGAAGGAGCTTCTTGAAAAACACACAGCGGATGCTACTGTGCTGTGACCAATCACAAGACATGCACACTTGTCAAGACAAACAAAAAAGTTGCTTTCTGCCATGTCATCGGGACTCCCCCCCCTTCTCCCTCAGCTTTCCATGTCATTTTTAAATAATTATAAAGAAGTCTTTGGGGTAATGGTAGCTATGTCCAAACAGAACCTGCCCAATTTTAAACCAAAGGAAAACTGGGCAGAAGCTTCCCAATTTTAAACCAAAGCATGCCTTTGACAAGAAGGCAGCCGGTTTCCAAAACTAGCTGTACTGATCAAGAGGTGTGATGTCTTTATAAGAATTTGGGCATCTAAATAAGATGTGTGCACTTGGTCAGGGGATAAATTTAATTGAATATAATAGGACTTACTTCCAAAGAGAATGCCCTGGCTGAGCTATTTTTCTGTAGTCCCACCCATTTAGAGATGTGTATCACTGAGTTGTCTGTTCTTATGTGCTTTAAAAGTGGAAGATACCATATTGTCTTCACCCAACACAATCATATGAAATACCACATTTTATAGGCAGATTCTTGAAGAATCCCTGTCCTTTTCCCCATTAAAGTGAACTAAACATGGCTTCCGTCTTGTACAGATGTTGCTCGCCATGGTGCACTCCATCTTTTGAACTTGACTCTACAATTAATTGACAGCATTAACTATTATGAATGCTTGACACTGAAGGCAGAAGGCATATGGAGATGTAAAATTTGGCAATATTGTTCAGAATGACACAGATCGCTGATACTTCTTTGCTACTTGTGTTGATCGGTTGATTTGGGATTTTTCTTGAACACCAGAATTTAGTCTCTCTTGGGTCGAGAGACTAAAGAGATCATTCTTAGATAGCCATCAAAGCAAAAACATCCTTGCTCGAATTAGGCAGAAAAGCTTATACACTGTACGGCTGAATCCCAACCATATATTGATGCTCTTGCTTCTACCAAGAATATATAATAGGCCCACTTATGGCAATAAAAACACATTAGCACATATAACACAACAATGAGATGTTCTGCAAGGAGAATTATTGTAATTTTTTTGGTATTTTGGTAAATGAGAACTTTGCAAGCTCAAGATGTTTGTAATCACAGTTAGAACAATAAGTCATCCCTGCAGTAATTCTCAACTCAGCAAAGTGTAAACACTTGAATCTCTGATAACATATAATGCATGATCTGATTCTGCTGCCATTTGCCATTCTTGAGAATCCTAAGTCATCATTTAAATGGAATAATAGTGCATATCAGAACAATGATCCACAGGATTAACTACAGATATATTTGCAAAGAAAGAAGAGCACCCGACACAACCAATCACCCCATTATTATTTTTTTTGTATCCGTTGTCTTATTTTCACCTCTTCAGCAGCAAGCAAAATACCAATGGTGCATATTGGCTTGTATCACAGTGATCCACAAGGGAAGGTGTAGCGTGCCGAACATCAAGGATTTCATTCGCCCAGACAAAGTGTTTCTGGAATCTTTACGGAGTTTTCCTAAGGTTCTGATTCCTAATTTTTTAAAAAATATATATGTATATGAGTTATTACAGTCTTTTTTTTTTTTTGAAGCTTACAAAAGTAACCTAATGTGTACAACGTGAATTAGGGAAACAATAAAACATTAAAATAATTAATTATAAAAGCATAATTATGGCAATGGCTTAGCAAAATCATATAACTAAATTTAAAAATATTGATCAGGAGAAATTAAAAATACAAGGTAACAGAAACTGCTGCCAACAAATCAAGTACAGTTCATATTTCAGCCTTCTTTTCTTTTTATTACTGTTTTGCTGTTACTGTTATAATAAATTCTACTTTATTATAAAGCTACATTAACAGAACTTCGCAAGTCTGAAAGTACATATCTCCCTCTCAGGGGCGGGTTCCAGCAGCCGCTACTGCTGGTTCGCTCGTGGTCACGCAGCGTGCACGCGTATGCACAGAACTATAAAAATGCTTCTGTGTATACGCAGAAGCCAAAACCAAGATGGTGCCGCTTATGGCACCGCCGGGAGAACTGGTTTGGGGGTGTGGCAGGCCTGGGTCGCTGCCGGTTCCAGCGACCCAGGTCACCAAACCACTACTGGTTCAGTCTACTACCAAACCGGTAGGAACCCACCACTGATCCCACTGTCTCTTTTTACAGCCTGAGAAACTGAGAAAGGCTTTCCCCACCCATTGTACACCTATGGGTTATCTTAGCTGACTGTTCTCTTATCTGACTGCTCCCTAGGCAGAATTTCTTTACCCTCTGTCTCTAGATCTTTCTCACATATCATTACAAGCACACACCCTCCAAATCAATTAATGACAAAGTTCTTCTTTAAAAGTCAGCATTGTTGCAATGTTCCCTCCAGAAAATGATCTCTAAAACTGGTCTTACCACATAAGAATTCTTGTTTCTAATAAATACCTGCTGAATATTCAGCAGAGTGACATAGAGAAATTGTCAGATAAATAAGGGAATATGTAGCCATTTAGATTTATGTTTATCTCTCTCCATTTCCATATCTATCTATCTATCTATCTATCTATCTATCTATCTATCTATCTATCTAATCTTCATTTGCACTAAATCTCAAATTTTTAAGGACACCCAACACAACTATTCCGCTCAAATTCAGAATGGCAATTTTTCTTCTTATGGGGGGTTCCAGATTATTTACCTAGAGAGATCTAACCAGGGGAAAGTTCCCCTATTTTCCCACTGAGATTAATAAAGTCATAACAAATACCATGTGAAAAAGTGCCGATTTATTTGAGACTCTATTACATCTATTAACCCTTCCAAAAAAAGCCAAATGAAAATCAGCTGAATTACATAGAGATAATGAAATAGGGCTAATGTGTGTGGATGACTAATATAAGGCATCAAAAAGACACAGAAAATTTTAACACTTCGCTCCCATCAAGTGCAGCTCAGTTAACCTTATAATTGTCTTCACATCTTCATGACTGACAGCAATATCCTATGACAGTGGTTCCCAAACTTGGCAACTTTAAGACTTGTGGACTTCAACTCCCAGAATTCTCCAGGCAGCTCTGCTGGCTGGAGAATTCTGGGAGTTGAAATCCACAAGTCTTAAAGTTGCCAAGTTTGGGAACCGCTGTCCTATGGGGGTGCCTGTTTCAGCCTCAGGTGCCTAAAATTGCTTATGCTGCTTCCCTATTTCTCTCTGATTACACAAGAAAGATAAAATACCAAACGCAAACACTTTAAATTTTAGTTTATAAATACTCACCTGTGAGGCCAAACTAGACTTCCAGCGAAGAAATGTAAAGACGGTGTTACTTTCCTTGGCTTCAAAAAACGAGTCGTAATCCTAAAGATAAAAGAAGGATTTTTAAAATGTATACTTTTAAAACTTTCATCCTTCAACACATAAATATATGTTTGTGTGTGGGGGTAGTTGGGTGTGTGTGGGTGTGCCCTCCAGACGTATGATTAATTCCCACAATCCTTTGCTAATATAAGTTAAGTCAGTGTTTCTTTTACTCTAGCAACTTTAATACGTGTGGATTTCAACTCCCAGAATTCCCCCAGCCAGCCATACTGACTATGGAATTCTGGGAGCTGAAGTCCACATCTTCAAGTGGCGGAGCTTTAGAGTCACTGAGCCAAGGATTATAGAAGTTAGTTTAGTACAGTATGAAAGTGATGTATATACAGGGGTGAAATCCTGCTGGGTTGGTTTGGTTCGCCCAAACCAGTAGTAAAAAATGCTTAACAAAGTAAACAAATGTTCCAATGATCAGCTGTGCTGCACGATAGTATGAACTTTTTTTATAAACTTTTTTTTTAGCATTTGGGGTCCGTTTTTACTCCCAAGAGGCTTCCCTGAAGCTTGCTAGGCCAAAAATGGGGGTGGGTGGGGGGTTGGGGATGTTGAGAAAGAAGAAAGAAAGAAAGAAAGAAAGAAAGAAAGAAAGAAAGAAAGAAAGAAAGAAAGAAAGAAAGAAAGAGGGAAAAAGGAGAGGGAGGAAGGACCACAAACCTAGACTAGACACAGCTTCAGGGGATACCTTGAAAGAACACAGCAATCCACGGCTGGAAGGGACCTGGAGGTCATCTAATCCAACCCCCTGCTCCAGCATGATATTGTTAGAGTTTATGTATTTTGACCCCCCAGTCACATGACTACATAGCCACGCCCATCCAGTCACATGACCCCCACCAAGTCACACCCACAGAACCAGTAGGAAATGTTTTTAGATTTCACCACTGTGTATATAGTCAAAAAAATGCAATTTGACCAACCAGTTAAGATACATAAAGAAATAACTAATAATGTCCCCCTAGAGATACAATTGTGCTCATTTTCCTGAAGTTCTAGAAAGCCCTTAAGGATTGGCTCTGTTCCCAGGTCTGGGGTTCATGTATTAATGTATTTGTAGGGCCCCTGTTTTTTTTTATACAGTTTATTTCTTGTGTGTGTTTGTTTTTATTGTCTTCTGGATTTTGTAGGCAACCTGGAATCTAATAGAATGGACAACTATAACATATTTAATAAACTAAATTTAGAGTTGAAGATAATTCTATTTTGTTTATCCACCTAAAGTGTCTGATAGAATTACAACAGAATAGGTTGCAGCATTCGTCACAAGAAAATTACTGCTTTCCTTACGATATGAAAACGGGATAAACAATAAATTAAATATTTACTTTCCTTTCTAGTACCACTGCCCCACAGATCAGTACAGATGAAAGGACTATAAATGGCTGCTTAATCTGCTCATCTATTCCAGTGCCAGACTGGATATAGAAGCGTAAATAATTAACCACTCAAACCCACTTATAACAAGGTAATTATATGTAGATTCATTGCTCATACATTCCTTGTTTCGCCATTTCATTCAAACACTCTGACTTCAGAGACATCCCCAAGCCATGCCAACACCTGTGAAACAAGTTTGACAACTTCTTCTGGTTTCACGTTTGATGTGGAAAAGAAAACAGAGTTCATGATTTCTGATTGTAATGTCTTAACTCTTCAGGTCAAAAAACTACAAACCAGCCCTCCGCTGAAGCTCTGCTGAGTGACTTGGGTCATTTACTCCCATTTAGCCAAGGCTAGGATGGGATCTCCTGATTTGAAATCACAAAACACAAAGCAAATCGTTAAAAGAGTTTTTTAATATGAAAGCTGAAACACCAAACGCAGGTTCATCAAAGCCTGTGTTATCACGCAGTTTTGATTTATTTTAAAAGGAATCTGATATGTCTGTTCATTGCCCTGAAATCATGGTCCATCAATTTTAAAATCTTACATATCTGTTTATTACTTATTTATTAAACCTATTTGTAGCCTATCCACTATCCTGATGATCTCACATTTCAAATTACACATGCACAAATTAAAAAAAAAAGATATATTTTAACTGGGGTAAGAATGAAATGTTTTTATTGAGTCTTTATTGAGTCTTTATTGATTAGCCCTTGGGCCATATATCAAAGTGCAAAGTCCCAGAAACTAATTACTACTAAAATTTGATAAAAGCAATTTTAAATGGAATTTGATAAAATGCAAATGGAGTTGGAAGGAATGTATTTCTGCAATTTTATTTCACCCATAGTAGGATATAGCTAGTTACTTTAAAAAAAAAACATTTTACTTCTGTTGTTATGCCACATTAAGTGGAAGAAAAAAAATTCCTGACATAACATTCAAATTCATATGACCCTCGTTTTTCTTTATCTCATATTAGCAAAATATTAGCAAAATACAGAAAAAAATAATCTCCATACCTTAGCAAATCAGATGCAAAGCCAGTATTTTGCCTAGATTGTGTCCAATCACAATTACTGCTTTACATTTTTCATTAAGTCATATTGATAACTAATTGCTTTTGGCTAAGTATATGATGTAACTCCCATCTATCATGGTTTATAAAATGCAGTTTATGGCTTAGCATATGTGAATTCACTATTTATAGGTCATTCAAAATATCTTTTGCATAGCCATGGGTTTGTGTGATGTGTGAACCCAGTCAATATTAGTTCACTAATATTAGTGAATTAGTGAGGTCGCTTTTTTCCTCCAAATAAAATTAGTCTAAAATGGCTCTCCCCTTGCAGAAAAAGCAGGCGTCCCATTTTCTTTGTCCATAAGCTTTTTTTCCCCAATTGCAAAAACTATCACAAGTTTTTTTCAGTGAACCTCAAGTTTCAACAATGAAAGTTCATTCTCCTCCATTAAGGCTCATCAGGATGAATACAGCTCACTAAACAGTCACTTTATTTCAGCCAACCCAGCTCACAGGGGTGTTGTTGTATGGGGAAAAATAGGGGAAGGAAGCAGTAATATCTATGTTTGCCATCTTGCATTATTTATAAAGTTACAATGGCGGGATAAAAATCTAATAAATAAATTAACTATTCTGCCAGTTTCCCATTCTGTCCCATGTTACAGGAAGTGTATAAATTTAAGAAATAAAATAAAATAAATAAAATAAAAATAAATAATCCGAATTAAGTGTGGCGATAAGGTTGAAGATGCACACTTATGCTAAATTTCTTCTAAATGCCCAGCATTGTTCTATAGCTCTTCTTCTCAGGCCATCCCTACTATAATTCAAGATGTAATACTGGAATTACTCCTGTCTCACATAAATTAAAGCACTGTCTTAATCATTTTAACCGCATCCCTTAAAATCTGGTATTATTATAAAGAATCTAGTGCATTAATAACATATAATTAAAATAGTTTGTGTATGTTGTTGTTTGAAAGGCTTCTTCTTGTACTTTTTAAAACATAATTAATCTCCTGAAATGAAGCAGATTAATTCCTGTTAGCACTCCATTCTAACAGGAAAAACTTGCACTGAATTTCTGCTAGAAAAAGACATGGATTGTAATTCAGCATTATTTGATAGTGATCCCCCCCTTCCCTCGCCCGCCCATCCTCCTCCTCCTCCTCTTCTCTCTCTCTCTCTTTCACACAGACACACAGACACAGACACAGACACAGACATAGACATAGACACACACACACACACACACACACACACACACACACACAAGGTCCATATGTATTATTCTCTTTCAGGGTCAGAATATTGTACCAAATGCTGACAATGACATTAAAGTGAATTAAATATTTAATAAAACATTTAATACATGTAATAAAAGTTATTAAATCCAGAAGAAAAGAGAATAGGGAAGAAAATTAATGACAGTTCACACAATACCTTTCCCTATACCTTTTCATTCTTTTTCAAATATCTTCACTTTCGCACATGGCTTCATAGATTGCCTTTTATTCTCTATAAACTTTTCATTTCTCTCCCTTTGAGAATTTTCATCCAACTACTTTCTTGGTCTTGCCCTTCTTCTCAAACTATTCACTCTTCATATACTTGTTAAGAAATTCATTCTTTCTATATCACCAAATCATACACAGTGGTACCTTGGTAGTCAACTGCTTTAAAACTCATCAGATTTGCTACTTGACACATTTTGACATGAAAATTTTGTCCCAGTACTATCATTTGTTTGGTATGCAACACATAAGCTACAACTTTTGGGTGTTGTCTGCCTGCTGACTCCCTAAATTATTTCTTCTGGAAAATTCTGTTCAGTGTTCATCGTTTTTAGTACTCATCACGCATCTCAGAACCAATTAACGATGAGTACCAAGGTACCACTGTAGATATCATACTGTTTATTAATTTGTATTCATTCATCAGCCATTCATTTTTGACCTTTTTTATTTTACCACATGTGTCTCTTAACTGGTCCATTCCCATTGCGTTCAGCTTGCTTTATGTAATTCATATACTGTATATCCCGCCGTATAAGGCAACTGGGTGTATAAGACGACCCCCTACTTTCAGGCGCCCGCGAGCTGGCTGAAGGCCTCTGTGCTGCCGGGTTTTCATAGTTTGAGCTGAGCGCCTTCCTCCTCCAGACCTCTAGCCAGACCTTACTAAGCCATCCCAGCGCTCATCCATCCACGTGCCCAGGCGAGGAGCACCAAGGTTATAGATTGAAAGGCTGGCGTCTGCGCTGGTGGCAGCGTGGCTTTTTGTTTGCCAGCGTTGCTTTTTCTTTCCTTTTGATGTTTTGGAATACCCGGCGTTTAAGACGACCCCCGATTTTTGAAATAGTGTTGTCACTCTGGTAGACAACAATTTTTGCTTTTAACTTTCATTCCTTGCACCAGACCATATTCCTATTATGGCTTACATATATATATAAAAAATATTCATCAACTTGTTCTAATTTTTCATCATTTGTGCATTATTTGCAATTATTTCATCTTTCCTATCAAACAGAACCATCTTAGTTTCTGTTATATTAATTTTCAGGTCTATGCCGTTTGTGGCATCATACAACCTATTTAACATTCATTATAATTCATTCAGGTTTTCAGCCAACATTATAATTCATTCCTGAACCTCTCACACTTCACTTCTACCATACAAAAAAAAAACCAAAACTGAAATCAAACTTGTTCAAGGCCATTTCATTAAACTAAACACAAGAAAAATCATTTGATGGCTTAACTGGTATAAACAAAGCCAAGGTCCTAGCTTCTTTGGCAGTTTTTATGTTCCTTTTGCAGTTTTTATGCTATGCATAAGCTCCACCTCCTACATTTTATTTCTGCAATAATCCACATTCCACATTTACCAAGTCACTCTTCAAGCAAGAATACTGGAGCCTCTTTGAAGTGATTGGCCCTATGTCTCTTAAGCACTCTTAACAAAAAATAGCACCAAAAATAGCATCATATAAACGTGTCCTATTGTACACGAAAAGTGATGTGATGTGAAGGAGGAGAATACAAAAGCAAGTAAAGAGATTTGTAGATGAGAGAGGAACAGAGGGAACTCATAGGAGCATGCAAATTCAGTTTTTATGCTTAGGCACCCAAGTATTAAAAAGAAAGAAGGAATTTCCAGCATCCTTTTAATTTTATCAATAGCTAAGATGCCAAATATAGCAATAGCAATAGCAATAGCAGTAGACTTATATACCGCTTCATAGGCCTTTCAGGCCTCTCTAAGCGGTTTACAGAGAGTCAGCATATTGCCCCCAACAATCTGGGTCCTCATTTTACCCACCTCGGAAGGATGGAAGGCTGAGTCAACCCTGAGCCGGTGAGATTTGAACCGCTGACCTGCTGATCTAGCAGTAGCCTGCAGTGCTGCATTTAACCACTGCGCCACCTTGGCTCTAATAAAAGATTTAAGAGATACACACAGTCTTTAAGCTTACACATAGAGTAATTGTTTAAAAAATAGGAATAGTCTAATAAAAAAAATACAGAAAGGGTATCAAAAACAAATTAGAAGAAAAGAAAAAACTGGGAGAGGAGAAAAAATGGAAAAAGCAAAATTGAGGGTGCAGTCAATACAACTTCCCCAAAAAAAAGAATAACTTTCAATTTTCTTCAGTACAGATACAAATATATAACGATTTTATAAATAAATTAAATCATAATGTACAATACTTCTTAAATCAATAAAAGAACGTTGTCCTTTTTTTCTGTTTTCTTTTTGGGACTTGTCAAGATAAGGATAAAATGGGAGGCCTCTGGGAGGGGGTCAAATTATTCTCAAAAGCACCAGAGGGCAGTACAACAAACAATAGTTGAAAACTAATCAAAGAGAGACGCAACCTGGAATTAAGGAGAAAGTTCCTAACAGCGAGGACAATTAACCAGTGGAACAGCTTTGCCTTCAGAAATTGTGGGCGCTCCATCACTGGAGGTTTTTAAGAAGGGTCTAGACCAGAGATGGTATTCAGCCAGTTCTGACAGGTTCTGGAGAACCAGTAGCGGAAATTGTGAGTAGTTCAGAGAACCGGCAGATAGGCTGGCCCTACCCTCGCTGCCTCCCAGCTGATCTTCTTTTGTTGCCCTGAACAGGAAACGGAACTGGGAAGCAGGTTAGCGGGGTGGGAAGGGAATGGGGATTTTGCAGTAACCTTCCCCTGCCACCCCCACAAAGCCATGCCCACAGAACTGGTAGTAAAAAGAAATTTAAATCCCACCACTGGTCTAGACCAGGGGTATCAAACTCCCGTCGTCATGGCTGTGTCACGTAACGTATTAGACTTTTTTCCCCTTTGCCAAACCAGACATGGGCATGGCCAGCCCATGACACAGCCCGCCCAGGGACTGGGAGTTTGACAGCCACTTATCTGAAATGGTATAGGTTCTCCTGCTTGAGCAGGGGGCCAGACTAGAAGACCTCCAAGGTCCCTTCCAGCTCATTCTATTCTAAGGAGGCAAACAGGAAGCAAAGAAAATGCATATAGCTAGTTGGCCCACTCATCCCTGCCCCAGTGAATGAACTTCTGCTCCATATCAAAACTGATCCGAGGTGGCGCAGTGGTTAAATGCAGCACTGCAGGCTACTTCAGCTGACTGCAGTTCTGCAGTTCGGCTGTTCAAATCTTACCGGCTCAGGGTTGACTCAGCCTTCCATCCTTCCGAGGTGGGTAAAATGAGGACCCGAATTGTTGTTGGGGGCAATATGCTGACTCTGTAAACCGCTTAGAAAGGGCTGAAAGCCCTATGAAGCGGTATATAAGTCTAACTGCTATTGCTATTGATGGCAGCTACTTACAAGAGCCGAGGTGGTGCAGTGGTTAAATGCAGCACTGCAGTTCAGCAGTTTGGCTGTTCAAATCCCACTAGGCTCAAGGTTGACTCAGCCTTCCATCCTTCCGAGGTGGGTAAAATGAGGACCCAGATTGTTGTTGGGGGCAATATGCTGACTCTGTAAACCGCTTAGAGAGGGCTGAAAGCCCTATGAAGCGGTATATAAGCCTAACTATTGCTATTGCTACCTAAGGAGGTTTTAAAAAATCTGCTGCCCCAGCCAGATGTCCTTTGGTTGGCCCCTGGCCAGGGAGCTGCTGGAATCTAGCAAGACAGGCTAGAATCTACTCCAGACAACCTTTCCTCACAGTCCCTGCATACTACAATTAATGTACTTGAATTCACTTGCCTACAGCAATTACCTTTATAGATGCTAGCAGGTGTACAAATCATCAAATGATCAGTTCCTGTTATAGAAAATAGGAAATGGTGAGAAAAAAATCATTTGGCAAATCGTCAGAGTCAAGCACCCTGCTTCTCAGATAATTAAAGTGCAAAGGACAATTAAGGCCTGTGAATTTTAAAAAAGGATTCTTCTCAGTACTGTTTGCACCTGTTGACTTTTTCACTAAAAAAAGATAAAAGCTGTCTAGAATGTTGTAAATTGTTAAAGGAGGACACTTGCCTGGTTTTTAACCTATTTCCTGTTTTACTCTATCCGCCTTATGCTCCGAAGAGGAGCTTCCTTCTTGGAAATCTAAAGAAATCGGAAAGTCTGGTCTTCACTGCTGATATGTAAAATACCTTGGGCTAAAATATTTTATTCTGTAGCAACTCCTGCAGTTAAGCAGGCTTTTATGCAAAACAGCTAGTAATACCTTCCCTCCACAGAAGACATATTTTAAGTTTAACCTTGCAGGAATTTATTTAAATACACTTTGAACCTTTTTTTTAAAAAAAATCCTCATGTATATGATAAGCTGCTGCCGTGTTAGCTTTTCCATGTTTATTTCTACAATTTATTGTCTGCCTTTCTATACAAAGAATGGGCTGTCTTTCACTGGCAGAGAGTTGCACACATTTTTTTAAAATTGGGGGAAATGGTTAAAAACGCAGCTGGTTGAAAATATACATATATACACACATACATACATACATACATATACACACACACACACACCACACACATACACACATACATATATATATACACACACATATACATACACACAAACATATATATACACACATATACCTACACACACACATATATATATTCAAACATATACACACACCACACACACACACACACACAGACACATATATACATATACCCACACCACACAACCCCCACACACACATATACACACATATACACACAGACACCCACACCCACACAAACATATATATATACACACATATACACACACACATACACACACACATACATAGATATATATACACGCACCACACATGCACCACACAAACACACCACACACACACATACACACACATATACACACACACATATATATATAAACACCACAGACACACAGACACACACACACACACACACACACACACACACACACACACACACACACACACACACATATATATATATATATATATATATATATATATATATATATATGTTATATTTGTGCTGATAAATAAATAAAGGGAGACTAGTATAGATCTATTTCAAGCTATTTAGCTCTCATCAGCTAGCCATACCATGGTATGGCTAGCTGATGAGAGCTAAATAGCTTGAAATAGATCTATACTAGTCTCCCTTTATTTATTTATCAGCACAAATATAACAAATGTAACAAAAAGGCAACAGTAAAAAATATTGGGTTTCTGTCTGGATGGTCTCTTGTGACGAGCCGAAGGACAGAGAATGGAAGTGTGACCTTCCTCCCATATTTGGGCATACCAGGGGTTGTGACTTTAAATATATATATATATATATATATATATATATGCAGGGCCAGGTGAGAAAAATGAACAGAAAAATTTAAAAAAAATCCTACAACCAACAACAGTTAAACATGAATCACTCACTGCAGCAGATTTTCTCTCTTAAGAGACACCTTAGTGCTTTTCAGTAATTAGACAAGTCGTTCCAGTGGCATAATTGGGCGTTGGGGGACTCAGTGGACCTTCAGAGATGGCTCCAGAAAGTATCCAGCCATCAGAGCAGTGGGATTTGAAATATTTGACCCAAATAACCCTTTTCCTGTCTCAAATATTGTCATTACCTCCCTATCACTATCCCCACAAAACCCAGAGTCTTTTACACAAGTGTCGCAGCAGCAGCAGCTTCAAACCGGATCCTCAGTTCACAAAGAAACACTTTAAAAAAATTGCTACATTACCCCCCAGGATATGTTCAAATTACCTCAGGTTAAGAATCATTGCCTTAGACCAGAGTTGTCAAATTCAATTTCATTGAGGGCCACATCAGGGTTGTGTTTGACCTGACGGGGGACCAGGTGGGATTGGCTTGGCCAACTAGATGTAACTCATCAAGGCTCCATTTTTGGTGTGATGGCCTCCTGCAGGCCTCTGCCAGCAAAAACGGAGCTCAGGGGGGCCACATGCGGTCCGCTTGGGCTCCGTTTTCGCTGGCAGAGGACTGAAGAAGGCTGTTACGGCCAAAAACAGAGCCTGGGAGGGCTGCACACGGCTGTCCCAACCTCTGTTTTCACTGGCAGAGTCCCGTGGACTGGTCCTCCACTGTTTCCAGAGTGGCCCCGCAGGCCAGATCTAAGCTGGTTTGGCCCATGGGACTTGAGTTTGACACCCCTTCCTTCGACCACTGCTTGTCACTCCTGTTTTACAAAATTCAAGGCAGCTCTTAAGGAGCAAACAAGTAAGGTACAAGAAAAAGAGAATCAAGATGCAAATAGCAAAACGCTAAAAACAAGGAAACCAATGAGGGGGGCACTAATCCGCCTGACCACTAGATGGCAGCAAGGAGTTCGCATTTACTGTATCAAATTTGGTTTTTAAACCAATTGTCTAAATGGACAATTGTAAGAGAAAGAAATGACGGAGGACCCACTTCTACCCTTAAGCTATTGCCTGAGTGGTTAATCGGAGTTCTATTACTACAAACAATCTTCCTCCTAAGGCAAACAAAGACGACTATTGTTTCAGAACAAGTGAAAGAACGGGCAGCTGCTGTTTAATCTTGCCTGCAAATTATCTTTGGCTATTCCTATGTACATCCCACTAACTATCAGAGGCTTCTACCGCTGGGAGCTCTTTCTGCCAATCCCATCTTATTCTGAACAAGGGCGTGCATTGTGTATTGTTGTGATTGTAAAACCACCACCCGCAGCCTATTTATCAGTTGGCAATCCGCCTCTTTTGTAGGATCAGGAGTTTTCCACTGAACTCTGCGTGCAGCTGTAACAAACACACCAAAGTAAACTACTCCCACCAAAGCAATTCTTGACAAGTATTTACATGCCCGTGCTCTTTTTTCCCTTTCCTGAAAGACAACCATTTGTAAACAAATAACTTGGTTTTCTGATACTTCTACTTCCTCCAGGGTCAATTTGCTGCAGAAGTAATGCATTTACTACTATATTATTTTATTTATTTTATTTTATTATTTTATTGGCTGCCCGTCTTAGCACATTGTTGCTGCAGGTTTAGTTAATATTGAGGCCCCTCATAATCTGTGAGGCCTTGAACCAAATTTGAAACTGTGGTGTTCTTGTATTAATCCTAAAAAGACTATTGTTTCTATTAGAAAACCAGACCACTCATTGTCCATTTAAAATAACAGCCCCAGGAATATAAATAATATAAATATAAAGAATATGTCTTCCTTTAAAAATAAATATTTCATCTTTATGGCACTAAAAATTAAGCAAGAGCTCAAAAACTTATTAAAAAATTGCAATTGTTTTGTCAACATTCACACATGAGGTAATATTGTGTCATTGGTAGGCAGCTGCTGACTGTAATGTATTTATCAGAGAAAGTAGCATCCTCAGAGTTTCTGCTTAAACACTAGAAAAAGATAGCTGTTTCGTTTTTTCCAGAACATACATGCTTGAGAACATACAGAAAAAGAAACATTAACAGAGAAAAAAATTAACATATTTACAGAAAGCTACTGGGAGATTTTTTCAAACTAAGTTTCATTGTTTATAAAGCACTGTTGTTAAAGGACTGCTTTATTCGGAAAGTGTAGCACTTGGTTTCTGTTTAGAAAGACCAAAAATTATTTCATATTTCCCATGACCTATTTATCACGAAACCGAAGCTATCATTTTTAGTCTTCAATTTTCAAAGCTCAGATTTTTAATGCAGAATTGCCAAGCAATTGTAAATGGATTAAAACAGATTATTATGAATTCAGATATGCTAGAATTGTTATGCAAAAACAGAATTGTTATGCATAGTACACAGCTACTGTCAGATATATCCAGATGTTGGCTCAGTCCAAATTTCATCTTTTTCATTGCACATTCAACCATGCCTGAATATCCATATAAATACAACATAGATTCACTGAATCAACAGTACTGTTTGGTTAATAATCCAGTGAAATGTTGGCAACTGTTGCACTCACATTAGTCACAAATGTGCAAAAAAAAAACCTCCTCCTACACGGACATGAATATACACAGTAACACAATTATTAACACTATTTCATCATGATGTGCTTTTAATGATTTTTTTCAGTGCTAAGTAGGTATTCTATTAATGGATCACTTATAATAGTTTTTTTAATGTTCATGATAGGCCTTTTCAACCTTTAAAACCCTTAAATTTATTTATTTACCTTGCCTGAAAATCTTGCCCATTAACAAATGGAGCTTATTTTTATTACTTGAGTAACTTCTTCACATTGTCTCAGACACGCTGCCAAAGCAGCCATTACTTTGGTGAAAACTCGTGGGGCGGAAGACAGGCCGAAGGGCAGAGCCCGGTATTGGAAGTGATGCCCTAGGTAGCAGAAACTGAGATACTTCCAGTGGTCCCTAATGATTGGAATGTGTAGGTAGGCCTCTGTGAGGTCTATGGAAGTGAGGAAGTCCCCCGGCCTGATCCCCTCCAAGATGGAGTGGAGAGAGTGCATTTTAAACCTCCTATAATGGATGAAGCGGTTCAGACGTTTCAGGTCGAGAATTGCCCTCTAGCCCCCTGATACCTTGGGGATTACGAAAAGGATGGAATAATGTCCCTGACCCTGCTGGTCTAGAGGCACTGGCTGGATCGCTCGGATGTCCAGCAGGTGCTGTATGGCCTCCTGTATCAGTAACTTCCGTGCCGGGTTATTTGAAACCCAGCAGATTCGGAAAAACTTCTGGGGGCTGGAAAGGAACTCCAGTGACAGGCCATGCCTAATGGTGTTCTGTACCCATTTATCAGATGAGGAGCGGTCCCAGCGGTCAGCGAATTACGCCAAATGCTCCCCGATGGAGGTGAATTGGATTTAGAATTAGTTTTTGCGGAAGGAGCGCCCCCCGCCACCTCCTCTGTCCCCTCAAAAGGGCCGCTTCTGCGGTCTGCCCCTCTGCTGTCTATCTGGGCATCCCTGCCTGGCAGAAGAACCCCCTTGGTACTGCCTGGCATCAGAGTACCCCGCATCTGAGTCCCTGAAGGGATCCTGACCCCGGAAGGAGAACCCAAAGTCTTGTCCCCGGGAGTAGGACTGTCTGGGGTAAGGCGCTGTCTTGAACTGTCCCTTCTTTGGGGCTGTGGGAAACACTTTCCTCTTGTCCTTATTCTTGACCAGGTAGGGGTCCAGAGCTGTCCAAAAAGGGCATCTCCTGTGAAAGGAGTAGATGCCAGGCGCCACTTGTGGCAAACATCCGCCTGCCACTGTCTCAGCCACAGCAACCTACGAGAAGCAATGGTTGAAGCAATTGCCCTGGAGGCAAACCTGGCTGCAAACAAGGTGCCCAGGCCTCTGAGTGAGACACGCATCACTCAGAAAAGAAATCTGCCGGGCAAGCAGGAGACAAAGAGCACAAGCCTTCCAAAGACAACTCCTGCCACGAAAGCACCAGCGGCGCCGGAATGCTCTGCCGCTCCCCACAGGGTCGAGCGGCGAGCCGTGGCTTCCCCAAGCGCCGCGGGGCATGAATCGGATTATTGGCAAGCGAGGGCGGTGCTGGATCCCTGCCCAGAAGGTGAGCTTTGCTGCAGGAACTCTGCAGGGCGCTGGAGCGGGGGGGATTTTGGCAATTCTTTCGCAGCTCAGGGAGCTTCCAGCTCGCATGTGGCTGCTGCGGTAGGGAGACAAATGAATTTTTTCGCTTTCTTTAAATTTCTTCAAATTTGTCGGAGATCTAGGATGGCAAACCGTCCAGTTGAGGGACTGAGTCGATAACTGGGCAGTGCCTGGTGGATCAGGGGCGTATCCCAAGAGTTTATCTGACTCAGTCCAATCAACGAGAGGATAAGGTCAACCCATCCTGGATACTCCTCCCCTCACTATGGAGAAGGAACATATTTTTCTTATCTGCAAAACATGAAATGTTACTGTTTGCAATGTGTTTATTCCCAACCAAAGAATGGATTAATTCAAACCACTAGATTATGCTGTTTAATTTAGGTGGTACACTGCACAAAAGCAACCTCTTCAAATCAACTTACTAGATCTTATCACATAGTCCATCCAGGAGATAGAAAGGGGCAGGAGGGCAGGAAAGACAGAACCTTAACTCGTATATCTGGTGATTTCAGACCACATGAGATTCTTAATCATACTGTGTTTCCCGAAAATAAGACTGGGCCTTATATTAATTTTTGCTCCAAAAGGTGCACTAGGTCTTATTTTCCAGCTAGGGCTTATTTTCAGGAAAATATGGCTACTAAATGCATCCATCTGACTGGAAATCTTAACTGGGCCTTATTTTGGGGGGTAGGGCTTATATTACGAGCATCCTGAAAAAAAATCATGCTAGGGCTTATTTTCCAGTTGGGTCTTATTTTTGGGAAAATACGCTATGTCATGAATTCTTAATCTAGTTTCAAAAACTCGCAGCAACAACATATTCATTCTTCTAGAAGTAATCATTTTTCTTCCCTGGCAGTCTACTGTATAACAGAAAAGAGTGGGAAAGAGAAGGAGAGGGGGGAATGTGGAAAAAAAAAAAAGGAAAAGGCAATTCACCAAGAAAGAAACTGAGGACCAGGGGTGGGTTTCAACCGGTTCGCGGCGGGCCCTGCAAACCGGTTGATCGGCGAACCCGGAAGTAAGTAACTTCCGGGAACGGCGAAGGGCGCACCCACCCGCCCGCGCTCCTTACCCGGTTTTGACGAGTTCTGCGCTTCCACACATGTGCAGGACGCATACAGCACCTGCACGATCCTCCAGGAGCAGCTGGAGCATCGCACAGACGCTAGTACGCATGCGTGCGCCGCACACGTGCGCCGCACACGTGCACAAGGACAACGCCGGCCCCGTTCCAACCGAACCGGTTGGAACGGGGCGAGAAACCCACCCCTGCTGAGGACCCATCCCCATATGATTCCTCCTCTTCCAATTTCTGCTTCATTTAGCTTTAGTCTATGGCCTCCCAAAAGTTCAAGCGAAAATTAGGCCCTAACAGAAGAAAAGAGCTTGACCTCCTCTGTTTAAGTAATGCTGGCATGAATCCTGTCTTCGTGCTTCTAGTCTCATGGGCTACAGAGATGCTTTCAGCTTTTACTTTAATAATTAGGAGAAAGCCAAAATCTCAGATAAAATATTTATTAAGGTCAGCCTAGATAGAACCTGCAAACTTTATCCCATCATTACTGGAAGGAAGAGACAAAAACAGACATCCTTTCGTAACTCCTTGGGAGATGATATTTGAGCAGCCTGGCTCACACATAATCAATCAGTGTGGCAACCAACCAGGGGTGGGTTTCAGGCGGTTCGCGGCGGTCCCTGCGAACCGGTTGGTCGGCGAACCCGGAAGTAAGTAACTTCCGGGAATGCTGAAGGATCCACCCGCCCACCCGCGTTTCTTACCCGGTTTTGACAAGTTCTGCGCTTCCACGCATGCGCAGAATGCATACAGCGCCTGCGCGATCCTCCAGGAGCAGCTGGAGCATCGCACAGGCGCTAGTACGCATGCTTGCACTGCGCGCGTGCACGAGGACACTGCCGGCCTCATTCCAACCGAACCGGTTGGAACGGGGCGAGAAACCCACCCCTGCAACCAACCTATTTCCACTATCCAAATCACTGTTCTAATGTATGAAGAGTTAGAACACAGGGTAAAATCAAACAGAAAATTCTCTAACAAGATGAAACCTGAACCAACAAAAAATGTATACTGACCTACTGGTGAACACATTACTCTTCATAATGAATCTGATGAAGACAAATGATTGGGAACTGCCCTGTCTTTATTTTATGGAGAATAGATGTTTGACATATTATGGGAGCACGAAACCCCGGGAATCTATATATTTGGATACAATCAAAATTTCTTAGATATTTCAAGAAACAGACATGCTTCTCTTTCCGGTTGATTTCCACCAAACAAGGGCTTTTTAAATTTCATCTAAGGCTAGAAATATGTCAGAGATGGAAAATCAATCACTAGATGTTTCATTATCCCATAATGCCTTGGAATAATCCAAAAACTCCTCCAGAGCACATGGGATGGGATCTAATCACCATGGTGCCTTCCCGTGACCCGACAAAAGCGCGAACGTCAAAAGCGCACCGACAAAACCGCGGCGCTAAAACCGCGATGTCAAAAGCGCGCCGACAACAGCGCGCCGACAGAAGCGCGATTTAAGTTAAGGTAAGGTTTAGGGTTAGATTTAGGGTTAGGTTACAGCGCGCTTCTGTCGGTGTGCTGTTGTCGGCGCGCTTCAGCGCGCTTCAGCGCTCATTCATTGGCGCGGTTTTGTCAGCGTGCTTTTGTCACCGCGGTTTAGTCAGGCGCGCTTTTGTCGTTCGCGCATTTGTGGTGGAACCGTGCCTTCCATATTCACGCTACCTCGAGTTATTGTCCAATACACTCCTTGTTTTTTTTTCTTTTAACAAAATGGAGAAACCACAAACTTTTGAAAGTTACTTACTCCACAGTACTCATCATTGCTGAAGATCTGGGGAGGCAATGGGTTGCCTTGTGCAGGCAGTTTGTCTTGAGGAATATGTTTATACATCCACCGCCTTTGCTCCTCTGACATGGTGATATCCACTTCTTCAAAGTCAATCTTGTTGGCTTCCAGAAATTGCACAATGTCTTGTTGCCTCTTCTTTATCTGGAAAAAAGAAAGGCAGAAGTAAGAGGTAATCATTTGTTGCCCAGGCCAACTGTGCAAGTCAATCATGGTGAAGTTTCCACTGTATGCAAAAAAAAAAAAATTTTAAGAGGCTTTCAGTCAGCAATAATGTAGATATTGTTTTTTCTTGCTCAGAAAAAGTCTGAGCAAGTTCCATCATCTTCACCAACTATTCCTCCGTGGCACGACAAAACCGCGCTCGTCAAAATAGCGGTGATAAAATCGCGTCGCTAAAGCCACGACCTCATCACCGCGCATCATCACCACCGCGACAACAGCGCCGCGACAGAAGGACGCTTTAAAACAGCGTGGCGGCAGAAAGCGGATTTAAATTAAGGTAAGGGTTAGGATTAGGTTTAGGGGTTTGTTTTAGGGTTAGGGTTAGGTTTAGGGTTAGGTTTAGGGTTAGGTTTTAGGATGCTGAGTGCTTGGGAATGCGCAGATTTGCCCTCCGCGATTATGTCATCGCGGTAGGGTCGCGTTTTTCCTTAGCGCTTCAAACGGCACCAATTAGTCTTCGCGCTTATGTCTTCGCGGATTTGTGGTGGAACCCTATTCCTCCATTGTGCATGGTACCACATTTTTATATCTTTGTGCATGCAATAATCTCACTGAAGTTATTATGCACAGAAACAAAGGGGTTTTTTTTGCAACTGTCCATACATTCGAAAAGAAAAACCTCTGGTCTCAATTGTATATTAATGTCCTGATCCTCAGTGTATTTTAATCCAAAATTTTCTAGTTTTTTCACATATCCACAAAACATGATGAAATATCCATTCTTCTTGTTCACATTTTCAATCTAAATTGTATCAAGTGTCCTTATACATTCTAGACAATTTTTATAGACACTGTATAAAAATTCTCAGCTTTAGAGGGGATGCAGTAGCACAGAAGCTTAGTGACAATGGAACTGCTGACCAGAAATGGTCTGTACTCTGGCAGTTCGAGCCCAGGTCCACGAGACCGAGTGAGTTCCTGTCACTCGATCCCTAGTTCCTGCCCACCCAGAAATTTGAAAGCAGGCAATATTGCAACTAGATAAATGGAGGGGGGGACAGTTTGCTATGTTCATGTGTGCAGAGAGTGGAAGCTGACACTAGACCTGGTTAGATGCGAGGCATCATGACCCCAGGTGGGACAAGACCAGTGGAGGGACTTCGGAGAGCCAGCAACCCCTGCACCACTAGCTAACTCACGGGTGTCAAACTCGATTGCGTCACGTGACGTGTCATGACATATCGCGACATTTTTTGCCTTTGAAGAGCTGGGGTGGGCGTGGCCTGCACATGACACATCTAGCCCATGAGCCACCAGTTTGGCAGGCCTGAGCTAATTGGTATAAAGCTAATTTGCCCCCGCAATGCACCAAGATGCGCAAGCATCAAATGGTGCTTGCTAGCAATTTAGGCTGTTAGGAATACAGCCTAGTAGCCAGGGACGTGCAGTCACTAGAGGCAAGGGAGGCGGAGCCTCCCCAGTCTCCTGAGAGAAAGGAAAGAGTTTTAAATATTTTTTTTTAATGAATTAAAGCCAGGATAGTTGCTACCAGATTTCAAGTCACAGTGGCTTGGTGTCTGCTCTCAGTGTTAACTAGGAGGAGGCCAGAGAACTCGGGGCCTCTTTTGCTTAAGGAATTTTTCGCCTTTTAAAAGTTAAGGCGGAGTTAAAAAGCAAAAGATTTAATATGCAAAAGAGGCACTGATTCTCCCGCCTCCTGATCTGGGAGCAGCGAATCATGTCTTGCACTTGAGCGACTGCGCAAGTGCAAGGGTGATTCTGGAGAGGTTTTTCTTTCACCAGCCGCCATTTCTTCTGCAGCCAGCCCAGCACCGAGCGGGGAGGACGAGGAGGAGAAGAGCGGTGAGCCCTTGTGGCTGGCTGGGGAGGGACTCACCGCTCTTCTCCCAGCCAGCCAGCCACTCACCCCCACCCGACCTGCTCCCTGCTTGGCCGGCCGGCCAACTGGCCGGCACAAAGACTCACCGCTCTTCTCCTCCCAGCCAGCCAGCCACCCACCCACCCCCACCTGACCTACTCCCTTCCTGGCCGGCCAGCCGGCACAAAGACTCACCACTCTTCTCCTCCCAGCCAGCCAGCCACCCGACCTGCTCCCAAGAATGTCAGCGGGGACGGAGGAGGCGGGGGGCGAGGCGGCAGAGCGCGGCAGCGGCGAGAAGCAACACCCCCGCCGCTGTGTCCGACAGGCATCTCGCGTTTACGTCCATCATAAACGAGAGACGCCTGTCGGACACAGCGGCAGGGACGTTGCTTCTCGCCGCTGCCGCGCTCTTGCCTCACCAACGGTATCCCTCACCGCACGTCACTGCTAGTAGCCTAGCATTTATGGATTTCCTTGATATTGTATGCCATACCCTAAATAATAAATCTCAACTTTATAATATAATGTAAGTTTCAATCCTTTCAGCTACAAATTTCCCCATTGGTCCATCTGTGTATTACAACTCAAACTTTTAACCCACTTTATCATACATTCTTTCACTTGTTCCTCTTTGTAATTTCAAATTTCAAAAAAAAAAAAAAGCTTACACATTTTAACAATTGCATCTTCACTGGCACATAATTCTACACGTTTTTTTGTGCAGTGTCCTCAGGGATTTTAGGAGGTGAAATGAGGTGCCTTAACAATTGTAACTTTAAGGGTCATTTTTCACTTCTCAATCCCTATTCAGAAAAAAGAGCCAAATTATTGGCCCAGTTCACTCTGGGAATCATAGAAGAATACTGATGTAGACCCTAAACCACCCAAGCCTCTTTGCACCCATTTTAAAAATTCTTCTAATTCCGCTGTTAGCATTTTACAGCAACGTTCTGCAAAATCACATTCTCCAGACAGGAGGGGGCTGTATGGATAAGAATTCAGGGATAGCATGGCCCTTTTAAAGTTTCCAGAAAAAGTGCAATTAAAAAAAAAAAACTTGGATTCAGGAAAGGAACATAATAAAACAACAGACACTGAAGTCATTTCTCCAACACATAATTTACTCAGTGGGATATACAGTGGACTATCAAAACAACAACACCTATTATGAAAGCTTTACTAAGGACCTCCAAAAGGGGGGGGAGGGAAGAGGGGTTCAGTAGCACTTTGCTATAGCAACCGCTTCAATACGAACATCTCAGGAGAGGGTGTTGATTTCCCAGGGCAGATGTTCAAAAGTACTTCAGAGGCCAGTTGGGAAGATGTATTACAATGTGCTCTACAGTTTTTGTTTCTAAAAAGCATCTGATGAGACTAATTTGCTAACTGAAGGACAGTGTATACAGCTGACACACATAGATAAATTGTTCATCTTTGAAACAGGGATCCCACCGAAAAGCTCAATTCTGGAGGACAATTCAATTCTAGATGGTCCAAACTGACCATTTCCTACACACCGTTACTGCTTCTTCGGGAAAAGGAAGGAAGATATTCTATGGCTATTTTAACCCTTCATACTACTTTAGCTTCCTTGCCCTTGTATTGACAAAAACACTTTTCTTTTTACAATTCATAAAGAATACGCTTTCAGATGACCAGAGGTGGGTTCCTACCAGTTCGCACCTATTCGGTAGAACCAGTTCGTCAAATCTACAGAACCAGTTAGAAGAGGTTCCACCAGTGGACCCGGAAAGCAGGCCACAGAACAGGTTCCAAAAATTTTTGAAACCCACCACTGGTCCTTGGATATGATTATTCTACACTATCATGCTCATATTTATAAAACTCAGTGCCTCTGTGAAAGGTAAGGATGACTACTGCGTTTGTGGTGCAATCAGAACATTGCGTGTGTTGTTTTAACGCAAACCAAAGATGCCTTTTAAAAAACAAGTTTACATCATATTCTTATGCATGCCAGTGCTGTGTGTGAGGTAATTTAAGGTGGTTCTGACAAGTGTCGTCGGCATCTTCATATCCGGTCACATGGGCAGCAAGCCACTCCCATCCGGTCACATGGGCAGCAAGCCACTTCCACAAAGGAGGCCACACCCACAGAGTAGGTTCGAACAATTTTTGAAACCCACCACTGCAGATGACCCACGGGAAGGAACAATGTTGTTGCAGTGAACAACATCAGTTCCAGTCAACGAGACTAATAGTTAGGAACAATGAAGTCTAATAACATCTGGAAGGCCACATTTCATTAACTCTGCTATCCCTGCCACTGATATGGTTAGTAAAACACAGAATGATGATTAAGAGATTCATAAAAAACAATTTAAAAATGCAGTATACAATATAAGGCTCATGGATATGCCGACAATTTTAGGTTCCAAAATAACCCCCCAAAAGTAAGTTTGACTTATCTGTGACTTTATGAGGTAAAGAGCTTTACACACAAATTAAAGTAATTATGCTAAAAAAGCACATTTTATTTATTTCTGAGTAAACAAAGCAAAACAAAATAAACACAAGATTCCTTATTTATATAAAGAAATATATTATTCTTTCATTACTAGCAACTAATTATTAGTAAAAATTAATTTGTAATGCTACAGATGTTTAGATCCAACTCAGCTGTCTCAAAAATACTCTAAAGCAGTGGTCCCCAACCCTTTTATCGCCGCGGACCAGTCAGCCTTTGATAATTTTACCGTGGCCCGCTGAGCGCGCGCAGGGGTGGGGGGGCGTTGTTCGCGACGACACATTGATTGTTTATATATCAGATTGTTTTGATTAAACAACTTTTATTTTATTGTATTTAAACATGCCTTACAAAATAAAATACAATTACATAAATATAAAGTGCTTTAATATGCCCCCCCCACCCGGACAGACTTATGTTCCTCAAAGACCATCCTGAACCCTCAACCCGGACCAACCTTTCTGCCCGCCCTCCCCCTCCCCACTACATTCGGCGGGCAAAGAACAGCGCGCGCGCGCGCGAATGCCGTGGAGAGAGAGAAAATAAATATATATATAAATATATAACTGTTTGGGAGTAAAAGCGGGGAGGCGCACCCGGCCGGGGGGGGGGGAGGAGGAGGAAGGAGGGTGGGAAGGAAGCTGGCAAGCGAAGAACAGAAAGTAATTAGCAAGGATTAAAACGACCTGCCGGAAAAAGGAGAGGGGAAAAAAAAAACCAGATCTGACGGCTAGTGCAGCCTCCACCGGAGGGGCTGCAGAAACACACACCGCCAGTCCTGTCCTTCCTTTCCAACCAGTCTCTCTCCACGCGCGCATACACACACACACACACACCACACAAACACACACCTGCCGGCAGATATGCACGCACACACACTTTTTTTTTTTTTTGCAATTGGCAGAACTACGGTTTTCTTTCTTTTTAAAAAAAAATAATTAAATGGAGGTGGGGGGTGTGTGGAGAGAAAGGGAGAGAAGCGGACACATAAAACCGAGCCGCACTCGCGAACCACAGCATGCATCTGGGTGACAAAATTGCAGGGAGAAAGCAGGAAAAGCCGAGGAGAGAGCAAAAAAAGAAAAGAGCCAGACCAAACGCGGCAGGGCGGGAAGGAAGGCGATGATGATTGGGGGAGGTTTGAAAAAGCAGATCCAAGCGCAAAAGTTACTGAGTCATTTCAGCGGCGGCTGGAACAGTTTTCTTGACTCCCTCCCTCTCTCCCTCTCTCTCTCCTCTCTCACTCTCTCTGTCCCTGGCGATGGATCGGTGCGGGAGGGGGGAGAGAGAAGGGAGGAGACGGCGAGGGAGGGAGGGAGAGAGAGCCGAGGGTGGGACCAAAGGTGGGGGGAGAGAAATGCATTTAAGAGGAGCGGATTTAAAAGAGCGATCATGGCCCCCCGGCCGCTGCGCGGCCCGGTGCCAGGTACTCCACGGCCCGGCACCGGTCCGCGGACCGGGGGTTGGGGACCACTGCTCTAAAGAACATGCCTTTCTCAATTCCCAGTATTTTATATTAGACGGTATCCAGAATGTGTTAAATTATTCATTTTATTTAATGTTCCACTTTTTCAAGAGAACATAATGTAGCTAAACAAGTAACATTTTTCCATGACTAAATTTGTAATTGTACCCCATGAACTTTGTGCAATCCCAAAAATTTACAGACAAGAAAAAATTTTGTTGCCTAGTTTTCCTTTCATTGTACTAACACGTGAAAAAAAGAGAGAAATTACACATATTGCAAAATTGTCAGAATAATGGGAGGTAGAATCCTGCATATGATTCCCCCACTACTAGGACTGTGCAATCCTTCAAAACAGATGCTTTAGAAAAGTTCGGAGTGCAGCAGTGGTGGGTTTCAAAAAATTTTGGAACCTCTTCTGTAGGTGTGGCCTGCTTTCCGGGTCCACTGGTGGAACCTCTTCTAACCGGATCAGTAGGTTTGACGAACCGGTTCTACCGAACTGGTGCGAACCAGTAGGAAACCATCTCTGGAGTGCATACAAAGTACATCATTTTGAAACAATCAAACCATTGTATCCTTTCAGTGAGAACAAATCACAAGTGGAACAGCTTGCCTTCAGATGTTGTGGGTGCTTCACACTGGAGAGTTTTAAGAAAAGATTGGACAGCCACCTGTCTGAAAAGGTATAAGGTTTCTTGCTTGAGCAGGGGGTTGGACTAGAAGACCTCCAAAGTCCCTTCCAGCTCTATTCCGATGGATTGTTCTTTTGGCCCAGTTGTTCAGTTAATCCTGACTATTCCCACAGGAACATACATTCACTTTGTTTCACTGTACTCTAATACAAAGCAAAATAGCCATAGAGGCTAGATTGCCAGAAGCAATCTCTGAACAACCATGGGAGGCTGAAAGGAGGAACAGCTGCTTTAAGTGCTTAAAAAGAAGGGCATCCTCTAATGTTTTAAATCATTCTTTCAAAGAATTTGCAGGTCTTTGTAGATTAATGGGGCCGAGTAACAGAGAAAAGGGAGGACGCAAAAGAACTAAGAAGAAAAAGTGGGCATTAATCTGTCAAAACCAGGTTATGGTGCATTTACCACAAGGCAAAATCACTGTACAGTGTATTTTACAAAAATGTTCTAAATGCTAGCTGTTTATAGATAGTTTAGGAACACTTTGTTGGTGGCAAGGTGTAATCTGATTGACAAGCAGGTAACCTGAGGATATTTAATAGAGGTAGAGAACTGAATACACAAAAGCTAAGGCAGTATCCAGACCAAACAGTATATATTCTAACTCCACGTGTAGCACTATGCTAACATCGTTTGTTTTAATTATTTTTTCCCATAAGTCACAATGACTGAGCTCATATAAAAGATACAACCATAAATCTTGTTTTACAAATCACAATATAAAATTTGCAAAATATATGAAGCTGGAAGTAAAACATTTTGCTGTTCGGTATTCAATGAATCTAGAAATTAAGCTGCATAAGGCAGCCAAGCACTTGAGACTTGCAAATTTAACTAGCCTGTTTGCACAAATTTTATTTTTATATGCTTAATGGTAAAAGAAAAAAGAAAAAAAAAGACTGCCTTAAAACCCTCAGTTCAAGACTTCTGATACGTAAGTTTGAAAGGTTTTTGCTTTAAAAGTGCACATCTGATTGCATGATCTGTAGATTAATGGACTGCCTGCAGAGCATACTTTAGTAAAATTTACAGAGCTGCTGAAAATGACTATTTTCTGTTGGCATCTTGTATCCCTGTTTAAAAAGAACAATTAGCTCAGCCACCGGTAGTAGGTACAGAACAGAATTTCTGCATGCTGCTCCCCCCCCCAAACTAAATCTGGAGCACGATCAGCTGATGGATGACAAGAGGGTAAGCAAACACTAATATTATTAAGCAGTTTAAAATGACTCAAAATGTAAATTAGCCAGTCAGGGATTGGGAAAATAAGACCAAAAACATGCCAGCTGTTGCTTAACAGAGATGTCTTGAGTTCTGGCTTAGAAGTTTGAAATATTCTTTGATTAAAGCAAAGTGTATCTGAATTCTAGGAAAAGGATCAAGAATGCTTTTGGGGAACAGCATATTTATGCTGTGTGATCAGGAAAACGTATTCAAAATATATAATTTTCTCTACTGATTATTTTGTAAACCACACAATCTGATCAAATTTGTGTATCGTATTTCAAAAAAACTGAGAGCCAGTTTAGTTTTAGTTAAGATGCTGAGCTGGGAATCAAAAGACTGAATTCTATGCCTCCGTTAGGCATAAAAATCAGCTAGGTGACTGACTTAGAGACCCTCTCTTTCAGCCCAACCGACCTCACAGGGTTGTGAAAAGTGTTCGGAGACTGCAATTAGTCCAGAATTCAGCCACGCGAGCGATACTGGGTGTACCAAAGTACACCCACACTACACCTATCCTCTGCGAGCTGCACTGGCTTCCCATTGGTCTCCGAGCACGATTCAAGGTGCTGGTTATCACCTTTAAAGCCCTACATGGCCTAGGACCCAGGTATCTACAAGACCGTCTTCTGCCGCAAACTTTCCTAAGACCGATAAGATCGCACAGAGTGGGCCTTCTCCAGGTGCCATCAGCTGGACAATGTCGGCTGGCGACGCCTCGGAGTAGGGCCTTCTCTGTTGCCCCTCCGGCCCTATGGAATGAGCTACCCCCAGAGATCCGGACCCTACCCACTCTTATGGACTTCCGAAAAGCTATCAAAACCTGGCTTTTCCGGCAGGCCTGGGGCTGTTGACCTCTTGATTGAGGTCCAGCCCCGCTTAGACTGGGTGCATGTTGTGTTTCTTTTAATTTGTTGTGTCTTATTTGTTTTAATCCTTTTTTAATATTTCTTATTTCTGTAAGCTGCCCGGAGTCCTCCGGGATTGGGCGGCCTATAAATTCAATAAATGGAAATGGAAAATGGAAATTGTTGTTGGGAGGGAAATAGGAGGTAGGAGTATTAGGTATTTTTTCTAAAGTTCCTAAAAATATTTTCTAAACATATATCTGATGCCTTTATTTCTGATTTTACAATTGTACTATCTGTTCCCATCTTCCCAAGGAATGCCAGTATGTAATGAAATTACATATAAAGAAAAATCTTAAGTGATTAGAGACCAGAGTAAATTGGTCACAGAACATTACATTACTCACACAAGATGTATCTATATATTACTAAAGCTCTTGTTGTCAAGACCTTTAATAGGGTGAAATGGTGCATCCTAGGGCCGTGATGTCGAACCTATGGCACACTTGCCAGAAGTGGCATGTGGAACCATCTCTCCGGGCACGTGAGCTGTAACCCAATGCTCTTCCAGCATCCAGCCAGCTGGTCTTCATGTGTGGAGCACCGGAAATCGAAAGAGCAGCTGCCCGGTGTGCATGCGGGTGCCAGGAAGATAATCTTTCGGTTTCCAGTGCGCATGCTGATCTTCGCATGCACATACGCACCAGAAACCAGAAGACCAGATGGCTGGTACACATGTGTGTGCCAGAAACAGGAAGATCATCTTCCTGGCATGCATATGCGCATCGGGCGACTGTTTAAATAGATAAAATAACAGAAGAGGATCTTGTAGCATAGAAACTAGATTTAAATAAACAATTAATGCTCTCGCATACGAATTCTGCTCGTTTTGAAATCAGGTAATTCAATCTTTGAACTGAGTGGGAGGGAAGCTTACTTGGGGCTGCAGGGCAGCCGGAGATTTCCAGCGCGGAGCAGTTCTGCCTTCAGCTGGCCCCCCTTCTCTTCACAGACACAGAAGCTGCAAAGATCAGAAAGGCATTTGCTTGACAAAACTTCTCTCCTTTCCCTTCTTTTCCCGAAGAGGAAGGTGTCTGTCAGATGTCTGATAGATGATCATCTTAACAGATAACGCCACTGGTAATACGGGAGCAGCTGTGTTTAGCTGCTACCATCAGTAAGTCCCGCCCAGGAAGTCAATCGGGACCCATGATTTCTGAGGGATTAAATTTTGGGAAGTTGTGGCTGCCTCGGTGCTGCTGGTGGCTGCTATGCTGCCGCTATGGTTGTGTAATCTTCATTTTTAACATTCTGTGACAGTTTACCAGCAAGCCTTGTAATCCCCCACTTTCTCCACCAACTAGGGGAGTGGAGGGGAAGATTTCCAAATGCTTCCTGCCAGATGACCACAAAGAAAATCAATGGGGAAGCTAGCAAGAAGTTGAAAGTTCCTTCTTATCTCACTGCTGTTTTTTGCCCAACATCGGTTATTCCATTTCTCTTTTTAGGGAAGGAAATATATTTGCAACAATGGGGTATAGGTTGTCTAATTTTATACAAAGATGTCTCATTCTACATATTGTTCCTTCTGAAGAGTGCTCTACATTCAATATAAGGTAGCAATGGAAATCAAGGATGAAAGATTTAAGATTAAAGTCCTGCGTTTTGCTAGTATTATCAGAGTCTATTACTCCTAAAAATACTGAAATTCTGGTACAAACTGAAGTTACTGGTAATTTCTATCATACATTAAAAATGAATTTCTGCTGTAATCCTCAATTCGCTTATGTGGAAGAAAGGTCCCTGAATAATGTAGAGAGTATTTCTAAATAAATAAATAAAAATCCCAGAAGGGCAAACTGTATTAATCCACAGAAGGAAAATATATATTTTGTATCCTATTACAAATTTTTTTAAAAAATGGTAGAAACATTCACACACCTGGAGTCCATTCTACCAGATGTGCAAAAATAAGCAGTAATAAAAGGGATTGGCTTTCAAATTAATTGAAAAGCTTCCCCTTCTTTTTACTCAGTAAACATAGCACCTATCATAAAAATGCAAAGGAGATTCCATAACCCTTACATGTTCATTTATTTATGTATTATCCAAAATAACATTGTACTTGAGTAATAATAAAAGAAACTGAGGTTAAGGGAAATGAATCCCCTCTGTTAAGTGAAGAGCATTCTCAATTCAGTAATTTCAAATGTCTGTTGAGGAAGTAAAGCTTATTTTTCATACAAATGATCGTAATATTATTATCAAGTTAATTCTGAGAATTGTTTCACTTCTATCTTGAGGAATATACAGTAGAAAGGAATACCTCTGGTCATAATTCGTTCTATAAGTTTGGTCGCAAACCAATTTGGTCGTGACCCGAACCTACTTTTGGAAATTCGGTGCTTACTTAAAAAAAATGGTGTGGAAGGGGAAATCAGCCGCGGGGGAAAAAAGTGAATTTTTTGGTTGGAATCCGATTTGGCCATGGTCAGAAGTGTTTGTGACCAGTGGTTCTATTATACACTGATACCTCAGTAGTCATCATTAATTGGTTCCAGAAGGCATGATGAGTACCAAACAATTTTTTAACATTAGGTAAAAAAACAAAAACATTAATGTTCAGGTAGTCCTCAACTTACAACAGTTCACTTAGTGACCATTCAATGTTACAATGAAAAAAGTGACTTATGACCATTCTTCGCATTTACTACAATTGCAACATCTCCGTGATCATGTGAGTTACATTAGAATGCTTAACAACTGACCCATATTTACGACGGTTGCACTCTCCTAGGGACATGAGATCCCCTTTTGCAACATTCTGACCAGAGAAGTCAATGAGGAAACCAGATTCACTTAACAACCATGTTACTAACTTTACAACTGAAAGGGATTCACTTAATAACTGTGGCAAGAAAGGTCGTAAAATGAGGCAAAACTCAGTGAACAAATTTCTCACTTAGCAACATATATTTTGGGCTCAACTGGGGTCGTAAGTTGAGGACTACCACGTTGTGGCCTGTAGTGAGTCACAAGGCAGCTGTCATCAACAAGTTCTAGTTTGTGCATTGAATATCAAACAAATGATGAGTACTGGGACAAACTTTTCACATCAAAATGAGTTGAGTACCAAATTCGATGATTTGCGAAGTAGTTGAATATTAAGGTACCATTGTATGTGGATAGGTAGTGGGGAAGAGACTTTTGTTGTATTCCATAGCATGTATACTTTGGATCCTTCAAGTTTCTACTCTTTAACAGCAGTGCATTGCCATCCCGGGGAGGTGAAATGTCTTCTATCTGCATGCCATACCGTCTCTCTCTTTGCTATCTGAATCAAATCAGGGTTTAACAAACAGCTGAGTGTTGAAAGCCCAATAAACCTCAATCCAATTCTGCCATTGAAAATTAAGCTATCACTACTGCCTAATCACTTGCTTTTGTGGCCAATTTCAAATTCTGGTACTTAACTTCAAACACTGGGAGAGTTTGGGTGCCAAATATGAACATTTTGCTGCATCGGCTTATACTTTTAAGTTCCAAAGAGGAGGCTCATGTCAAAATCTCTTGCATTTAATAACAAATAAGATGATATGACATCGCCTTTATGGAAAACTGTCCCCATAGCAGTAGTTGAGGCCAGCTTCACCCTCATTTTGTTCCAGATGAAAACCTATTTATTAGTTGGCAAGTTTAATCTAATCTTATTTTCTGTATTTGGTTCTCCTTGGATATATTTTTAGTACTATATTCATTACATTACATGTTGGAATAATAGCCATTATTGATGTGTTAACAAAGAAAGTTCTTGCTTGTGTTACATATTTACTATTACTCTTTGTAAAGGACCAGTGGTGCATGCAAAACACAATTTTTTCAGATAGTAGAAAGTTGAGTGTAAAACTACTCTCTCGGTAGGTACAGATATTCGTGGCACGACAAAACTGCGAAGCCCTTATCCACGGAGACATAAGCGTGTCGCTAAAGCCGCGACATCATCACCACGCGTCATCACCGCCGCGACAACAGCGCGGCAACAGAAGGGCGCTTTAAAATGGCGCCGCAGCAGAAAGCCGATTTCAATTAAGGTAAGGGTTAGGATTAGGTTTAGGGGTTTGTTTTAGGTTTAGGTTTAGGGTACTGAGTGCTTGGGAATGCGCGGATTTGCCCTCCGCGATTATGTCATCATGGTAGGATCGCGTTTTTCCTTAGCGCTTCGAACGGCGCGAATTAGTCTTCGCGCTTATATCTCCGCGGATAAGGACTTCGCGGATTTGTGGTGGAACCACAAATATTGCATGTTCTTCATACAATTGCTGGTTTAGCATACTGTGATCCTCAATAATACAAATAATGCAAAATTATTTATACTTGGTGCAAAGCACAGGGGCTAAGTTCATACAACAAGATGCTAAGTTAAAATTAAGCAAACTGCATAATGTGTGAATCTAGCTTTTCCTGGGGAGGGAATAGCAGAGGTAGATGGGGTTAGCTCAGATGTCAACATGTGAATAATAACTTTCCCCCCTCCTGCTGTTCTGGCCTAGGCATTCTGAGAAAGCATAAATCACAATCTTAGTCCCCCAAACCGTCTTTTATTTATATGGCTGTGAATTATGGTCATTCACAGCCCACAAGGCTTCACAAAAAGTCTGTGAAGATTCTGACAGATGTCTGCTCGAGTTGCCAGTCTTTCAGATGAATGTTGATAAACACCCACCTTTATCTCCCTTGAAATGCTGCCAGAGACCTAATTGCCAAATTAGCTTTGCAAGGCCAAACTGAGCAGAGTCAAACAGAACTTTTCAAAGCTTGAACCGACCAGATGAACTAATTGTTTCCTGCAAAAGCTCACATCCCATTCGCTCCTCTTTTATGTCTTATGGGAGGGGCCAATCATCTCCAAACCTTACTCCCGAGTCGACCCTGCTTTCTTAAATTATTCTTGCCTTCTGGCAGCTCTGCGCATGCGCACATTGGGAACAGGCTCCCGCTGTTCTTCTGCCTCGCCGATGTCAGACACCAGAGGCTCCAGAGACAGCAAATAACTACCAGATGGCCTTGGCCCCTACTCTGCCTCTGATGCAAAACCCACAACTGAGCCTTCCCCAGACTCCAGGACTGGCCCGTGTTCCCCCCCAACCTCCTCACCATCCGACTCTGCTGCCAGCTCCGCAGACTGCCAGCGGACCACAACATCTGCTGCTTACCTAATTGAAAGTCCTTTTAGTAAAGAAAATTGCAAACAAGAAATTAAGGGTTTTTTTGCAACTGATATATGAGAAAGTATTAAGAAAGAGTATATAAAAGACAGAAAATTGAAATCCACTCTTCATTATTTTAGCAATAGCAGATTTTTATATACCGCTTCATAGGGCTTTCAGCCCTCTCTAAGCGGTTTACAGAGTCAGCATATTGCCCCCAACAACAATCCGGGTCCTCATTTTACCCACCTCGGAAGGATGGAAGGCTGAGTCAACCCTGAGCCGGTGAGATTTGAACCGCTGAACTGCTGATCTAGCAGTCAGCCTGCAGTGCTGCATTTAACCACTGCGCCACCTTGGCTCTAGTGACAGCTTTGCTTCTACTGGTGGAGGACTTTGTGTGCACAGTAATCCATCATTTGTGCTTTAACTAAAGAGAAGAACAGAATGGTGTAGTCTGATACTATGCATGATGTTATAGGCAGTGATCTATATCAAGGTTCCCCAATCTCTGGGCCGTGGCCCATTATTGGGCCACAACCTGTTTCGAACAGACCATGTAAGCAGTGGGCGAGCGTGCATTGGAAGCTCCATTTGCGAGAGTGGTGTGCGTGCCCCGGTGCTTAAACAAATGAAGTGGGACATGCTCACATGGGCACCTGATGCTCGCATGGAACCTCCCCTCTCCCCACACCAGAAAGGTTGGGAATCTCTGGTCTAGATTATGGCTGTTGCACTATTGCTGCTGCAGAATTGCCAGTAGCACTTCTCAGACCTATTGATTATTGAGAAAGGAACAGTGGTGTTGAAAGTTGGTATCGGACCTGGGTACTTGAGAGACCGCCTCCTGCCAATTACCTCCCTACGACCAATTAGATCCCACAGATTAGGCCTCCTCCGGATTCCATCAGCTAGCCAATGTCGACTGTTGACCACCCGGGGGAGGGCCTTCTCTGTGGCTGCTCCGGCCCTCTGGAACAATCTCTCTGTGGAGATTCAGACCTTCACCACCCTTCAGGCTTTCTGCAAAGCCGTCAAGACCTGGCTGTTCCGGCAGGCCTGGGGCTGATGAGTTCCCAGCCCCACTCGAATTGTTGTGGCTGTTGAGGAGTTTTTTAATCTGTTTTCTGTATTTTGTTTTTTGTCTTGTTTGTTTTCTTTGTATTGTCCCCATTCCCTATTGGTTTGTTAGCCGCCCTGAGTCCCTTCGGGAATAGGGCGGCATACAAGTTTAATAAACTGAAACTGAAAGTGCTTAAGGCCACACCACTTTTCACAGCGTATCAACTAGAAAAAAATATATTCTAGCATTACGTTTATGTATACTGTATACACCATCCCTTTGCTTTGAGCAAGTGAATTATTTGCTTATTTTAATAGTTCAAACATTCAATTACAGGTATGGCACCCAGGAAGTGAGTAATAAACTTTAAGGGAAGGAAGGATTTCCCGAATTGCACAAGGCAAATAGGCACAGAGCCAAATATAAATAGTGCAACTTGACGTATGCCTGATCAAATATAAGCTCTGTTAAGCCTAGTGCGACTTACTACCAAATCCCAGGTTTTTTTAATGTGAAACAGGGACAGCATCTTCAGTCTTGGTTATTTTAATCATTGTTTTTAAATGTGTGACACAGATTAAACATTTTGATGATGTATTACTATAAACCACTTGCTAAAAATAGACTGACAGTTCTACTAGGAGAGAGGCTTTTATTGTGAATGTTCAGTGACTGCTCATTATACAGGTTCTGAAAAGATCTAATAGCTACTCAGCAGACTCCTGAAATTGATAAATACTAATTTTGGGCTGTTAACATACAGCTACCTAGCATGATTACATTCTGTGTGCCAAACCACACTGTGCTTCAGCATTTATGACATGAATGGATGGAACGCAAATATCACACAGCTATCAGATCTGTCATAAACTTCAGAATCCATAGAGGCAGCATCAGTGTGCTTTACAGAAAGCAAAGTTCAGTATCTCCAACACTGAAGGAAAAGCAGTTATGGGTGGAGTAAAATCTCCTTCAATGACTTTCATAAAAAGCCCAGGCAGGTCCATATTTATGCTTACCTTGGCGAGAATATATAACTCAACAGAGTTCTCTAGAGATAGCAAAATTAGTTACAGCAGCAGAAAGTCGAGGGATTATAAACTACCTGTACAATATTTCTAAGAGCTTTTGCTAACTTAGTGCTCATTAGATTTCAAACTGCACAATACCTGCAGGAGGGAACGCCAGAGATGGCTATCTCTGTTATTATTGTACAAAAGACAGTAAACTTCAAAGGGTTAGTGGGGGTTCACTTTGTTCATTATCATATATAGAGACACCAATCCTACATTCTTTGAGTGACAATCCTTACAGTGCCAAAATATCACCCTGTTTGTGCAAAAGGGAAATATCTAAAGACTAAAAGTATATTGAGAGAGAAACAGAAGGACAAAGAAGATAATATTAGTGGGGACCCTGTCCAAAAAAACCACATTTTTTTGAAAACTAGTGGATATGCTAACCCAGTGTTTTTCAACCACTGTGCCGTGGCACACTAGTGTGCCGTGACATAGTGTAAGGTGTGCTGTGGGAGAATTACTTTATATATAGTCAATATAGGCACAGAGTTAAATTTTTTTAACATTTTCTAATGGTGGTGTGCCTCGTGATTTTTTTCAGGAAAAAAGTGTGCCTTTGCACAAAAAAGGTTGAAAAACACTGTGCTAACCACATGCAGCTGAAATTTTACGCACATTTACAGAGGAAGCGTAACTACTTAAACAGCACATGCTGCAAAGCAAAAATGTTTATTTTCAAAGAGCTGCGGGTGTTGGTTTAGTATGTGCTTTCTAATCATTTTAGTGTAAATCCTCCCACCTTCCTTCAATAGATTAGAGTTTAAGGTGGAGATTTTAGCAAGGCTTAAATTTGACTTGCATCCAAAATACAACTTTTGGAGTTTTCGTGTGGGTTGAAAAATGCTACTGAAGCAGCAATTTTATAGTGAATTAAATGTGTTTACAAACTCAACTATGTGCATATAATTACAAGCTCTGTTATGAGCTCAAATGAGCTCTGGCATGTTGATTGCGAGTTGATTGTTTATCCTTGGGTGTTGGACTATATACGTGGTAGGTTTTGTGTTTAAATTCTGTACATTGCCCAAAATCTCTTAGATGAGATGGACAGGCATATAAATCATATAAATGCATAAGGGCTTCTGATGCACCTACTAGTCCCATTTCTACATATTTTTTTCAAAAAATAAAGTGTTATGCATTATGTAATTAATTATTAACTATTAATTACGTCGTTTTAAAACGGGGGTCACTCCAATTTTTCGGAAAAGGTAACAAGGACAGTCATGCTTTTGATGCATACTTATTTGCTTTCACCCTTTCAGATGACCAAATTAAAGGAAATGGGCCACCAACCAGTAAACAACCTTATTAGTAAATTACAACATGCATATTCCAGCCCGCCCAAATCCAGAGATACTGCAAAGGAGAGGCTGACGATAGGACCGCTCGCCTCGTCTCTCTCTCTTTACCGGGAAAAAAAGGTTGTTATTAGCCCCGAAAAACAACTACGCCGCTTTCCAGAATTACGGACTTTGTTGCCCACAGCAGAAAACCGTCTCTGTCTCTCTCGGCTCCGCCGGTTCCCTACTGAAAGATTTCGCGCGCCTTTTGCTTTCGGTCGGGTCGCGATTTCGACAACCTCGGTGCATAGATGCCCCGGGGGTTGGGGGGAATCTGGGGTCTGCATAGCCCTCCTTCCCTAACCTCGCGTCCCGAGTGCGATGGAGAACTCTCCTACCATCGTCCAGCAACATGGGTCGTGCGGGGCTAAGGCGGGATGGGAGTTGTAGTCCGGCCCAAGGTATTTGAGGAGGACACCCAAGAGGCAGGGGCGGTGAATGAATGACAGTGGCTCCCTCGCCTGATCGTTGGGACTTTCGCGCTCCCCAGCCTCCCTTTTCCACTCACCGCCACGGAACAGGAGGAAGACGCGACGAAAAGCCGAATGACCATCGTCCCTTCTTTCCTCCCTCCCTACATGCGCTTCGAGGCAGCTCCCTCTGCCAAAGTCTAGAAGCTGCGAGCCTTCCGCGCTTCCGTGTCGCGCCGCTTCGCCTAGTCTGCCTAGCCAGCGCCTAGCCTGCCTCGCTCCTATAAGCCCTTCCGCCCTACGAGCCCGTGATCGCAGGGCGCGCCGCAGATAAGCAGGGCTGCGAGTGACTCTTGAGATGCGGCAGGGATCCTAAGATAAGAGGAGGGGGGAATGGGGGGGGAGGATGCAGGGTGCAGAGATGTCTGGGAAATGTAGTTTTACGGGCCCTGGCATAAACCGAAGCTGTCCGACTCCAACTGAGGAATCCTTCCCCTTCTCTTCTTTTTGAGAAGGGTATATGCAAATAAATAAGAGACGGCGCACACCATCACTTTGTTATTTTGGGGGTGGGGGATTGCAAAATCATCTCAATGACAAACTAGTGGGATAAAGAATGTTATCAGTTGAACTGAGAACAGTAGCATAAAGAATGGACAAGTATTCAGCTATTTCACTGACCTCCTTAACAGATGTTTATGGAAAGATGATGTGCAAAAAAGGGATTGGGGGGGGGGAACCAATGCAAAGACAAAAGCCATTGAGTGGTTGTGCATTTTCTGTAAAGACTTACAACCTAACATTGTATGAAGGATGCAATTTCCATATTTTAAAACCTAGCCTAGAAGAATCCAAAGTGAGATGGAGTTCATTTATTTGCACCCCACCATTATTATATTTATAACTAACTCAAGGTGGTGACATATATGATACACCTTCCCAGTGGTGGGTTTCAAATTTTTTTAGAACCTCTTCTGTAGGTGTGGCCTGCTTTGTGGGAGTGGCTTGCCAGCCATGTGACCAGATGGGAGTAGCTTGCCAGCCATGTGACTGGGTGGGAGTGGCTTGGCAGTCATGTGACTGGGTGGGCATGGCCAACTTGTAAAATGTGGTGAAACTCACTTAACAACGCTCTTGCTTAGCAACCAAAATGTTGGCTCAGAAACTCTGGCATTTGAAGCACACAAGTTTTAAAGCTGTCAGGTTACAAGACCCTCACCCTTTAGGGAAAAAAAAACCCAGGGGTGTTTAAGCTTTAAGACCTGTGGACTTCAACTCCCAGAATTCCTTCTCCAGTCATCTTGGCTCTGGCATTGAAGTGTGCAAGTCTTAAAGCAGTCAAGTTACAAGACCTTTGCACCCCTAACCCTTTAGAAAAAAATGCCCAGGGGTGTTCAAACTTGATAGCTTTAAGACTTGTGGACTTCAACTCCCAGAATTCCTCCTCCAGTCATGTTAGCTCAGGAACTCTGGCATTGAAGTGTGCAAGTCTTAAAGCTGTCAAGTTACAAGACCCTTGCACCCCTAACCCTTTAGAAAAAACCCCAGGGATGTTCAAACTTGACAGCTTTAAGACTTGTGGACTTCAACTCCCAGAATTCCTCCTCTCGCTCTTCATCTTGATGATGGGCGGATGGGCGGGGGGAGGGAGCTGGAACTGGTTCTAAACAGCACTGTAGCTTTGTGGAACCTCTTCTATAGAAGAGGTTAGAACTGGCAGGAACCCAACCCTGCACCTTCCTCCTCCTATTTTCCACATAACAACTACCCTCTGAGATGATTGGGGCCGAGAGAGAGTGACTGGCCCAGCTGGCTTTCATGGCTAAGGATTAGTTGATGGATTAGTACGTGTGTTACTTGTAGCTGTACAAGAACTAAGCAAGTTTGCTTTGAAAATGGAAATTCTTGATCTTTAACACAGATCTACCCCTGATTCACATTACAAACCAGACTAATCCATCCCTTTGGCTATAATTTGTATTTGGCTCCTAATTCAGGTTAATGCACTGATGTTTCCATTAGTGGCTCTTTCCTTTCATGCTTATCAGATCCTTCCTCTTGATCTTTTGCTTTTGGGTTAAAAGTGGTGGTTGCCTTTTTATTTTCTCCATTCCTTTGGAACGATTTTAATTTAGATTTAGGACCTTTGTTTTTCTTTGTTCCTTGGGGTTGGAAGCCCAAGACCTGAAAGTTAACATGAAAATATCTTGTGTTTGTGACCCCCTTTAATACATTAGCCCTGGCAATATTCTAGCTCCACTTGTTTTCTAATTTAGGGCTTATAATTTTATATATGTCCTTTTTCAAAATATGCAGCACAAATTATATTTTATGTAGTTTAATGTTTATATTTTATTCCCTATCTCTTTTTATTCATTATTCTATCAAATGACTTGGATGTTTAGAATATATTTGTGCATTGTCATACTCACTATGGACTTTCCCTTCCCCAATAAATGTTGAATAGAATAGAATAGAATAGAATAGAATAGAATAGAATAGAATTCTTTATTGGCCAAGTGTGATTGGACACACAAGGAATTTGTCTTTGGTGCATAAGCTCTCAGTATACATAAAAAGACAGGATCCATTCAACAAGAATCCTAAGGTACAACACTTAATGATAGTCATAGGGTGCAAATAAGCAATCAGAAAACAATATAAATCGTAAGGATACAAGCAACAAAGTTACAGTCCTGCAGTCATAAGTGGAAGGAGATGGGTGATAGGAACGATGAAAAGACTAATAGTAATAGTAATGCGGCCTTACTGAATTTGACAGTGGTGAGGGAAATATTTGTTTAGCAGAGTGATGGCGTTTGGGGGAAAACTGCTCTTGGGTCTAGTTGTCTTGGTGTGCAATGCTCTATAGCTTCGTTTTGAGGGTAGGAGTTGAAACATTTTATGTCCAGGATGCGAAAGGTCTGTAAATATTTTCACGACACTCTTTTTGACTCGTGCAGTGTACAGGTCCTCAATGGAAGGCAGGTTGGCAATAATTGTTTTTTCTGCAGTTCTGATTATCCTCTGAAGCCTGTGTCTGTCTAGTTGGGTTACAGAGGTGCAGATGACAGACTCAATAATTCCTTTCTAGAACTGCATCAGCAGCTCCTGGCGCAGTTTTGAGCTTCCTGAGTTGGCGCAGAAAGAACATTCTTTGTTGTGCTTTTTTGATGACGTTTTTGATGTTAGGTGTCCATTTTAGATCTTGAGTTATGATAGAATCTAGACATTTGAAGGTGATTGAGGATGAACAAAAGTTTGCTCAGCCCAAGTTCAGATTCTGTCTAGGGAACATGAGGAACTTCCAACTTTTTGCACCCCCATATTCTACTCTAGGATCCTATTCAGATCATTGGACGAGACTAGCGGTGGCTGAGAGCAGTTTACCCACGATTCCAAACAGATCATTAGCAGTCACATTTTCTTTCTGCCAGATAGATGGTTTGTATCATCTAGCGGCCACTAATTTGCCTTCTCTGGAAAGCTGTTTTTGCAATGATGGTTTAATCACATGAAATGCAAAATAGGTTATTAATAGAAGCACTCGTTGATTATACTTTTAAATGATTTGCCTATTGAAAGCAGGGCAGAAAAGCAGCACCAGAACAATAGCTAAAGAACTAATGTTTTTCAATTTTAAATAATAAATGTAGCACAGTTATGCAGCAATAACAGTTGTAAGACTACATAAATCAAAGGGGAAACAACTGCTGGGGGGGTAGGATCTCTACCACCTTAGCAAAATGGATAGGAATGGAAACCCAGCAAATGCCTTCTACTAGCCACTTGGAAAAGTATTTTAAAAATATCAATAGAATATGTGGAAAGGTCATTCAGGTACAATGTAAACTGCCACTGTAGAAGAATTCATTCATTCATTTATTAATCAAATTTATATACTGGCCATCTCACTATTTACGTGACTCTGAGCCATTTATAAGTAAAAACTGTAAGAGTGGTTATGTGATCCAGACACTTGGAAGAAATCTAGTGGGGCTCACAGCAAACAGCTTCTTTGAATAAACGTAGCTTTACGTTCGGCCAAGTAGTGTAAAAGGCAATCAGACAGTGAATCTGATTATCTCTTTACAAACTCTTGTCTGTAAATGTGTTTTTATTTTTCCATTTTCATTTCGTACAGTCACATATATACTGTGCATAACCGGGGCCATATAACAATAAACAATAAACACAGCCATTCCTCTTGTCAACAATACCCCCAAAAATACAAACCCAATGTACCACTTCGACCCTCCATACACCCTTTCTTTCGCCCCCCTCCAACTTTCCATCTTCTCTCCAACATTCCCCTCTACCCTACTTCCCCTCCCCCTCTATCACTCCTCTCTCCCAGTACACTCCCTCCCTTCCTTTTCACCCTTCCTCCCGTCCTCTCTCCCACCCTCTCTACCCCTCTTTCTTCTAACCCTCTACTCCTCCCTTCGGTGTATTTCTACTATCTATTAATATATTCAGCTTGTCCTGTTTTTACAGTGAAATTAAAGAGCAACAGTATACAAGTACAACCGCGTAACTATAAAATCTAACACATACTATATATCCCCCCTCCCCCCTAACACCCCACCTCCCTCCCCCCCCCCGACTTCCCAGAGCCCGTACACGGTATATGTTTTTAACAAATACAGTCTAAAATATATTAAGACAAACTCTTGAAGAAATAGAGAAAAAGAACTGAATTTTATGAATATGCTATTTGTCTGGGTCCATTTTCTTTGACATTAAAAAGAGGCAGCTAACCTAATCTATTTCCAAGTTGTGTTTACTTATTTCACAGACCAAATGCCTACAGGAATAGCCAGATCTTCTATCACTTTTGTGAAAGTCCAACATGGTTCCAGTAATCTAAATGCTGTCCCACAGAGCAAGTGATTAGACAAAGAAGATCCAGTACCCCTTTTTGTATCTTGGAGCGAAGGGAAGGGCGCGACAAAAGCTAAGAGAAAAGTGACTTTATTCAGCTCATAGTAAACTGCGATTCAACGTGGCGTGGTTCGCGCCAAACATTTATACCCCCGGGTTTGAACGAGGAGCCAATGGGGCGTCGAGTAGCTCGACCAATCAGGGTGAAGATTGAACCGGCTCCGCCCGGGAACCAATCAGGAAAGGAGTCCTTTATACACGCGTTCATATTTCCCGCGCTAGTATTCAACACCCCTCCCCCCCCAGTCAAAGAGTTCCTTTAGGAAGGGCAAACATAGTCTTGTAGGTAGGCGGGACGGTGGCGTTCTCGTCCCGATCTTCGTGGCTCCCCGGCGGCCGTCGACGGGGGGGGGGCCGCCGGCGGAGGCGTGTCTGTGGTGGGGCGGTGAACTTGCGGTGCGGTCCCTTGAGAGAGTGCTGGCCCCGGGTCCCGTGCCCGAAGTCCGTCTGTCCGGGGCCGTGTTTCTGTGGCGGCCGGAGTGTCCGGTAACGGCTCCGTGCAGTCCGGTAGGGGTGTAGGTTCAGAGTCTCGATAAGGGGTTCGAGGAATGGAATAGCTGGGTGAGGTGCGCCTGTTCGGAAGGTTCGCATCGGCTTGTCTCCCGTTCCCCGGTTGGAAACGGTCCGTGGGGAAAAGAGTCAACGAAGGTGGCTCCGGCTGAGAGCGGGTGTCTGAGGAACTTGGGCCGTCTGTTTCCGCGGGAAGACGACGCCTTAATTGGTCCACGTGGCGCCTCCATTGTATTCCGTCGGCCAGGCCGACCCTGAAGGAACAGGGGCCAGTCAGGGCTGTGATGGTTGCGGGAACCCACCGTGGATCCCCAGAAAAAGAGCGGGCCCATACAGGATCCCCTAACTTAAACGCGTGGGAAGGGAGGGCCCCCAGGTTGCTCGGCAGATCCCCTGCGTAAAGTGGATGGAGTCTGTCTAGGGGTGTTCGCAATCTCCTACCCATCAAGAGCTCCGCGGGACTTTTACTAGTCGTTGGGCAGGGTATGGAGTGCTGGCTCAAGAGGTAAGCCGCCACTCTCTCTTGCCAGTCGCCCTGGCCCATGCGGCCCAAGGCTTCTTTCGCTGAGCGAACTGCGCGCTCCGCCCGGCCATTACTAGCTGGGTGATAGGGGGCTGTGGCCGCGTGTCTGATTCCTTGCTGGGCCAGGAATTCTTGGAACGTGGTGGAGGTAAACTGGGGCCCATTATCGGACACTATCACATCCGGTAACCCATGGGTAGCGAACATCTTACGCAGGGCCCTCACTGTACTCTCCGCTGTGGTGGAGGTCATGGTTACCAGCTCCACCCACTTAGAGTAAGCGTCTACCACTATCATAAAGTTTCGGCCGTGAAAGGGGCCGGCGAAATCAATATGTAAACGGGACCATGGGCCTCTAGGGATTTCCCACTCGCGAGGAGCGGCTGTGGGGGGATTCGGCCTAGAATTTTGGCATATTCTACATCGGCCTACATAGTCTGCGATTTCGGAATCTAGCAAGGGCCACCACACATAGCTACGGGCTAAAGCTTTCATTCGCGCTATGCCTGGGTGGTTTTTATGGAGTGCAGGCAGGATTCGTGCCCGCAGGGCTGTGGGGATCACTACCCTATCCCCCCAGACAAGACACCCCCCGTGAAGGGCGAGTTCGGCTTGTCGCACTTTAAATGGACGGAATTCTTCCGCTACCTTTTCCGTGGGCCACCCCCTCAAAACCCATGAAGCAACCTGAGATAGGACGGGGTCAGCCTTTGTGTAGGCTGCAACGTCCGCGGCCGAGACGGGGAGGTCGGATTCGGCGATGGACAGAACAGAGAGCGCGGGCACGTGGGCTGTGTCCGTCTCTGGCAGAGGGCAACGGCTTAGAGCGTCTGCGTGCCCTAGCTGTTTGCCCGGACGGTATAACAGCGTATACGAATACGCTGCTAGAAACTCCGTCCACCGAGTCATGCGGGGGGACAAAATGGGGGGAGTTGGCTTGTCGCCCGCCAGCAGCCCCAGGAGAGGCTTGTGATCCGTGACCAGGGTGAAATTCCTACCGTAGAGGTAGTCATGGAACCGCTTAATGCCGGAGACTGCAGCCAGGGCCTCTTTATCGATTTGGCTGTAGTTCCGCTCCATGGAGGAGAGTGTCCGGGAATAGAAAGCTATGGGGGCTTCTGAGCCGTTCGGGAGGATGTGGCTCAGAACCGCCCCTACGCCATAGGGGGAGGCGTCGCAAGTCAGAATTAGAGGCATCCTATCGCTGTACTGGATTAGGACTGCCGATGAAGTTAGAATATCTTTTATAGCCGCGAACGCGTGCGCTTCACGGCTACCCCATTTCCAGGCCGCTGACCGGTCAAGTAGTCGGTGTAGCGGCTCAGCTAGTGACGCCTTGTGGGGGATAAAAGGGGCGTAGAAGTTTAAAAGCCCCAGGAACGCCTGTAATTCCGCCCTAGAGGTGGGTGCGGGTGCGTTTCTGATGGCGGCAACTTTGGAAGGAGTGGGGTGGATGCCTTGGGCATCAATGAGGAACCCCAAGAACTCAACTTTGGGAACAGCAATTTCGCATTTGCTGCGCTTTAATTTCAGTCCTGCCTCCCTAAAACGTGTGAGGACCTCCCGCAGTGTTTTCAGGAGTTCCGAGTGGCTGGGGGCTGCGACCAGGACGTCGTCGAAGTAGGGAACGACGCCTGGGAGCCCATGGAGCAACCGCTCCATGAGGCTCTGGAAGATCCCAGGGGCAACCGAGACGCCGAATTGTAGGCGGCGGCAACGGAAGGCCCCGCGGTGGGTGACGATGGTCTGGGCTGAAGCCGCATCGTCGTCTACGGGAAGCTGCTGGTAGGCCTGTGCCATGTCTAGCTTGGCGAAAATGCGGCCCTGTCCTAAGGAGTGGAGAAGGTGCTGCACTACGGGAACCGGATACGGGTTTGCCTGCAGGGCCAAATTGATGGTCGACTTGTAGTCGGCACATATTCTCACCGATCCGTCGGGTTTGACCGGGAGGACTATGGGGGTTTCCCAACGGGCGTGATCTACGGGCTCGAGTACCCCTTGCTCAATAAGTTTGTCCAGTTCTGCGTCTACTTTTGCTCGCAATGCGAAAGGAACCCTGCGTGCCTTTAGTCTAACAGGAGCGACCTGGGGATCGAGGCAGAGGGAAATGGGGGTGCCCTTATAACAGCCCAATCTCCCATCAAATACGTCTGAGAACTCGTCTAGGACGCTATCTACGGCGAGGGGAACTACCCTGTGTACCCCTTCTATGGTGAGGCCCAAAGCGGAGAACCATTCCAACCCCAGGAGAGCGGGCAGGTTGTTCCTAACGACTAAAACTGGGAGTTTCCCTTTAAAATTCCCGTATTCCACCCGGATGTGGTATATCCCGGCTGTGGGAATCCCATTCCCCTGGTAGTCTAGGAGGGAGACCCGGGCGGGGCGCAGCTTTCTCTGGGGAACCCCGGGGCAAAGGCGGGAGAACAAAGCCCAAGATAGGAGAGAACGGGATGAACCGGAGTCCACCTCCATTTGGCAAAGCTGACCTTCGAGCCGGACGGCGGTGCTTATTTTCCGGTGGCCGGCAGGAACGTGGGATGCCTGGTAGACCACGCAGTCAGCGCTGGAGGGCTGGTAGGTTGAGTAGCAGTCCTCAGTGCGCTTCGCGGGACGCGGTTGCTGGCGGCGTTGCGGCGCCGGGCGCTGGTTGCTGGGTTGCATGAACGACGGGGCTGGCAGGGGAGCCCGGCATACTCTGGCGAGGTGCCCTTCTCCTCGGCAGCGGCGGCAAACGGCAGAGCGGTACGGGCAGGCTGCGCGGCTGTGGCGGCCGCCACATCCGCGGCAAGGTGCGTTTGATGCTGGCTGAACGGGCGCCGGCGGTTGCTGGGGAGGCCTCTGCTTCGGCTGCATCCTCATCTGGCCGACGATTTCCTCCTCCTCCTCCTCGTCTTCGGCAGGGGAGAGATCGTCGACGAGGTTCGTCTGGGTGGACGGCCCCGCGGCGGGTTGTGCGGGGGGGTTTAGCTGGAGGCGTTCCATGTCGGCCGTGGATTGTTCGGAGAGTTCGGCTGCTCGCGCTATCTCCACGGCTTGCATCAGAGTAATCTTGTGATTCCGGAGTAATCGGCCGCGTAAATGTGCGTCGCGGACCCCGCACACAAACTGTTCCGCAAGATTCTCCTCCAGGTCTGCGAAATCACACTGGGCGGCCACGGTGCGCAAAGCCTCCAGGAAATGGCTAATGGACTCGTTGGCCCTTTGTACTCGGCGGCGGAAAGCGAAACGGCGTGCAAACAGAGAGGGTGAGGGAGCGTAGTGGTTCCTCAGCCTGGACATCAGCTCGGCCCACCCAAGTTTGTAGGCTGGCCTCGGGGCGGCCAGGGCTCTCGCAGAGGCGAACATGGACGGCTCACAGCAGGACAGGAAGAAACTGCACTTCTCCTCGTCGGTCTGAGCCTGGTTTTTCGAGGCGATCAGGTAGCACTCGAATCGCTCCATGAACCCGTCCCATGATTCCCCGGTGGCTCCGCCGAATGGCGCGAAAGGAGGAAGCGATGACGCCATCGTGGTGTGGAGCCGGAGAAAAGAGAGAGAGTGACGGAGAAAATTTCGCGTTCGCTGCCGGCGTTCTCGGTCCGAGGATAGCGTGCTAGCTGGTTCAGACGCGGTGGCAGCTGGCTGTTCTTCTCCGTGGTCGCGGGAATCGGTATCCCACCCTCGTCGCCAGTTTTGTATCTTGGAGCGAAGGGAAGGGCGCGACAAAAGCTAAGAGAAAAGTGACTTTATTCAGCTCATAGTAAACTGCGATTCAACGTGGCGTGGTTCGCGCCAAACATTTATACCCCCGGGTTTGAACGAGGAGCCAATGGGGCGTCGAGTAGCTCGACCAATCAGGGTGAAGATTGAACCGGCTCCGCCCGGGAACCAATCAGGAAAGGAGTCCTTTATACACGCGTTCATATTTCCCGCGCTAGTATTCAACACCCCTCTATTATTTTCTATTTAAATTTTAGACTTACCATCTTTGTAGGCATTTAAAATTATCTCTCTTCCACCCTACTCACTAAATATTTCTCAAAGTGGCAGTTTACTTTGCAAATGTTAATTTAAGACACGTCTTTAATGCTAAGTCACCACAAAAGTACTTACTAAAATAAAAGAATCTGGCAATTTTGCTGGACTCCAACAAGATCTATAAACATCCAGTTATGAAACACAACTAAACTTATTTTTATAAGCATCCACCCCATTCCAAGAATTAGAAAGTGTCATGGATTTCAATGTTCATCCAAAATTGTTTTCTTGAATAAAGGCACTAGAAATGTTGGATGTTTCTATGCCATAAAGCTTCCTTATACATACAGTACTGTATATACAACTTGAATGAAAGATAAAGGTATTCAGTATTAGTACTCCAAGAAATTCCTCTTTCCACCAAATGTTGGGGTGATACAGGTTTTCCTGTCATAAGCAAAGTCCATTTTCATCTTCCTAATGTTTCCTTTCTAGGAAATATTATTGTAAGAGACTTCCCTCCTCCCCTTGGCCTACTTAAGCCAAGTGAGTCATTTCCATCTATCATGTATGCTTTCTTAGGGCAATTCTAGCTTCTAAAATTAGGACATTCAAGTTGCAAACTCCCCATTGTTGGATGAGCCAAGACGCCTCCATCCAAAATAAAGACTCCTCACAAGTATCTTAAGGGCAAATCAGACAATAATACATTTCCTCCAATAGGTGTTTTCAAAGTTATTTAATTACCAGAAAGCAATAATAGAGTGATCCAGAATGTGAGACTATCATGTGAGAGATGAGAGGGAATTTAACTCCCTCCACATCAACTTTTCATAGAAAAATTCATATATGCTCAAGATCACATGCTGCTTAGAAGTAAACTATAGGGTGTAAAAACAGAAAATACACATCCAAGTATGTGAGAAAAGGAAAAATGTGATTTCGAATAGGAGAAAAGTAACACAGAAACGTGAATATTTGTCTGTAGAGGGACCAATGAAAAAGACTTTTTTTAATTTACTGTTGAGCTATAATCCAACCCAAAATCTTATTTTTGTAATTTATAATCTATCCACTTTGTTTCTACCATACAGTTAAAAAAAACTGCTTGGGGGGGAAAAATGTTAGTTCGAGAAATCTGATACATATTTATTTACAAGTGTATCCACACATGCACACTTCTCACAAGCGTATCCACACATGTACACTTCTCACATGCTTCCAGTTATTCTTGGCTTGAAAGACTTTGTGTAAAAGCTAATAAAATGAAACAGAGCTTTTGGCGATCAGTTCTGGATTACAGACAGCGGAATGTCGATTAGATATAATGATTAACTGTGATGTTAGGTTTGCAAAATAAACTGTCGTTGACACTTATTATAAGCTATTAGTCACTAGCAGAATGTAACTACATAAATCTAAGGAAATAACACCCTTCTTTAAAAAAATAATAATTTATTGGTTAGAAAACCTAGCAGAGATTTTCTCATGAACAACATCCTTCATCATTTTTCATTTTTCCTATTAAAAAAAACATAATCCCACTACAATTCCACTACAGAAGCAATCTTCAAAAATCTTCAGTTCTATAGAAACCAACTGTTAGAACAGCGGTTCCCTGACCATTTGGCCACAGGATGGTACCATTCTACGGCCTATTAGGAACTTGGGCACACAACTGGAGATGAGTGGCAGGCAAGTAAGCGAAGTCATCCCCTCCGGTCCATGAAAAAATTGTCTTCCATGAAACTGGTCCCTGGTGCCAAAAAGATTGGGGTGGCCGCTGGGTTAGAAAATCTGAAACTTGTCAATTCTATGTTTACATTAAATATCTAGAAATACATTTCTTAATTGTATTTAAGATCAGGCCTGGAAGAATTGTCTAGTCATGACTCTCAGAAAGATGGATAGATGGATTGGTGAGATCTTTTAGACAGAAATGCAGTTCATCAACAGTGCGAGAAAATCCAAACTAAGTTTGGATCCTCTAGACCCATGATGGCGAACATATGGCACGTGTGCCACAGGTGGCACGCGGAGCCATTTGTTAGGGCACGTGAGCCGTTGCCCTGTCAGCTCCAGCATGCCAGCTGAGTTTGGCCTTCATTTTCAGCCATTTTTCGCCCTCCGGAGGGGGGCTTCCCTGAAGCCTCCAGAGGGTGAAGAACGGCCCTAAAGGCAAACTGGAAGTCACTTCCTGAACTTCCAATTTTCCCGTAAGGAAGCCTCTGGAGGGCCTCCAGTGGGTGCTGTTTTCGCCCTCCCCAGGCTGCTAGAAAGCTTCTGGAGCCTGTGAATGGTGAAAAACGGGTCCATCGCACTCCAAAAGCGGGGGGGGAGGGCAGAGGTCACAGGCATAGAATTATGGGTGTGGGGACACCCACGCACGACCCCCCCTGCACTCCCCATTTGAGCACATATGGGAAAAAGGTTAGCTATCACAACGCGAAAACAATGGTAACAACATTAACAACCCTAACCCTAACTCTAATCCTAACCTAAAAACCCTAATCGCGCTTTTATGGGCGCGGTTTTGTTGGCGCGCTTTAGTGGGTGCGGTTTTGTCGTGGCGGTTTTGTCGGCGCGCATTTGTCGGGCGCGCATTTGTCGGGTCACGAGCTATCACTGCTCTAGACATTTACAATGTTGGCATATATAATTGTTCCTTATCCTAATCTCCTCCTGATTTGTCTAATAACGCAATGCAAGTGAAACAAGAAGAAAGCAGTCATGAATACATATGATAGTTGGCAGTATCATGACAGTAGCATGTCCTTTATTGATGGATTTGGACTCCTGTCTGAAAGAAACCAATGTCTAATAAGCCTAGCCTTGTGATATGAAGGGTATCACGAAGCTGTATTGTATTGTATACAATACAATTATTGTATATGGATCCTTTTAAAGATAAACTATTAAATCTGTGAGACATAGAGCCTGATAGCTTTTTTTCAGGAGTCCTGAAAATGAACATGTGTACTTTTGTTTGAGATTCAAAGCGTAATACATATTTGCCAACAACAGAAGAATGAACAGGAAACAAGTAGGCCTTGACTTACAACCATTCATTTAGTGACTGTTTGAAGTTACAACGGCACAGGGGAAAAATGACCATATGACTGGTTTTCACACTTACGACTGGTGCAATATCTCCATGGTTGCATGTTCAAAATTCAGATGCTTGAAAGTGGCATATCTTTATGAAAGTTGCCATATGTGATCACTATTTTTAACAAGCAAAGTCAATGGGGAAGCCAGATTTGTTTAATGATCTCATGAATCACATGACAACTGGTTCGTTTAACAACCGTGGCAACCACAAAAAAAGTCACAAAATGAGCTGTAGCTCATTTAGCAACTTTCTTTTGTTGAAAGAAATGTCCTTCTGGGTTCGGCTCCAAGTAGGGAAAAAGACACTGGAGACATGGAGGCTGCTTGGAAAGATGGTTTTAATGGTGGATAGGACCACATGGCTTGAGCTCCTGAACAGAAAAGGTGATCACATGCTTCAATGTTGGTGAAGAAGAAGAGAAGATGAGATGCTGAAAGTCCCTGGTTTTATGCCCTCTCTGGCTTTTAATCTTGAGCTTGTATTCTGATTGGTTGTCAGACTCCCATGGGGTCATGCAGAGGCAACTCTCTAGGCTGTGTTTTGAATCCCAAGTTTGGTTGAATTTTCAGATGCCATGTGGTGTTTCTGTGAAAGCTGATACTACCTTTATTATGTAAAGTTGACTAGCTCAGGCTTTAATAGCTCTTTGACAAAGGTGGGGGGCAGGAAGCTGCAGGGAGCGGTTCCACCACAAATGCGCGCACAACAAAAGCGCGCCTGACTAAACCGCGGTGTCTAAAGCGTGGTGACAAAACCGTGCGATGAATGAGCGACTAATTAGCCCTAAAGCGCGCCGACAAAAGTGCGCCGACAGAAGCGCGCTGTAACGTAACCCTAAACCTAACCCTAAACCTAACCCTAAACCTAACTGTAAATCTTACCTTAAATTAAATCGCGCTTCTGTCGGCGCGCTGTTGTCGGCGCGCTTTTGACATAGCGGTTTTAGTGCCGCGGTGTTGTCGGCGCGCTTATGACGTTCGCGCTTTTGACGGGTCACGGCAGGGAGCTACTCTGTCTTTTTAAAACATGTTTCTTCCTTTTCACATCCAGGGAAGTATAATATTCTGCCATTTAAATATTTCCCAGGATATTTCTTTTTTCTGGGAGAGGGCTGTGTGATAACTTTCCACAATCCCTACCTTTTAAAAAAAAACATGTGAGTGGGACACACACGTTCTTGGCAAAAGATTAAAATTGGTCAGGTCAGGGAGACTTAATTTTTTTTCCCGATGGAAAGTCATTGAGAGAGACAGCAAAAGGATCTCTTCAGTGGCTCCCAGAGAACTTTCAACCATGAAGGTCTAGCAGCCAGGGCACAATTTCTGGAAAGAAATTTACAATATCCAATTTTCCATGCCAATTAATATCAGATATCACTTTCTGTGAGCTTTCAGACAGGTTTCAAGCAAGCAGAAGTCCCAAAATTCTTCGCAGCCATGCTTTTCCTTTAAGTTACAGGCTGTCCATTTCGAAGGGATGGTTCTTGAACCTGCTGTAGCTCTTATTTTAGTGAGGCCAAATTGAGTTTAGCTAGTGTGCAATCCAGGCTAGTATTTTTAAAATTACACACAATGAGCCTGGGGACTCCTACTCATGAGACCAACAGTGCAACATATCCTGCTTTACTGGGCAATGGGGCAACATCATTTTTGAGTCAGTCAGGGCTTGGGTTTTGAAGATCCCTTCTGCTACTCTTCAAGTGGGGGAATTGCCTGAGGAGAATTGACCCTCCCCTTAAAAGGGCGATATCACTGCTTAGGCTTTTGTGCCAGGGCAAAACCTAGGAGAAGCTTCCTGCGGAAGTAAATCAAGGAGATAGTTTCAATCTAATTCTAAATGGAGCCCCTCTCTCTCTCTCTCTCTCTCTCTCTCTCTCTCTCTCTCTCTCTCTCTCTCTCTCTCTCTCTCTCTCTCTGTGTGTGTGTGTGTGTGTGTGTGTGTGGCTGCTTCTACAATACAGAAAATACAGACATTTTGGACAAAATTTCCTTCCCACTAGACAGAAATCTAAGGTGTTCAGAACTTGATGTGCTAGCCATTCTCAAATACAATTCTTACATGAATACATTAAACTGATTACAATATAAATGAGACAAGAAAGAAAACCTTGCAATGAATTTCTGTGAAGGAAGCGAAGAAAGAAAACTTTACAATCAATTTCCACCCTCCCCCCTAGTCTTTACAGTTGTCTTCTGGGGATTGAAAAGAGTCTTTTGGTCTTTACTTGTCCATCTCAGGGTCCTTTCTTTCATATCTGCTGGATGGTATTAGACTTAGCTTGCTGGTAAGAGTGGTCAGTCAGGCTTGGGAAGGTCTGCTCCAGGCATGGCTAAGTTTTTCCTCATGTCAGGTTTTATCAGGACCCAATCACCAGCAGCAAATTCAAGAGTTGTGGCTTGAGCTAGCAGTTCTTTGCTTCTGAGGTGAAGAAGGAGAAGCCAAGTATACAGTTCTTTACAGACATATCTTAAGTCTCATGTTGTGGAATTTCCCCCATTCTGTCCAAGTGTGGAAACCCAAACATTGTTTCAGAAGGCAGACAATGTAAATTTTATGGAACATGACATTCCCACTGCCTCTATGATTGAAACACTTTTGCAGTAAAATGAGTAAATTTCCAAAAGGGACAACAACTTGTGTTGCAAACAAACAGAGAAACAAAATATCATAGGGTAGAACACCTTGACTCATAAGCATTTAAAAATGCACTCAGGTGTAAAAGAGGGAGGGAAGAAGAACAGCTTCAAAAAATAAAAGTGGCGATAAAAAGGGTAGTTTGAGTCAACACTCCAAAATATCAGATTCCATTAAGATGGAAGCAAATTCTCATTAAGTATGTTAAAACATTTACAAATGTAAGCAAAATATCTCAAAATCATTTCTTTTTATAGGTTTAATTAAGCATTTTAAACCTCAAAAATTTCCAGAAGAAAAAAAAATCAAAATTGTATTCAGAGCAGAAAAGGAAATGTAACTGCATAGCTTTTATATGCAGATGAAAAAGATCACAACAGTGAAAGGTAAAGGTGTAGGAGCAGGTCACCTATTTACCCCAAATTTCTCAGAAGAGAGAGAAAGAAAAAAGTGGTTAAAGTGAGCAGAAAAACCCACAGCCCCCTTTAATGACACAGAAGGAAGGAGGGAAAGAAGGGGGGATGCACAGAGGCATTCACAGGTATCACTGGGGGCATCTCATACACACACTCATGGTAAAAATGAGCAGACATTCACACTCCCCTCCTTTCCTGCTTCCCTCCAAAGAAAGACCCAGAAGGAAGGTGGGGGGAATACATGCAGGCAATCACAGGTCTCTGGATCCCTTCCACTTATCACTCCCTCGGGGCATCGGGGACACACACTCACATTCATACTGCAATCAGACCTTCATGCTTGCTCATGCCAACCAATCATAGGTATTTCAAGAAGCTTTTTCACAAGCCAATGGGCTCCATTTTCTTTTATTAGAGGATCTCTCCCTCCCTTCAGGTTTGGAAATGATAACACACATACATACACACAGATACCATTAAACAACCTTGCAACTTACTGTTTCTTTATATGAAAGGGAATCAAAGTACATTCACATCAACCTTTACCATCAACATACTCACATTTGCACTGCAATCAGACTGCTTGTGTAAATTAATTTCACATACAAAATCTCACTTCATTCTTTCTTCATGCAAAGCAATTATTACAATTATTTCAGGGAGCTGTACATAAGCCAATTAGCCAGTAAATTTGGGGCTCCATTGTGGTTGTAAGCCGAGAACTACCTGTATTTGTTATCTATTTTTTTCGAAGAGTTTGGATTCAAGTTGCAAGATTTTCCTACAAGGTCAAAATATACTGATCTAGGATCCCTTCAACAGGCAGGACCAGTGTTTCCTCCTGGATCCAGGATCAAATTTCTGAGAGCACAGGGAAGCTGAGTGGATTAACCTTTAGCTCAATCTTCTAAGAGAGCAATTTTCAACACATTTTGTGCAGCTGGGAACAACCTATTAGTAACCTGTCTCCCAGGATTTCCTCCTCCCATCTGATATTTCTATGCAACGTTTCCAGCCCCCCCCCCCTTGATATAGGGGAATGTTAAGAGGAATGACTTTGCTCCTCCTCTCACCATTTTATTCTTCTTTGCTGCACAAGAAAATGTATTAAGAAAACAAATAGAGAATGCCAATTTTCTAATTTCCTCTCTTGCCTTCTTTTATACTCCTATTCCTATTGAAATTTTAGCTAAAAAGACAGTCATGAAATGCTGCAAAACAACAAAAGCAACAAGTAGGAATCACTTGTTGAGATGGGTGGCCATATAGATACGTAGAATTAAGTAAGTAAGTAAATAAATTGGGACAAGACTGGCAACTAGAAGTGTCCTCCTCACCATCTCTTAAAATCAATATTACATGACTGGTAATCTTCAAGATACTGGTATGTACCAGTATGTTGCTTATTGCTGTAAGCAAACCTGAATTTTATCACAATTGTCTGAAGTAGAGTTGAAGCTCCACTCAGAGGATTCATAGACAATTGCAGGGATATTCACATCCGTTCAAAATTTTTCACAAAGCAGCAAATGTACCACTAATCACAATCATGACCCTGGTGGATGGTTTACACCATATGCTAAATGACAGCATGTTCAATAAGCCACAATTGGATGAGTTCAGATACATTAAACCTTATGATACTATTTATAAACTACAATGCCTAAGCCAAAAACAAGCATACAACAGAATGACTGAATCCTGATGTAAGTAGGAAGGAAAGAAAGATTCAAGGAAGTAGATAAAACAAGTTAGTCCACTCTTATTAGCAAAAGATACAAAAATCTCCCTGGAAGTTTTTGGGTCAATTAAAACCTTTGTGACCATTAAAAAAATCAACAGTATGTTGTTTGTGTAAGATACTATGCTTCAATTTTCTTGGAAGAAAAATGGGGTATGAATGTAATAACATTAAATAAATTGAAAGACCGATTTCCCAATCCCTTGCAGTTATTTGACAAATTTAGACAGAAATGAAAGGATCATTAACCGGAGCAACCTACTACTTTGAGATATTTATTATTGCAAATCTATAGCAAAAAACCACTTGGGTTCAAAGAGGAGGTAAGGAAAATGCAACTTAATTTAAATTAATTCAGGAGACATTGAGCTATTGTTAGTCCTCAACTTACGACAGTTCATATAATGATGGTTCAAAGTTATTACAGCCTCTGAAAAAGTGACTTATTTTTTAAGTCGCACCATTCCCATAGTCAATTTGGACACTTGGCAACTGGCTCACATTTACAATGGTTACAATTGCAGTCATGTGATTGCAGAAGGCAATCTTCCCAATTTCAGAAAAGCACAGTCAATTGTGGAAGTGAATTGCTTAACTATATGATTAGTTTAATGACCTTATGAGTCACTTAATAACCATGGTAAAAACGATTGTAAAATCGGGCCTGGTCATTCAATTCAATTTAATTCATTTCAACCTTTATTGTCAGTGCACAACATGTGTACAATGAGATTTGTAGGAAATAGAGGAAGGGTTACATAAAGAGATGTGCAGTAAAATGCCATGATCTCAGTAGCTGGTTACCTCAAATACCTATGAGCTCACCTAATTAGCAGAACCAGATGTAAGTAGAGAGGAAAGGTTACGTACAGACATGCACAGCAAGCCTCCATGATCTCAGTGACCGATGACCTCAACTGTTTATTAGAACCAGGTAGTACCAGGAACCTTTAGATATGTGAAGCCTCTACTCTGGCTGGGATGGTCTTTAGAGATTGGCAAGTAAAATGTACCAATAAAATGCTGTTATTACCCCTGCTTTTGCTTTGCTTGTTAAAACTGTATAAAAGCCAAATAAACTCTGCATAAGGCAGACAGACATTTTTGACACCACTGCTGTGATGGATTTCTGAAACCTACAGAGATTGGCTGAGCCTCCATTAGTGCACCCTCCTACATAAATACATATCAATAACTCACAGTGAAAGAAAGAAAATCCCTAACACCCAATAAATCATACTAACAATACACAATCTTCTATACGTATGTGTGTAACATTACATTATAATATATTGCACCAATGTGAACATGTTGAACTGGCCCTGCAAGTTCAGAGAGCCAAGGTGGCACAGTGGTTAAATGCAGCACTGCAGGCTACTTCAGCTGACTGCAGTTCTGCAGTTCGGCTGTTCAAATCTCACCGGCTCAGGGTTGACTCAGCCTTCCATCCTCCCGAGGTGGGTAAAATGAGGACCCGGATTGTTGTTGGGGGCAATATGCTGACTCTGTAAACCGCTTAGAGAGGGCTGAAAGCTCTATGAAGCGGTATATAAGTCTAACTGCTATTGCTAAGTCTATGGTCATGAGATGACTTGCTTAATAACCACATTGCTTAACAACCAAAATTCTAGTTCCAACTCCAGTTTTAAGTTGAGGACCGTCTATACCTAGGCATTAGAATGTTCTGTCCCCTTGAGACTGAATATGATTATAAATCACATTTGGAGGAAATAAAACAATTAAATTCAGTGAAAACTCAGATACATTAATGTTCTGACCCCCCTTCTCCGTCCAGAAACGAAAGCCACAAGCAAACGTAAATAAGAATACTTTTAATCAGTCCAGACTCTCATTGGCTGCAAGCCCAAAATAAACAAAGATATAAGCACTCAGCAGTAAGTCTTACAAAACTAGGCAATGTGAACAAACTCTCACAACAAACCACTTCTCCAAGTAGGTTTCACTGAATCGTGAACGCAAACAGGAGAGGATCTTAATCAGCATCAGCTAAGCGCAATCATCTCCTACAATTACGCAGTTGTTCCTTCGAAGGCGTGCATCCTGAAACAACTCACAATTGTTTTCCTGAACACTCCCTCTGATCCAAGGCTCCGCCGCCACCTGGTGGCCAACCAGTCTCTCCTCGCCCTGCTCGGAGTCGGCACCCTGTCCAGGGTCCTCCACCTACTCCAGGGCCAACTCATAAGACCCCTCGCTGTCGGCAGCTCCAACGGCTCCTGCCAGGCCACAACACATTAATATGTGTTAGCAAACCAGGTAAGTTTACAAAATGAGCATCGTTATGCAAGCACTACCTCTTTTTCTACGTATGTTGTAATGTTCTGTTAGGGAGAGCTTATCAGAGCTTATCATGTGACATTTACTTTCTAATGAAAATTAATGGATTCTGTGGATACCAGTAAATGAATCTTTATTTACTGATCAAAAATTGCAAAGCAGAAGTAATGACAGGAAGAATTCTAGTAGTGTTGTCAGAACAAAGCGGATCAATGTGAAAATTAATATATCAAAATTAAGATAGTTTTGATCTGACAGGAAAAATGAAGTGAACAATTGCAAATTATACTGCATATGACAAAAATAAAGCAAGTACTGTGGATGAATGTTTACTAATGATAGGAATATGGATTGAGAAATTTTAAAACCTATGAGTAGAAGAATGGCAGGTAGTATTTAGCCAGTGGTAAAAAACGAATATTGAAACAAACAAAAATGGCTCTGCATAAGACTGCTTCTATATATTTATAGTTTGTTACATGGAAGTGAAAACTGGATATGTCAAAAGAAACATAAAAATAGAATGCAGTCGGAATGAAGTTCTTAAAAATGTATGTGAACTAATAAAAAATATATTCAAAAAAGGAGGGTAGATGAACATGGGCTGAACACAAAATAGAATAATCAGGCCGTACATCTGCATCACTTACAGACTTCCTAAGCCTAATTACTGTTAATAAGCAAGAATACATTGCATGAAAGAAATACATTGAAAGAATTTGTTCACACAGGGAGAATAAGAATACAATAATAATAAATACAGGAGAGAGAAGGAGCCTTTAACTTAGTTAAATTTAGAGCATTCTGTAAAAAATGAAGTGATAATGGATATGGTTAAATAAATAATTGACAATGATAATAATGTATACATATGTAGTGGTTTGATAATAATTAATTGAATATGAATGGTAAATGGTGACTATGAAAGGAAGATTAGAAATTTTGTTATGTTAAAAGCTAATAAAAAATTGAATTGAATCTAGTTAAACTTTGAGTATTAGGTCAAAAAATGTTATGATAATGGACAGAGTCAAATAAATGTTTGATGATAATGATAATAATGTATATGTTTGTGTGTGTGTGTGTGTATAAATGTTTGTATGTATGTATGTATGTATGTATTGGCTTAATAAAAGGAAATTGGATATAAATTGTAAACAGTGATTTGGAAAGGAGGACTAGAAACTTGGTTACTAAATATTATTGATTTTTATTTAGAATAGGTTATAAGGATTTAATGTTATTGGATGATATTGGAAATAGCTAACGAAATGCCATTATGTGGTTATGCTTTAAACTTTGGAATATTTTATACAAAAGGACGTTAAAAAAATTGTGGGCAAATGAAAATTGAGGTATGATGATAGTAATATCTATAAATATATTTGATTTAAACTATATGATTTGATATGTATTATACGTGATGACTGTGGAAGAGATGCACGAAAGCTTTTTGTAACCAATTGACACACTTTCTATATTATGTAAAGAAAGAGGATTCTGTGTGTTGTATTTGTGTTTATTCAAAAATAAAAAAATTCTAATAATAATAATAAATTTTAAAAAAACCACTAATATATGAAAGGATAAATGTGAGTAGCAGTGAAAGACCAAGTTTGTTATTCTAGGACAGTGTTGAAGAGACCTTAAAAAAAGGAGAGAATACAGGTAGCCTTCAAGTTACAAATGTAATGGAGCCCGCCCATTCCATTCGTAACCCAAGGATTTGTGGTAGTGAATCTCATACTTTAAATGTTTTTTCATAATAAAATTTGAGAAATGATAGCAATGGCAAAAATGCAAATGTTTTTCTAGGTATATTTATACAAGGTGTGGACGCATTATTTGTTGTTGCATATTTTTACATGGGTAGTCCTCAACTTACAACAACAATTGAGTCCAAAATTATGTTGCTAAGTAAAAAGTTTGTTAAGTGAGTTTTGCCCCATTTTACGACTTTTCTTGCCACATTTGTTAAATGAATCACTGCAGTTGTTAAATTAGTAACCTGGTTATTAAGTGCATCTGGATTCCCCACTGACTTTGCTTCTCAGAAGGTGGCAAAAGATGTTCGCAGGACCCCAGGACACTACAACTATCATAAATGTGAGTCAGCTGTCAAGCATCTGAATGTAAATCACGTGACCATGGGGATGCTGCAACAGTCATAAGTCTGAAAAATGGTCATAAACAATTTCAGCGCTGTTGTAACTTTAAAACTACCTGCATTTTTAAAATAAAGAACCTATACTGTTTGGAATCAAATTCAAACATTTGTTTCAACTCTGCATTCCACATTTAAAACAAAAAATCTTCTATGAGCCACTTCAGGTGAAAACACAATTTTTAAAAAATGCAGATAAAATAAGGATAGGGATTTCATTCATAATAAAAAGCACTTTGGAGTATATATAGCATTTGAATCGCTGAATGAATACAAAGCAAAAATAACAAAAAATGGCATTTTTAAGCTGTATTAAATGAATATGCCCATTGATATTCATACTGTGCTCATTTCTAATGTACTAATTGGAAAAAGGCTTTCTAATATTCACCAATATCCGTTAAATATAAAGAGACAGCACTGCACCGATTTGTGTCATTTGCATAAAGATGACATGATGTTATTTGTAAATGACTGGTCCCGAAAATTTCTGTATCACGGATGTCTACTAAATTGAGCTCTCACTGCGATTAAAATGCATGGCTCTTTGGTGTCATTCCTTTTTAGAGTACAAAAAAGATTTTTAAAAAGAATGTTATATTTATCTTAATAAGGAAATATTGATAATATTTGATCAATATATACCTTAATAAGTATTTATCTTAATAAGATAAAATATTGATCTAATATGCCTTATTTTCTTAAGGTTGCTTAGGAAAAGCACATTTGAAGAGCTTACGAAGAAACTTGAGGCTAGCCATGCTCCAGCGTTCAGGGAGTTTGAATTGATACCCTAGTACGAGATTAGCGGAGCGCGAACACAACACTAGACCCCGCCAGACTGACAACTCGCCGCTCGCAGCTGGGATAAAAACCACTCCGCCTACATCATCAGAGGACTCCCCTTCCTCTCGGAATTTCCGGTGCACCAACCAATAAGAACGCTTCCCTGCATAGCCTCCCCCCTCCCTCCCCCCGCCCTCCACGAAAAAAAAAAACGCCGCCCTTCCTCTCTTTCCCGCCCTTTCCGGACTAATCAAACGCGGGGATTGGCTTTTCAGGTGAGGATTTTTGACAAAGCGGGCAGCCAATAGGACAGACATTGAGAGGCACCTCCTCCTCCTCCCCTCCCTCTTATCCCCGCCCCTTTGCTTTCTTCACCCGCGTTACCTTGGAACCTGCTGTAAATATTCTGGGGCGCCTTGGTGACGCGGTGACGCCTTTAAGGGAGTCCCGGTAACCGTCCGGCTCCGTCAGTGGGGGGAGGAAGAAGAGCCCCCGGAGTCAGGTAGGGCGAGGGGCTCGCTGGGAGGAAGCCGGAAACCCTGGGTGGCGGGCGGGATGGCAAGTTTCTTGGCGGTCGCGTTGTTTCGGTGCCTCGCTGGCAGCCTCTGTCCCAGGTTGGGAAATGACTGCTTCATACGTCCCCCGCGTCCTCGTCGTTTTATCAAAGCTTTCCCTCCCCCTCCCCCTTTTCAGACCCTGTAAAACGACTGGTGGCTCCTTTAAAGCCAGGCGGCTTTATTGGGTTGCCAGTGAGGCTGGCACATAGAATGGGTCAGTTGCCTCCCCGACCCAGCTCTCTTAATGCATTTTTTAACTCGCCGGGTAATCCTGGGATAATCATTCTCTGCCCGCCGAACCTACCCAGGAGGGTTGTTATGGAGTAAAAGTGGAAGAAAGGATATCGGCTGATGTTCCCTTGGAGGAAAAGTGGATTAGAAAGATAACACCACGATTTTAATACAACTTGAGTTTGCGTAGAAATGTCATAAACGGAATTTCTTACATGTCAAAGGTGCTTGTTCAGTTGTTGTTGTTTTCTTTCTGTAACTCTCTATGTTTACTTATACCCAGGATAATTAAAAGATAATATAGTTCAAGGACCTGAAATATTTGCAAAGGAATGCAACCCTAGTTGTGCTTGCTTACAGCCAAATCTCACTGAGTTCAGTGGAAGTTAATGAGACCAGAATTTGCAACCAAACTATGTTAATATTTCAAAAGCATCAAACATAAGGATCTTGATGAGAAGTGAAGTGGAGTGATCACCATGGAAAGTTAATATGAGAACAAAATACCTTCTTTTTACCCTAATAATCTGATGGTCCTTTCTTCTTCCTGTAATATTCGAAAAACTGGTTGATGAGAATGTCTTCTATAATATGGGGAAAATCAAGATATTGGTGTATTTTTTTTCCATTTTCTTTTTTATTAGGTGTGTTCAGATTGGGTAGTTAGATCAAATGAATATACAATTCTTTAGGAGCATGCTTTTACTGACAAAACATTTTCTTTCTTCATGGTTGCTACTTGATTAATGTAACTATTTGAAATTTAAAGTATTACATTTATAATCGAAATGCTATCGTCATAAGCAGACTTTCTAGGAAATAAATTTCATTGAGCACTGGGATTTACTTCAGAATAAACAAATGATTTGGATTTTTCCGTATTATTTAGTATGATGTACTTCTGTTTTACATTAGCAGGAAGAGGAAAATGTGTTTTGCTTTCATTATGATATCTCATGGGGTAAAATATCCCCAAAGGATTCCTTTGAGATTGCAACATGGTGGAAAACGTGGACTGAATGAAATTTGCTTTTATCCTTATTTATTTAGGTGATTACTTTTTGTTTTGAGCTTAAAATAAGAATGTTGGGGTAGTTTTAAAAAAAAATCAGTTCCCACGATTAATATCAAGTTTCTGTAAAGATATCACAGATTATGCAACTCTGAGAAACATTCCATCTTCATTTGCTATATTTATACATTATAAATATATTAAAATACCTGGTGTAATATTGCTCAATTAAGTAACATCTTAAAAAGAAATAATATATTTTCTAACTTGCTTCTTGGCGTCATTTACTAGGTTTTTTTATTTCCTTAATGGATAGGTGTGCATATGAATAACATAAATATTTCTTTTGTTATGACAATTGTATAGTCTCAAGTCATTACATCAGCATTAGAGAGAGCAAACTAATTCTGTGCTGCATTATGAGAACTGATGTATTGTTGTATTATTTGTCCAGTACACAAGCTGTTAAACTGAAACTGCATTGAATTTATTCAAGTTTGTACTTGAATTGAAGCCTGAGAATTCAATGTTATAGCCAGAATGACAAAGTAGGAAGAAAATTGCATCAAAGTAAACAAGTGAAGCTACATGTCTTTTAAAATCCCTTTTTATATTTATTATTCAATTTCCTAAAGAAACAAACATTGAAGTACATCATGTTCTATATACCGTATTTTTCGGAGTATAAGACTTTTTTCTTCAAAGAGGCTGAAAATCTGAGTGCATCTTATACATCGAATACATAATTTTTTCTCCATGAAGCCCTGCCCCCTTCAGCAAAATGGTCGTGCATACCCTTATGGAGGCTTTCAGAGAGCTCCTGGGGACTGGGGAGGGCAGAAATGAGCCTTTTTGCCCCCCCCCCCACCAGCCCCCAGCAGCACTTTATAAGCCTCCATAAGGCTATGCATGCAATTTTTTTTTGATGAAAAACGGGCCTGTTTTCCCAAAAAACTGGCTGTATTTTTCTCATTTTTGCCCACCCCCACCCCCAGGAGCACTCTGCAAGCCCCCCCAAGGCTATTTATGCCTCTCTTTTTTTTAAAAAAAAAGGGGGGGCTGTTTTCGCAAAAAACAGGTCGTTTTGGGGAGGTTTGCAGAGTGCAAAAACTTTCCCTCCCCTTTTGGAAAGCTTTTTAACTGCTTGATGAGAATTACATTGATCAAGTGCTGTGCCAGCAGAAACAAAGTCTTAGGTGCTGCAGATTTTCAGCGATTTCCTTCTCTAGCACATGGATAAATACACCTGGAAACATCTACCTACCTACTCACTCTCTCTCTCTCCCTACCTACCAACCTCTCTCTCTCTCTTTCTCTCTCTATCCCTCTACCTACCAACCTACATACTCCCTCTCTCCCTCTCCCTACCTATCTACTGTATTTTTCTATCTATCTCTATTTCTCTCTCTCTATCCCTTTACCTACCTACCTACCTACCTACCTACCTACCTACCTACTCTCTTTCTCTCCCTACCTATCTACTGTATTTCTCTCGCTTTCTCTTCCTCTCTATCCCTCTACCTACCTACTTTTTAAAAAAAAAATTGCTCTTCAAAATCTTGGTGCATCTTATACTCCGAAAAATGCGGGTAACTGAACATCATTGAAAATAAAACCCATGAGGGAAAAATTATACAATGATTCTGAAAGGCTAGAAATAGGTTTTCATGATTTTAAATTCTACTATGCTATTGTAGCTGTTATAAATGTAATTTTATTCCAGGCACATTAAAATTTCAACCAGTCAAACTCAACTGGCAGTTTTTCATACAGAGTGATTTGCCGTTTTTTTCTGGGTTGTTTTACTACTTTCCTCATCTAGCCAAAATCTATCTGAATTTTAAACTATCACATATATTCATAGATAAACTGATCCTCAAATTTTTAATCCAAGTACCATGAAAAAGCTCACAGCTGCAGGTAAGCTAACCATCAAAATAATTGTATGTTTTAATTTTCACAGTTGGCTTACCTATGGATAATCAACAGATTATATATTTTTCATGGTATTTTGGTCACTTTATCCAGAAATGGGCTTGTTCACGAGTATATATGGGAAACATGACTACTTTATATACCATACTTATGGATAAAGTGTAAGTAGGCCTCAACTTATGACCACTATTAAGCCCAAAATTTCTGTTGTTAAGCGAGACATTTGTTACGTGAGTTTTACCCCATTTTACAATTCTTTTTGCTACTGTTGTTAAATGAATCACTGAAGTTGTTCAGTTAGTAACAAGGTTGTTAAGTGAATCTGGCTTCTCCATTGACTTTGCTTGTCAGAAGTTCACAAAAGATGATCACATGACCCCCGGACACTGCAACTGTCATAAAACCAGTTGCCAAGCATCTGAATTTTGATCGGATGCTACAACAGTCATAAGTCGCTTTTTTTCAGTGCTGTTGTAATTTCAGACAGTCACTGAATGAACTTTTGTAAATTGAGGACTACTTGTATATACTCTCAAATAAGCCTATCAGTGAATAATCTCAACCATTTTTGGGGGGGGGGGGTGAAGCTATTTTAGCAGCTAAAATTCTTAGCTTATTTGAAAATAGGTATAATATCTTCTCACAGTACTCAAGAAAATGTAGATAACCTTCAGGATGATATGAATGTATGTGTGTGTTTGTTGAAATTAAAAGGATAGTAATTAAAATTAAATGAAAGGGTTTCATGATAGCTAAGACGTTTTTTTAATTGTTAAAGTCCTTACAATTGCTGAAGTCACACAAATTTCAAACCAATAGTCTCTAAAACTAACATTTCTTTAGCCTGATGAAATTAGTTTAAAAGTTGGCAGAGTATTAATCTGGGCAGAGCCTGGCAGACTATATTTAAGTTCATGTAAAATGTAAAAATTTATTTAGGCAATAAATATTATTGTTGGAAGCTCTTAGACTGTTTAAAAATTTAAATAAATAGATCAGACTCTTAATGCCACAGCAGTTTAAATAATATGGTTCATGTTACAGGGCACATCTGTGGGTTCAATGAACCTGAATGAAAAGAGACAGCGCAAAACAGTATTTTGTTTTTCTTCTTTATTCACATTACCAATAAAAGTAAAAAAAAGTTTCAATTCTTTATCCAGTTTTGCAAAAACAATTTGGATTCACTTAAATTACTCCACATTCTACTGTCAACAGTTGATCCTTATCCTTTAGGGTAGATAAGACAGTCTTTTTGAAATTAAATGTGAGAGATTTTTTTTCTCCTGAACTCCAGTTGTTAGCCCTGATCAATTCTTAACCATCTAACTATGTCTATTTTAGGATACAAGCTTAATAAATATGTACTTTATTCTAATACTTTTTTCAACTTACTGAAGAGTTGAAGAAGCACAAGTATTAGCTGCAATCTTTTCCCTCTCTATCTATCTACCCTTATCCCTCTATCTCTATTTCAGACAAAGGGGCAATTGGCCTTCATCTAGCTCAGTGGTAGTCAACCTGGTCCCTACCGCCCACTAGTGGGCGTTCCAGCTTTCATGGTGGGCGGTAGGGGTTTGCTGTAACTCTGCTTTGTAAATTTTATAAAGTAAAGTTACTTCCCTACTTTATAAATCACTATTACTGTGGAACCGGTGGGCGGTTAGAAAATTTTACTATTACTACTACTACTACTACTAACAGAGATACAAAAGTGGGTGGTAGGTATAAAAAGGTTGACTACCCCTGATCTAGCTAATTATTTTTTTGCAACTAAGACCTTTCTTTTTCTTTTTTTTCCCCATATTCAAATTCACTGAAGGTCGTCATATTATTTCCATGCCAGTCCCTTTCTTCTCCAGCACTCTTTCCCCACTTCTGTTCTCAAACACTTTTTGGACTTTATATCACACTTGTATTAAAAAGCCTTCAGCAGTACAAGCCCTGCTTAATCTATTTTAGGCCCCAAAGCCACACTTTCTTTCTGGATTGAAAGCAGCAGCACATCTTCAACAGCCATTAGAGTGGCTCGGCCCATTTTAACCTTTGCAGATGACAGCCATTCCCTTAATTTCCCTCCTTGTCCTTCCCAGAGTTGTCCTTGCCAGTGTTTCAACACTTCACTTTTGATGTCAGTGTGCATCTGATATTGACACCAGCCCATCTGCTTCCCTTTCTTTCCTATGAGACCTGCATCTTTGGGGGTTTATAGTAATATTTGCGCTCAGCTCCCTATTGGCAAAACAAATTAAAAAAAAATATTTTGTTTGGGTTTCCACGTGGATATGTGCAAAACCAGCAGGAAACTATTGCTGAAAGCAGGCCAATCACAGTTTGTGGTAAGGTTCTTCTGAGGATGGCCTGCTGTGCTCTTAAATATTTATCATCTTGTAACTTTAACTAATTTGCAAAACTGTAGAAAGATAGTAATTCTAGAATAGGGGTCTCCAAACTCAGCAATTTTAAGACTTGTGGACTTCAACTCCCCGAATTCCCCAGCCAGGATAGAAACATGGCTGGCTGAAGAATTCTGGGAGTTGAAGTCCACAAGTCTTCAAGTTGCCGAGTTTGGAGACTCCTGTTCTAGAAGGATGCTTTGACTAGTAATAGTCAGGCCACGATTACTATTTCTTTTTTTTTTAAAGTTACCAGAAGCTTCTTTTGAGATTTATCTTCATAATATATTTATTGGCATTTTCTTAGTAAATTTCGCTTTCATTAGTAAACAGGAAGGGAATAATATTAAGAATAGAAAATCGTATTTTCCTAAATATGCGCTTATTTTTTAAGAATTTCTCAATGCAATATAAAATGCTTTTAAAAGAACTAACAAAGTAACTTTTTAAATAATTAATAATACATAAATTATTAAATTATTAATAATACATTATTATTAAATAAATAATAATACCTTAGTCACAATCCACCAAAACATGCAGAAGAGCATGATATATCTAATTTAGGAATTTATGGTTGAATTTAGACATATTTAACAATTTTTCCTCAAATAAGCATTAGTTTTTTCTGTTTATAACAGTTGCCTCAGCAGGTGGCAGCACCTACCCACCTATCGAGCCCTTGCTGATCTCAGAAGCTAAGCAGGATCAGGCCTGGCAAGTTATTGGATGAGAAACTGCCTAGCAATTCTACGTTTGCAGGCTACATTAGAACATTGAAAAAAACATCTAGATGTACATAATAACAAACCATGTCTGTAATACTGCCCAGAAAACTGCATGGCTGTGGTCCCTAAGAATAAAGCTCAAATTGAGGGGTATCTTTACTGCAACTAATTACATTTAATGCTATATTTCCACAATGTGATCATTTTTTTCTACTGGGAAATGTTAATGCTAAAAATCTGTCTTAGGAAAACACATCCATAGCACAACTTTCAAAGCAAATTAATTTTATAAGGAACTGTAGATAGGACAACATTATACTTGTAAAACCTTTCTCTGAGAACATTTCTAACATTACCTTTAGTTATGAAAGCTTTCCTCAGTTATTAATATGTTATGGTTTTTGATTTGTGGTTGCTACTTTATGATGGTACAATCAAAAGTACATCCCATTAAATTCAGTAGAACTTGTCAGAAAAAAAATTGGCCTAGAATTACAACAGTAATGTTAAAACATTATTTCTGAGTTTGTTCAGTAAATGTAAATGCAGAAAAAATACATTCCCACATAAAATTTTGTTTAGAGAACTGTGCAATTTTTCTTAAGCTGCATTTGTAAATTGAAATGTGACATATATGTATGTATCCGTTTATGACTACTCCAAATAACTATGAATTCCTCAATTTGAAAACACTTTTTTCCATTGCAATTTACACTGATGTGTTAAAATGCGGATCTCTGTTTTTCATCTCTATACAACGTATTTACTGTGGAAGGCATCCCAGTTAATTCTACACAATTTCTCTTTAATTAAAGCTTCCATTTTCTTATTTTGTCAAATGAACATTAAAGTCGAAATAATCATGCCAAAGGCAAGAATTGTTCCAAAAGGCATCTGTGGAGATTTATTGAAGTAGTTTTTAGATAAATGAGATCAGAATTATAGCAAAAATGGTGATTTTTTTAAAAGGTGACTTTCATTTCATAATTTAATGGTTAAATTTACTTCTGACGAGAAGGAACATTAAACCAAGAAGATGCACATTCACTTAAAGATAGGAAATTATACATTATACTGATGAAATGAACAAATGATATTTAGAGTTAGCGGCAAAGGATGGAGATAAAATGCCATAGGACATTTTATGCTCTGAGACATTTAGTTTTAGGGGCTAAAATATAATATAGTAAACTTCCATATGCTAAACAATATGGAGAGTCTTCTTACTCATATTAGAATGAAAGAACATGAAAGACTGTATGTTGTCATAAAGGAAGTCAAAATATTGGTTCATTGTTCAGTATTTTCTCCACTGAGTACCAGACTTTTAATGTTTACATGATCTATTTTATATAATATGGTACTATAAAAATAGTCCTGTTCATATTAGATTTAATTTTTAAAGATTTCGAGTAGACAAATTTGGGGAAAACAAGTCTAACCAATGATAAAAAAAGTATGAAGTCTATGTTCTAAATGAAAATGACTGTGGCTTACCTGAATGGTCGTTCTCTAGGCGCTGTGGAAGTGTCCAAGCATGGGTTAACTTCAACTTCAGCTGCCCAAGGATTGAGTTCAAAGTTTGTGTAGCCACGCCTCCTGCTCCCTTTAGAGGCCAGTTTTAAAAAACGAAGGGATGAGTCCTAGAAGGATGTTGTAACCAGATGTTCTATGTCCTCAGAGGTGGTAACATACGCACCTGCGGATGCCCCAGGGCGGGGTTGGACACTCCCACAGTGCTTAGAGAACAACCATTCAGGTAAGCCAACGGTCATTCTCCTAGGCGCTGCTTGGAGTGTCCAAGCATGGGACATACCCAAGCTATGTAGTCCCAGGGTGGGAAGAAAGAATATCCTGGTTAGGCTGGGAGGTCAGTAGCATCGAAGGGCATCCGTCCCTTCCGCGCCGCAACATTGGAACCTTGAGAAGAACTGGGGGAGGTGTGTGTTCTCTGGACTGGCGAACAGGTCTATCGTGGGAAGGCCAAACCTCTGGGTCAGTTGGTGAAACAGAGATGGATGAATTCGCCATTCCGAGTTGCTAATGGTCGTTCTGCTTAGCCAGTCCGCTGTCACGTTCTCCTTCCCCCAGATGTGATCCGCTCTCAATGACTCGAGGTGGTACTCTGCCCATCGCCCTAGGGCTTCTGCTTCCATCATCATTTGGTGGCATTAAGTGAAGCGTCAGCCGAATAGTGTCGCCAGCTGGTAATTTGGCTTGTAGTTTACAGAGCCACAAAAGTGAGGCCCTGCTGAAATAGGAGGAGGAGGAAGAGGCCTTCATGGCCCATGCAATGGCTTGATGGGTCTTATGACAGGACTTCTCCACCTTTTTATTCTCCACCTAAAGTCCTTCCAGCAGATCGGCTGGAAGAATGGAGTTGGAAATTAGGGCAACTATGGGATCATCCACCAGGGGAAGCTTTAAGAGATCTTCAATATTGCTCTCCATTGAGTAGAGCTTATCTACCCCACTCGGATTGGCCAAGGACCCTGGCTGAGCCCACTGACGCTGAATAACATCCAGGAACAGCTGGGGAACTGGAACTAGCTCTTGGGGCGGAGAAGCCTCCTTGAAGAGGCCAGCGCCTGAGTCCGGGGACCCAGTGGTCTCCTTGTTTCCTTGCTCTGTGGTGTCCTTGCTGGCCTGGCCTGGGAGGTCCATCTGGATGGAGGATGCCTTGGCCTTAGTGAGGATGGCCTTGAACATGGAAGGTTTAAATAATCCAGAAAAGGCGGGGGGGATCAGGAGCTAGATTTTCATCTTCCGACAATTCCAGAGCTTCCTGACCACCCTCCTCTGCCTCGGATTCCTCACTTACAGCTGAGGAAGCCAGGGAAATAGACCTTCCTGTCTGGTCTTTGGGACTTGCTCCTGAAGCCTGACCTTAGAACGGTTCTGGCGAGGCAGGCAGTGACCTGTCTCATGCCCTCAGCAATGCCCTGAGATATTGCGCTGGCAATGACCTCCCTCATTTCATTGGAGAGATTGTGGTCCTGATCCTCAGCTGGGCGACGGTCCCTAGATCTAAGGGTTGGAGTGAGGGAACCACCTCCTCTATGAGGGAACAGACCTCCTGTATTAACCTTCCCACTAGGGAAGGATTTGAGGATTCCCCTGAGTGGTCTGACGATAGATCAAAGTCCCCTTCCTCCACCAGGGATGGTGAGATTTCCCTATGAAAGGAGGGCAGAGAAGGCCTGGCAGGAGCCTCCACAGGGTGTGGGGGGAGGAGGCCGTTTAAACCTTTGGGTTTTTTGAAATTGTTTCTCCAGGGCCCCCTGGTTCTCTGAACCCAGTGGTCTCCTTGTTTCCTTGCTCTGTGGTGTTCTTGCTGGCCTGGCCTGAGAAGCCCATCTGGATGGAGGATGCCTTGACCTTAGTGAGAATGGCCTTGAACATGGCCCTCTGGCTCCGCCAACCTAGCTGATGCTTTAGACATCTTCAGAGGTTTGAGCTGCTTCCCTTTTGGAGGGTTCCCGGTACCTTTACTCTGCTACGCTTAGAGCAGTGTTTCTCAACCTTGGCAACTTGAAGATGTCCGGACTTCAACTCCCAGAATTCCCCAGCCAGCATTCGCTGGCTGGGGAATTCTGGGAGTTGAAGTCCAGACATCTTCAAGTTGGTAAGGTTGAGAAACACTGGCTTAGAGGGAGGTGAGAATGCTTGATCTATCTTCTCGGCTGCATTGGTGGATGCCATGCAGAAGGGGCGAGGCAAAACCAGTCAACTCTACACCAAAGGGTTGTTGTAGATGGTGATAAGGCAATAGTCAATTGAAGTCCCAAATCCAAGCAAAGGGCCTCTGTCTGGGTGAGATAGTTCAAGCAGGACAAAAAGGCATGTTACAGAAAAGTCCAGAGTGCCCGCAGATCCACGCTTAAATTAAAGCAGGGTATGGCCAAAACAACATCCAAACACCCTGCGGCCGCTAGGGAACCTATCTGGAGGTCCTTCAATTAATGACCCCTCCCAGCGGCGATCTGCTAAGGAGTCAGACAGCGCGGTTTAAAATGGCCCAGGAATTTTCACACCACTTTCAAACAGTCCAAAATGGCCACTGTGCGGCTCAGAGCGGCACCGGGGACTATGGGAAACTGCGGAGGGGCTTTGGCAGTCTCTGCAGCTACAAGAGAGCTTAGACAGCGTTCTGCCCACCCCCAATTACCTACCTGGCCCCAGGCTTGTCAGCAGCTGCTAACGAGCCCCCCTGCCGTGGTGCCTCAACCGCGATAACGCGGAAGGCAGCCTAACTCCGAGCAGCCTGCTCTACGCGAATAGGAAAGGCCATTCCAACTGATGGTCACAATCCTATGCTATTTCTAGAAGAAAAATAATAAAAGGCTACATTATTTTACTGTTTGGAGAGTCCAACCATGTAATTAAGGACTGGAGCTCCCAACTGCGTCCTTTTAGGGCGACTGAGTTTTTTTAAAACTGGCCTCTAAAGGGAGCAGGAGGCGTGGCTACACGAAGTTTGAACTCAGTCCTTGGGCAGCAAGCTGAAGTTAACCCATGCTTGGATACTCCAAGCAGCGCCTAGGAGAAAAATCTAGAATCACTGGGAATCTGAAGGATTCAGCAGCAGCAGCATGTCCTATAATTAGTCATTTTGAAAAAGAATATTTGGTATAGATTAAAGTTTGGTCTGATTTAGTAAGAACTGTGGATGCTTAAAAAAACTGAACATAACAACTAGTTGAGACCATCTTAAATATTTGCTTAACTTTAAAAATGTTTGGCTATGTTCAAATCAAAGGACTTTCATGTATTTATAAATTAATAATTGATAAAATTATGAATGTTCTCATACTGAACATGATTTATTCATATATCTATTTCTTTGGAATTATTTATTATTATGTATTTTTTTTCAAGTGTTGTGCTGCCCTTCTGGATATGCTTTTTAATATCTTCCTTTGAAGAAATCCCTCTGTTGTGTTACAAGTAATGATAAAATAGTAATGTGTAACATGACTTATAATTAACAAACTCTAATCTGCAGAAGTTTATTTCACAAATGTACATAAATAAGACTTAATTAAACGTTAAGTGGAAGAATTATTGGCCACTGCCATTCATTTTAAAATGGTTATTATAATCAGCTTCCATTTTCTTCTTTGAATTTGGATTAAAAGATACATGAGAAATATTGATTGCCAAAGTGATGTCAGCAACTCTTTCTAAACTTAGGTAATGAATTGATAAGAAGCCAGTAGTGACTGTGTAATGAGCCTTCATCTGGAAAATGACTATTTGAGGAAAAGTTTCTTGTAATGGAGGAAGGAGGAAGGAGTCTGGATTCTGGGCATAGCAGAAAATCAGACAGTGATAAAAGCAGTAATTCATATTACTCAGATGATGATTCATCGCATGCTTCTGATCAGTCTCCAACCATCAGCACGCAGTCTATACAAACTGTAAATAGAAGCAGTAAAACACAGAACTTGAAAAGCCATTCAGATTATCATGGTAAGTAGTTGGCAAAACACAATTTATTATGTGTGTGTGTCATAGTGTTAAATAAATTATATGAAAATAAGATTATTTCTTTTGAAATATGGCATATTTCAAAGTTAAGCTGACATTTGTAATAAAAAAATTAACATTTAGGTTTTAAAATAAAAAAAGTACAATTTACTCAAAAGAAAGTACCCGGGCTTGCTTTTTCTTTGTAATTAAATTGAAACATATTTTTGTGCTTGTAATTATATGTATTAATTGAATTTAATCAGTTATAAATATCTCCTTTCTTCACCTCATAGTATAGCATCTTAGATACAAGTCAGTAGAGAGAATAGGTATTATTAAGTCTCTTATTCAGTTAACAGATCAACTGATCATGACCATTTAAACATTCATTTGGCAATAATAGTGCATAAACAGACAGTACAAAATACTGTTCTTTTAAAAGATTGACAAAGCTTTCTCTTATTTTTAATTACAGACTGAATATTTAATTAGTCACAATGTGTTTACCATAGTATTCGGGCTGCAAAAACTCAGATAATACTAGATGGACTGCCATTAAATGATTCAGATTTTTTGCACACCAAATACAGTATTAGTTTCATTTTAGTTTTGTTTCAGCTAGATGAGTCATCTATTTTTAGTTTTTCTCCTTGTTTCTTTTGTACAACTTTATTGCCTCTCTTCTCCTACCCTAACCCATAAGTGCTTTTAAACTTTACAGTATATTTGAAGAATTCAGGTTCTCCTTTAATGTGCTAAAATATTGAACTCTGTTAGACTGGTATCTTCCTTTTTAAAAGGCTTTTAGAAAATCAGGATTAAAAAAAATAAATGGTGCAAGAGTGCTGATTGCTGATTTCAAAGTGAACATTTGAGAGATTGTTGTAATATGTTTGCAAGCTATGAAATTGTACATTTAAGGAATTTCAGTCCTGGTACGATTTTACTAATTTTCATTGCAATCTTAACCTTGTTGTATTTCTTTGTAGCCACAAAGCCGTTTTACTCTAAATACGCACCCAGCAAGAGAACCCGCTGGGGTTTTTACTCCCAGAGCCTCACCAGGGAGTCTCCTGCCAAAGATATCAGCCTTGTTACAAAGAGAGTGCTTTCTGCTAGGCTGCTGAAAATTAACGAGCTTCGTAATGAACTGACTGGGCTGCATGTCAAACTTGATGAGTTGCAGAAAGAAAATAGGGTACTAAAGCAGCTTCAGTACAGACATGAGAAAGCCCTTCATAAGTTTGAAGACACAGAAAATGAAATCTCTCAACTTCTGGCGCGGCATAATGATGAGATGAGAATACTAAAGGAGCGCTTAAGAAAAACACAAGAAAGGGAACAAACAACTGAGAAGAAACTCAAGGCTTCAGAGGAAGAGCTATTCAGAGCTAAAAGTACTTTGCAGAAAGTGAAAAAACTTGCAGAAGATAAGAATCTCCCGGAACGGGATGAGCTGGCAAAGAAGCTGGCAATTGCAGTAACTAGACTGGAAGACAGTGAGAAGAAAATTAAGGTGAGAGCCATTTAAAAAAGCATTTTAAAAGATACGCTTTATTTTGTACATTCTATGGTGCATGCCATATTTACACACTTACCCGCCACTCATTCACAGGAAAAACAAAAACAAAATTAAATGGAAACAGGGCAATTTAGTCTTGTGATTTCTTTGAATCTGACAAAGAACCAGTATCATATGCTATTTACTAACATTGCCATTATAATCCACAGATGTAAAATCTTAGCCAGTAAACAGCGGGGCTGTTACTCCTGGACATACTTTATAGTTCTAAATAAATATGTATAGAATTTCACTGCAAATTAAATTCTAAATTCACCTTTCCTTTTGACATACTACTAATTCATTAGAATCCTTAATTGGATCCTTAAGATTGTAAGAGGGGAGCTGAGTTCACAGAAGGCTTTGTGTACCTGCGAATAGAAAAGGATGAAGTAGTTTTCACCAGCTCCCCTATGTTCTAAGAAAACCTGGAGAATGGGGATTTTCTGGAATTACATAGAGATGATGCAGAGACAGGTTATTGGTGAGAATAGTCCCTAAACTTCTCTTACAGTAATTCCTCCATTATTTAAGGCCCTTCATTCATCAAACTCATAGAAATAAAATTTCTAAGGTTACTCTGTCACTCTGTGTTTGCAAGTGTTAATAATGCAGCTTTAGGGTTAAGTTTATGGGAACACGCATATAATATTTTTGTGCTATTGTTAAATTTGATTTAATTTTGCTTGACTTATTATTTCATTTGTATGCCTCCCATTGCACTGCTCAAGCGACTCTGGAAGGCCTGCAGAATAATATAAAAGTTTTAAAAGATAATAAAAACACTTAAATTAGGAAGATTAAATAAGCCGAATATCAAGAGGACAGGCAACATGGGAGTTTGGATCTTTTCTTATTATTTGCCACCCACCATGAGTTGAAAATTGAAGCATAGGAGTTTAAATGAATGAAAAAGGAAGTAGAATAATATGAATGTTTAATGATAACATGAAACTTTATTAAAGCTGAATAAAACTGAATACAACTGGCAAAAAGTCTCCAACCACTTCTAGCCTCCTTATCACCATGATAAAACCTTGACTTGACTAGGAATTAATTTTTAATACTGTTTGCTAACGCAGGATCTAGAACTTGTCATCAAGTTATTTCTTCTTTAAGGTCCTACATATGACCATATGCTGCCTCTCTAAATTGCAATGCAAAGTTAGGGGAAATTTATACTGTATGAAAAGGTTAGCATACAGTAATACAGAGCTCGAAAATGGAGCAGATGGAACGTTTTTTTGGCCTTTGTACTTGTAGCATTTGTCCAGGTAGGGCAAAACATGAAACTCTGTTCAAACCCTATGATAAACAGAAAGCACTTCTGTTTTGATGCCTCTTGAGTAGTTAAAATTCAGACTTTCCATAAGATACACCCATGAGTTTATACATCTTTATATTGCCTTTCAGTTCATCAGATGTTAGGTGACATTTTGTCATGAAAATAACAAGTGTCAATTTCTTGACTCATTGCATATTGCATCCAACCACTGACGTCAGCAAATAAGAGAAATTAGTGAAATTCTTTATAACTTAAATATTTTGATAGAGTTGAGAAGGGCCATGAAATGAAATGAAATATTTCATTTTAGAAAAGTATTTGAATAGCAACAGCAATAGCACTTAGACTTACATACAGCTTCACAGTGCTTTACAGCCCTCTCTAAGCAGTTTACAGAGTCAGTATATTGCCCCCAACAATTTGGGTCTTTATTTTACCCTCCTTGGAAGGATGGAAGGCTGAGTCAACCTTGATCTTAGTGAGACTGGAACTGCCAAACTGCAGTCAGCTGGCAGTCAGCAGAAGCGGAACTGCATTCTAACCACTGCACCAAAGTGGCTCTTATACATATAATTATATGCAAACAATTCCCCAGTTTTGTCCCTTTAAAAATATTTTTACCAAAACATGATGATTTTACTATTATGCTGAATTGTAGGAATTTGAGAAGAAGCTTGATCTTACCAATAACAGTTTCCAAAGACAACTGCACTCTATGAAAAAGAAATTTTACGAAGCCCAAGAAGAAAATAAGATTATCCAAGAGGAAGTCCAACGATTGAAACAAAAATTAAAGGTAAAAATTGGTATTGTCTGGGATAGAACATCTTTAATAACATATCTTCTAATCCAAAATACTTTTTTTATATCTCACACAGTTCAACATAACTATTAACGGGAAATTGAATTATAGTTTTTGATATAACAGCGTTTCTCGAATGTAGGTTGCAGTGTGTTTCTAGAGAGTCCATTCCTTGTGCTTTATTTCCAAGCAGGCTTACCAGTCCTGCATGAAGCCCAAGTATTATTTGTTTTGTTTTAAAGACATCACTTTTTGCCTTTGAAAGGTGGAATGAGCATACCTGAATGATAAATTTTTTACATAGAAGTCCTCACTGAACTGATGTTATCTCTGCAGATGGAATTAAAACAGAAGAGAAGGAAGAAGGGGCAAAGATTATGGTTCTTATTTCAGTATGGCTCTGTTCTGAGTGAGCACCAAAAGCAGTGTATAGCCTAACAGTATTTTGCAAGCTGCAGCATTTTAAGAAAGTTGACTTAAGGCAAGGGAATGTACAGGTAGTCCTCCACTTACAACCAATTGTTCAGTAATCATTCAAAGTTATGGTGGCACTGAATGAAGAAACTTATGACTGGTCCCTGAAGTTACAGCTGTTGCAGTGCCCTCCAATCAGGTGAATAAAATTTTGGCACCTGCAAGCCCGCTGACACTTTTGACTACATAAGCACTTCAGCTTTCCTCATCTGCCTATCTCCTCTCCCAATTTATGCCCTGTTGGCTCTTGGCCCTTCACAGCTCCTGCCACTCTAACTGATCTTTGCAGTTTCTTGTTCCTGTTGCTAACCAAACATGTCTGGCCTGGCTTTTTTCAAGGCAGCTTCTGGCCGCATCAGGCTTCCTGCCTAAGGTCATGTAGAGTGATTTAGCCATGAGATCTGGGGAAGATGGTTTCATGTGGTCAGCAGCCGCCTTGCAACGGGCCATGGAGGGCATATACCACTTAAACAGCAGGAGCAAGAAGATGGCGAGGGTCAGCTGGAAAGGCTGGAGTACAGGGTGGCAAGGGCAACTGGCTGAGACGGCTGTGGCTTTGGCTATGCTGCATGGGTAACTTGAGTTACCTGCGGCTTTGCACTGTACTGCAAGGGCTTTCTCAGGGCATGGCAGCTTTGCTCCACACTGTTCTGTGGTTTAAGTTTCAGAATTGTCTATGGCTTCTTGCAGTGCACTAAAAGCCCCCGAGCTGCAGTATGACAAGCAGCCCCCGAGCCGTGCATTCTGGGACTACTTGCTGCCCTGCAGATTAGGGTAAAGGGTGACCAAAAGAACAGAAACAGTGGTGGTGGGGAAACAGATGGATAAAGAGAGTTAAAGAGGAAGTAATCCCTTTCCTTATCGAGGCTCAGGGCTGGAAGATGTCCAGAATGGTTGGATTGAGCTGGGTCCATGGCTAACAACAGTGGAATTTGGTTAATGATGGACCTCTGTTGTCAAGTGATATGATCACATGGCATCGTGCTTTATGACGGCATTGCTTAGCAAGAGAAATTCCAGTTCCATTTGTGGCCATAAATTGAGGACTACCTGTACTTCCCCCACCACCACCAATCAAACTAATGATTGACAATGGCTGCCTTCGTAATAAATTTCAGATTTCAGAAATTATGCAAAAGTAAGAAAAATCATCCTTGTTAAAAACATGACTTTGAATTTTGGAATTAAGCAAAACTAAATCTCAATTTTATTTTATCCAACCTTATTTTACTAATGTGTAAGATTCAGAGTTTTATTTTATATAAAGATCAAAATGTAATTATTAAAAATAAATAGACATATATCCACCCTAACCCCAATGAAAAACAATATTTTTGGGTAGGGTTACACAAATTCATGCTATTGCTTTAGGAAATTACGGTACTATGGAGTTTGAGAATCCCCGTGATATAAAATTGTGTTCTGGCTTTGTCTAAATTATTAGGCTTGTTAATCATATTTAGGGCTGTAAAATAATGTTATTCAAAAGAAGTCTTCCTTATACTGCAGATATATAGTACATTCCCCTGTAAAAACTTGATAATTATCAGTTTAAAGATTGATAAAATTATATCCTTGTTTCACAGGGTCATTTATGCCTTATAAAACTGAACCATGGTACCCACGTTTTGTTACATAATCTTATGTTATCCCATCCCACATCTAGAAGTTATTTTCCTTTCAGGAGTATAGAGTTCATATTCTGGACAGAGAAGTTGTATTATATCATATCATAGTAATAAAACATCTGGGCTGAACAGTTTGAATACTTCAGAATTATCTGGTTACTCACATAACTAAACTTCAAGACACATATTTCTTATAAAAATTGAAATATAAATATTGGGCGCATATCTCAAAAATCTTAACGAGGCACTGTAGAAATAAAAATATAAGAATTGCTTAGTTTTCTGACTGTATGTTTCTATTTTTATTAGGAAAAAGAGAGAGAATTAGATGCAAAAAATATATATGCTAATCGTATGTTAAAACACTCACCCAAAAAACAAGATGATATCACACCAAGAAAAAAAGGTAAATACCGGTACTATATTAACCATTGTATACAAAATAGTGAAGGTTTACTTTAAATAATATATCACTCAATGAGTGATTTCTCAATATTTCTAGCACATTTAATTCATTGCCTGTTCTTTTTAGTGTTTAACCGTTTGAAAAGTAAACAATCTTTATTCTAATTTTTGCATTTGAAAACTAAAGCAAACCAACTCTTAGCTTGATTAAAGAAGAATAAATTATTATGTAGCAGTATTGTTATGTGTGAAGAAGCAATTGGCTTTATAAGAGGTTTTTGAGAGCCGAGGTGGCGCAGTGGTTAAATGCAGCACTGCAGGCTACTTCAGCTGATTGCAGTTCTGCAGTTCGGCTGTTCAAATCTCACCGGCTCAGGGTTGACTCAGCCTTCCATCCTTCCAAGGTGGGTAAAATGAGGACCCGGATTGTTGTTGGGGGCAATATGCTGACTCTGTAAACCGCTTAGAGATGGCTGAAAGCCCTATGAAGCGGTATATAAGTCTAACTGCTATTGCTATTTAAATCTTTATTGCTGTCAGCATTCCAGTCTTCTTATAGCTCCACATTCCATTACAGATGTTCTAAGGGACTCCCTTTTGATATGCATTTAAGTCATTCATATTATTAATAAAATAAGTGGGTATGAAGTTGCTGAAACTGTTTATTTAAATAAAATTATTTAAAATGCAGCATAAAATTTATTATAGTTGTTGAGAAAAACACTGGAAGAGAAGTACAGAATACAAAAGGAGTGCAGACTACTGGATACTTTTCCCCGATAGAATTTCCATTGTCATCAGACTTCATTTCTGATGAAATAGTGGAGAAAAAGGAAGAGGATGGGCATCTCCAATTGGTGAGTTGAAACTGCAATTTCCCTTTTTACTGTCTTCTGTTTACTCACCAGCTTCCCTCCATGTCATTAGAAAAGTTTGTGCTGAAGTGAAAGTAGGTAGTCCTCGACTTACAACCATTCATTTAACATAAGTCAGAAAAAGTGACTTATGATCTCTATTTGCACTTATGACCATTGCATCACCCTTGCAATTACATGGTCGCAATTTGGGCATTTGGCAACTGGTGTGCACTTACGACCAGTTGCATCATCCTGCAATTTGTAACCTTTTTGTCACTTTTTTAGGGGGGGAAAGCGCTGACTGTGGAAACTGGATTTGCTTAATGACTGCATTGTTTGCTTAATGATCTTGTGATTCACTTAACAAACACTGTAAAACTGGCATATAATTGGTTCGACTCAATTTATGACCACAAGGATTTACGATGGAAATGTTGGTTCCAATTTGGTTGTAAGTCAAGAACTACCTGTAATTGCAAATTGAAAATCTAAGTTTTAGTATGATAAAATGTAGGAATGCCCAGGTTTCTTCAGATATCTAAAACCTGAAAGTTTTGTGAGTTGAATCCAGCTAAAAGTCATGTAGAAGAATCAGGCCGTGGCACGACAAAACCGCGCTCGACTAAAGCACGCCCGATTAAACCGCGTCGCTGACGTCATCAACAGGGCGACAACAGCGAGCGCGGAGAAAGAAGGGTGCTTTAAATAGCGCTTTTAAAGCAAGCCGATTCAAGTTAAGGTAAGGGTTAGGTTTAGGGTTAGGTTTAGGGTTAGGTTTAGGGTTAGGTTTAGGGTTAGGTTAAGGGTTAGGTTTAGGGTTAGGTTTAGGGTTAGGTTTAGGGGGGTTAGGTTTAGGTTTAGGGGTTAATTTTAGGTTTAGCGTTTACAGCGTGCTTTTTTCTCCACGCTGTTGTCGCGCTGTGATGACGTCAGCTACACGGTTTCGTCGAGCACCCTTTAGTCGAACGCGGTTTTGTGGTGGAACCGAATCAGGCAGCATCTTTTTATCTGCTTCTTTGAGTGAGAGTCTTTCCCTGCAAACCCTCTCTTAAAGAACTGAATAGTCAATGGCTGAGCTAAAAGGGATCTTGAATATCAGATAGTAGCATCTTCCTTAAGTACGAAAGGAGTATTTTGATCATCGTTTGTTGATATTTTTAGTTAATGGAAGTTATTGCAAATGAATTGAAATGACAATATTCATTCTAATTTCATCCAAATGGTTTTTGAAGAGTTTTTCATTCCACATTTATATTTTTAGGAACAGTCAGTTAAAGATTCGAAAGAACAAAGAGAAGATTTCAAGCAGGAACAGAACCAAGAAAAAGAAAGAGAAAGAGAAGAGAAACTAAAAAATGAACAAGAACTCCAAGCACTGGAAGAAAGAGCCAAGAAATTAAGAGAAGGTAAAGTAGAAATGTTTACATTTGCAGGATTTATATATGAAAATGTCATTATGTAATATATACACTTCCTCCAATTATCATCTTCTATGTTTCTTATATAATGATTATTTCATCTCGGTTGATAAACATAATGTTTTATTTTTACATTGCAATAAGTAAATAATATGGACAAGGTTTTTTTGTTGTTGTACAGTATATCTGTGATTGTTGTGGGGCAGTGAAACGAATCCTATCACATAGATCAGTGGTTCTTAAACTGGAGGTAATTACCCCCAGTGGGATAATTTGGACATGTCCTGGGGATAATGGAGCAATTTGTAATTGCTTGTTTGTGAGTTGAGGATCCAGTTTGGAACTGTCTGGTGCCAAGACACTTGTGAAAACAATGGCTGTGAATGTTATTACAGTGGTGTAATAACATTAATAGAGACAGGCAAAAGCAGTAATTGGATGAAACAATTTAAAAACCACTGACATTGTATTGAGGGCCTCTAGGCAAAAGATAAGAACTCTCTTGAATACAATCACTGGTAACTTCCTGGATGTGTCCTTGGTAACTGTACTGAAGTGGCCTACCAATACCTTCTTCTGGATGTTTTTTTGCTTATCAAGCCTTCAGCTCCTAGGATTTTTTTGTGTGGATGCCTAACCAAGTACTAATGAAGACTGACTTCCCTAGCTGTTTTTAAAATGAATGGTTGTTAGATGCTGCTATCCCCTCTGAGTGCCTGGCTCAATGCGGTAATGATGGCAGTCTCCATAGACCTAAATAACTCCGGACCACAGAGTCTACATAAACCTGCCTCCCCAATACAACCCAACTCCTATGTCAAGAACAGCAGGAGAGCTACTGCTTATGGTTCTACCTGTAGAGTTGGCAGTGGTAGTGAATAGGTATAAGAAGGTTACGTCACGCAGTTTATGGTACTCTCACTTGGAAAAAATACAGACCATCCCCATGTTATCTAGTCTCAAATTAAAAGGTAAGTGCTTATTCTTTGGACATTTTCAAGATGGCAATTCAGAAGCAACCTACTTTTTAAATGAACGCTTTTTTAACTGCATAGCTACATGCTACATTTTAATGTTTTTTTTTCCTTTGATAGTTGTTTTACTGTATTGAGTTTACTGAGACTGTTTCATTGTTTTTGTATAAGCCTCTGGAATTCTTATATATATATATATATATATATATATATATATATATATATATATATATATATATATATATATATATATATATATATGAGAGCTAAATAGCTTGAAATAGATCTATACTAGTCTCCTTTTATTTATTTATCAGCACAAATAAAAAAAACACAAATATAACAAAGGCAACAGTAAAAATATTGGGTTTCTGTCGTGATGGATTCTTGTGATGAGCCGATTGACAGATGATGGAAGCAGTTAGCTTCCTCCCATAATTGGGGCTTACCAGGGGTTGTAAAAATCATATATATATGATTGTTGTATTTGTGCTGATAAATAAATAAAGGGAGACTAGTATAGATCTATTTCAAGCTATTTAGCTCTCATCAGCTAGCCATACCCTTACTGGGAATATCTCTCTCCATATATGTGTGTGTGTGTGTGTGTGTGTGTGTGTGTGTATCTGTCTGTATAGTATAAATATGAGTGTATGTGTATGAATACACAGATACAGACACAGACACACAACTTTATATGTACATTATGAGTTTATGCATCGGAGACAAATTCCCCCCCCCCCTCTCTCTTTCCCCCTCTCACTCTGTGTGTTAAACATTTGCAGGATCTTGCAAGACCAGTGTTTTATTGTGCTTGGTGGTTTAATTTACTATTTCATTTTAAAAAGCATGAACTCTGTGTTTTATTGTATTTTAATTTTATTTCTGAATTCCATTTTAATTTGGTTCAGGCCACACTCAGGATTTTTGTGGGTCACATATTTTTGACTCTTCTGATGTAGAAAACGAAGCAGAATTGTTCTGTGATATTTCTAAAAATGAGACAAGTCACAAAGAGTGTAAAGTACAAGAGAATAAATTCTGGGCAAATTTTCTAATATACTTGTTCAACAGGGGATAGGATTATTATGGACTCTCCTTTGCTAGAGGTATCTGAACAAAGGCTGGATAGTCATCTGTTGGGGATGCTGTAAATGGTGGATTTTTGGACTATGTAGGATTAGATATCTATGACTCCATGAACTTTCACTTAAATATTTTGCTACATATATCTGAACTGATATACGAAGGGAACAGGGAATACAAATTGAAGAACTGGGTGATCTTTGTATATCATCCTCTTTATAGGTGTGTGTTCATCTACCTTTCCATGGAAATTAGTGGTTTTGCCCTTTCATTACAGTACCTTTACATAGACGATAGAAATATTAACCTCCAGCTCCATTCTCCTCCTTTAAAAAAAGAAAGAAAAAAGAAAGCCCTTTTAAAAAACCATTTTTTTATATTTGCTTGTCCTTAAAAGAACTATGTAAACACTACCCTTTACATTATTTAAAAATCAAGTATATCCTAATTGTAAATTATAACTAACATGTTGAATTATGCCATTGCACTTAATTGTTACTTAACAATAATTTTCCTTCCAATGAACTTTTGTCACATCTGTAGCCTTGGATCAATGAATAAATGAACAAGGATAATGTTTTTGATTTTTTAAATTGCTTTTTCTTCATCTAGTTTTAGGAGTGGCATGAAGAATAGGTCATGTTTAGGTCATATTTACACAGACATTTTCAAATTTCAACAGGTTTCAACAACAATCACTCCACTTTTAAGAACCACTGTATAGTATTAGTAGTGTGTTGTTTATTTTTTACCTAGACGACAAGATACAAATGTGGAAACGCATAAGTTCTGAATTTCTTTTCAGCCTTTTTGGAGGAGAAAAAAATGGCTCGCTTCAACTTATGTATGTCATACTATAAACTATATTTTAGCAACATGTGTGAATGTCAATGTAATCAATAAGTAGATCTAAATTTGTTGCATTTTAACCTTCAGAATGGGAGCAAGAAGAATCAGGCAGAAAGAAGAAAGAAAACAGTCGTTTGCTTGGAAATGAAAAAGTGAAGATAGAGACAGAAGTATGTGTTTCAGAAGAAGGAACACAGAATCATGACAGAACAGAGGAGGAAAGACGGAAAGAAATTCTGCTGGCCAAGATGCATGAAATCGACAAGGAAACACAAAACAATATAAATACGGCTTCCCAAGAACTTACCACCGATGCCATCACTGTACCTTATACATTGGGAAAAAATAAGAGATTGCACCACTTGTCAGAGACAATAGAGAAAGTGACTAATGGTTTGCCAGAACCAGATCGCAGAACCAGTACAGTTGTCAAAGAAGAAATCCAGAAACCGCAGTCTACAGACATCACATGTACAAGCAACGATGTGATATTTGGTAGTTATGTACCTTCCTTTGGGAAAGGGTCAGGAAGGCCAAGCTGGCTTAATCAAAAAATTGACTTCTTAGATGAACTCACTAAGGAAAACGTAGGTCTCGATACTAAGAAAGAGAGAAAGTCTAATTTAATGGAGCAGCTGTTTGGTAGCAATGTCAATACAATCACTCCACCTAAGAGAAATGATTTTCAACAAGACGCTAATACAACCAATGGTTTTCAGGCTAAAGGAAACATGGTCAACATTAAAAATGACACTGATCTGTTTTTTAGTGAAGGAAAGAACTTTATATCCCAAAGACAACGACTGCAACACACAGCAAATAGACCAGCAGTTAAGGCACTTGATTCTTTAGAAGATGATATTGAGGAAGTATTATTGCAGTGATTTTATTCTGTAAAATATGTAAATAGTTATATTTAGTATGTTTACAGTTTATAAATTCAAAGTGATTGAAGTTAAGTTATATACGGTAGCTTTGAGAATGATCAAGAATGCAACTTTTTTTATTTAATGCCCTAAGCAAAAATGATGACAATTAACAGATAAAATAAGATGTATTCAATAATTATTTTCCTATTTGAATTATATTAATAGAATCACTTGGCCCTCTTCTTGGAAGGAAGTAGTGTTCTCTACATATTTGTCATCAGTCACTTCAAATTGACATTTCCCTAGCACATCCAAATAGATGAGGGTGTTTTTTAAAAAAAATTGAATCCTTTCTTATTTAAGGCCTCTTTTCACTACCATTTTTTAAAGTATCTCTTGTAGAGAGTGCTTCCTTTATGAAGAATTTTATGAATTCTTTATGAAGAAATTATTGAAATTGAGTTTGCAGGCAAAACAATTACTGCAGAAACAGTTGGATTGTCCCTGTAACCTTAGTTTATGTTCTAGTTTTGCATAATACACCTAAATGTTTGCTTTAAATGTAATAGAAGTTTATCAGCCTCTGTCATAGAATAAAATTGACTATTTAAGGATTGGTGGCAATATAGAGAATGTTGTAATTTGTTATATCTTCTGTTGGAAAGCTTATGATAAAAATATTTAATTGGGAAACAAAAAATATATGCCCATTAAATTTACCTCTACTTTAATTGTACCTTTCCAGCTCTATTAAAAATCTACAATACAATAATTGGTTTGTGAATTACTGACATGAATATAATCAATTTAGCAAAGTGAAGTGTTTGTACAATGTAACTTTGGTGATTATGCTAACGTCCCTAGAGGGTTGAACCAAATGTCTTATCAATATAAAACATTCAATTGAAAAACATTTAAAAAGATAAGCAAAGGGATTGGCTAGCCTGAGCCTGAAGACCTGAAGCCCATAATTAGATGTACACTTCATTTTGTTTTTCATTTTGGCTACAGACAATTGCTTCATCCTAAGGAACATCATTTCTATGCTTTATATGAACACAGAAAATGAATGAATGAGAAGGATGCTGATGTATTACTATGAACGTACAGAATTGTTTAACCTAAGGCTTTTATCTGAACCATTTAAACATGTTCTTATTATATGCTGATTATCTCTTAAGGCACAAGATCCCAAGTAATTGCAGCTAAAGGCAAGAAAAACATTCATTTGTAGAGTAAGTTTCAAAGCTATGGAAATATAAAAGGGACGGCTCTTGGTTACCACAGAACTAAGTTGAAAAGTAAGAGGAAAGAGGAAAACACTAAATTTTCCCATTTTCATTACTATTAGTTAATCTTAATAATAACTCAATATTGTTTACCGGCAGAAATTGTGGGTTCAGGCAGTTCCGAAGTAACATTTAGGTTTTGTTAGTTTCCCAAATTGCTAGTTTAGCCTCCAGGCTACTTGAGCATTTGGAGAAAGAGTTCAGTGGACTCTAGGGAAACATTCTCCTGTGACACATTGGCAAAACAAAAGGCTTTTGTGCACCCTGAGTTTTAGTATTCTACTCTGTAATCATCCAGAATTCACACACATTAGGTTTAGTTTGTCATAGATATTTTCTAGCTTTCAATTCGAGATGGTAGGATTATGTTTTGGTTATTAGTACATCTTTGTAAATAACTAGATTTCCTTACATTTTTAATGCACAAATAAAGATTTGGTATTTTTTTTCTTTAAAAAAAATGGTTTCATTGAGAAGAAATACAAGTTCTGCATTATATACACACTACATTTTGTCTGTACTGGTTGAAAATATGTAAATGTTAATTGTTTTTTATACATTTATATTTTATGTACAAGTTACTTCTGGAAATATGCTTGATTTTTTTAAAAATATATATATTTTTATTAAAGTATTTGTATTTTTGACCCGAACAAGCACAAGTACTCTGCTATTTTTTGCTAACATAAATATTTCTGTACTTAATTCCAAGGATATGAAATGGGGAAGCTATGACTAGCTTTGATTTTACGACAATTGTGTTTATGATCACTGTAGTCCATGTGATTTTAATATACTTTGGAACCTTTTTACCTTGAATATTTTTTTAAAATTCCATTTTGCACATGGAATCAATAGCAACCTGTTGGATAAATAAGGTGAAATGGCTTGTTGCAACTTCCATGCTGCTTGAATACTCATGAGACAGATCTAAGTCACAAAGTCTCTCTCCTTTTGCTTTGTTCAGTGTGATAATACAGCTAACAATACAAATAAATCAAAAAGAAGAGAAGAAAAGAAAAGATAGATTTAAAAACACACCATGCACTCCGTTCTAAGTGGGGCTGGACCGAATTTTGGGGTCAACAGCCCCAGGCCTGCCCAGGTGGCGCAATAGTTAAATGCAGCACTGCAGGCTACTTCAGCTGACTGCAGTTCTGCAGTTCGGCTGTTCAAATCTCACCGGCTCAGGGTTGACTCAGCCTTCCATCCTTCCGAGGTGGGTAAAATGAGGACTCGGATTGTTGTTGGGGGCAATATGCTGACTCTGTAAACAGCTTAGAGAGGGCTGAAAGCCCTATGAAGCGGTATATAAGTCTAACTGCTATTGCTATTGCTATTGCTGGAACAGCCAGGTTTTAGTGGCTTTATGAAGGCCGAGAGAGTGGGAAGGGTCTGGATCTCTGCGGGAAGATCATTCCACAGGGCTGGAGCAGCCACAGAGAAAGACCTCCCCCGAGTAGTCGCCAACCGGCATTGCCCGGTCGACGTTACCCGAAGGAGGCCCAATCTGTGAGATCTTATAGGTCGTTGGGAGGTATGTGGCAGGAGGCGGCCCCGTAGGTACCCAGGTCCCAAGCCATGTATGAATTATCTGCAAGCCCAGCCATTATGGCTTATTCAACAATCTTGGCATAATTTAATGTATTGTCACCCCTTCAAAATAGATGAGGTCAGGAAGCAAGAATCACTAGAAGTCTTGGAATGCCATTAGAGAATTGTAACAAAATCTCGAATGCCTACCAAAAGCACCTTCTCTGTAATGTGTAGCTAGAGAAGTAGTTGTGAGGGGAGTTTTTGGCAATACAAAGTTTTCCCAGAGAGGCTCTGGTTAAAAGACTACACCATCCCAAATAGGATGGGGCAGAGGTGAAGAGGTTCAGGGTAGCCACACTTAGCATCTCTCAGAATATATCTAGTAGTTTACAAGATTACAGCTTTAGTTTGGCAAGATTCTGTCCATAACTGTCTCATCCTACTAGAATAAACCCATCCTATTTGTGCCAGAAGAGTGGGCTTACTTTGCATCCCAAAACAGGGAATACTTTGTTGAAATGGACAATTTCAAACAGGAAGCCACTGAATAAACTGATCTATACAGGGAAGGTGCGAATAAACTTTTAGTCAATGAGTTTCTTGAACTGTAGGAGGACAATCAACTGGGGGATGTGTTAATCAATGAATGCAGATAATTTGTACTTTCAAGAGGTTTCTGTTGACTGGCTGTATCTTGAGCATTAATGGTACACTGCATCCCTTTATCATCAAAAGTTGCATATTTATTTCTTAACATTTGTGACCTGCCTAATCTCCAGGAGCTCAAGGTGATGTATATAGCACTTGCCTTTTCCAATTTTCCCTGTAGCAATCCTGCGAGGGGGTTGGACTAGGAGACTACAGCATGTATTTAGTCCCAAATTACTTTCCATGGCCAAAGATTTGAATCTGGGTGTTCCAGGTTTTTGTCCAACAGCTGTCCAACAGCTGAATTGGCTCCCATTTATGTTGTCTCATCATGGTCAACATGGTACTTTCCATGGTACTTGATTCTTCTATTTGCATATATATACATACATATATGTTGTGGCCCGGCAGGAGCCGTTGGAGCTGCCACCAGACTCCGACAGCGAGGGGCCTTATGAGTCAGCCCTGGTGGATGTGGAGGACCCTGGACAGGGTTCCGACTCCGAGCAGGGCGCAGAGAGACTGGTTGGCCACCAAGTGGCGCCTGAGCCTTGGATCAGTGGGGAGGGGACAAGAGAGAGTGATCCAGAAACCACCTGTGAGTTGTTCCGGGATGCACGCCGTCGAAGGGCTACTCAGCATCAAGAACAACTATGTAATTACAGGAGATAATTACGCTCAGCTGATGCTCGTTAAGCTCCTCTCCAGATTATAAAGGAGACTGCTTGTGCCACGCCCTTCTTGCAGAAGTCAACTTAGGGACTAACGAGAAACAAACTTGGCAGGCTGGATGGCTGCCAGAGTTTGTTTGCATTGCTGCCAAGGTTTGTAGGACTTGCTGCCAAAGTGCTTATCTGTCTGTTGATTTGGCTTTCAGCCACTGAGAGTCTGGACTTATTAAAAAACATTCTCAGTTACGCTTGTCTCAGCTTTCGTTACTGGACGGAGGAGTGGGGTCAGAACACATATCCATAAATAGGAATTTAATGTGAAAATTAAGGGAAAAATAATGACAGGACACAGTAAATGATGTTTTATATTCCCCCAAAGCCACTAGTCTAATGCTTGGAACTAAAAATGTATGGCACACATACAGAATTTTAATCTAATTGTCTAATTGTCAAAATCTTGTTCTAGGGTTCTTTGCAGCCTGCTGGATTCCGTGTGTTTCACTCCGAAACACAGTTATCTCAAAACAAGGGATTTTGCATCATTGTTCGAAATATTATGAGTACAAAATAAGTTTAGGAGGAATGGAGGCTCCGGTATAACGATTTTAACTAAATTAACATTTCAAATAATTCTCTGCCTCAGTGGAGAAACTGTGAAGTTCATCTGCCATTCTGTACTCCAGCTTGCATGCTGGAGAAGCAGGCATGTTTCTGCAATCATCAGCTCTTTGCCTTGCTGAAAAAAAGTGTGAACCAAATGTGAGTTTTTTGGAAACACATGGGCACGCTGCCAAGGTACTAATGAAAGCTCATTCCAAGAAGAGTTGTCAGTCTTTTTATTGTACTGTGTTTCAGTCATCCACCTCCAGAAAGGCTACAGCTCATTTAGTTTCAACTCTGCTGTTGGTCTTTGCAGGGGGAAAAAAAGTCAGTTCTGTCACTTGCATGATGAAGCTTCTTCTGGAATGTTTTAACACTCACCCAAACCTTTGGCTAAAACATCTTAATGTTTTATCCATACATCCCCTGTTTATTAACCCCAACTCTTAATGGTTTTCTTTGTGCAATATCCATATTTAATGTAGCAGGTTTTTTAAAAATATCATATTAATAAGCAAAAACTAAAAGTTAGGTCTATATAACTAAATGAATTAAAATATGGTTGGCTAATTTGTGGATCAATGTGTTGTACAAACACAGCTCTATCAAGGAAAGAACTGTTGAATTCCAGCTGTATTTGTACTGCTTAAATTTTCATAGAATGTGGAGAGGAATGGAACAAATAAACCATGTTAGAAGTAGGAAATGTAGGCTAACTTTCCTTGTTTTATCCCAGATAGTGATTTCCCCACAGTTGGTATTCTGTTTGGTTTTCAGCAGCAACTTACTTACAGTCTGTAATTTTTTTGCAAATTCAAATTTCTTACAATATTAGACAACTCTAGGATTAAATTTAATTATTTTTAGTTCATAAAGGGATACGTTCACAGGCCATCTCCGTCTCTCCAACAATAATTGCCATTGATCAATTAAATCCCCAAATAATATTAACGCAACAAGGCTTAAATGAATGCTGCCAGCATTTCTTTAAAAATTGTTTATTGAACAGAACACACACAAAAAAAGAAATTGTACATATTGGTATATATACAGTATGTGGTATGTGTGTGCATTTCTTGTTCGTTTATAGAATTTTACACAATTGTTTCAACAGAGGATGACAACATTTCATTATAATTGTTCATTCAAAAGTCTACTATTGTTAATTCATAAGCAACAACTAATATCAGTTCATCGAGTAATTGGGATCATACATTTATCTTTCTAATACTGAAGAACAATATATTGACAACAAGAATGGTGTAGAAATTGGATCCATTTCCATTTTCCAGCCACTAGTTTCCATGTAGGTATAGACATCTGAACTTAAAACCTGATCAAAATTATTAATGTACATAATGATTTCCTGTGGTAAGTTCAACAAGAACAGACATGCCATAGTTTGCAAAATAAAACAAGTATACAGACAGACCATATATAAACACACACACACACACACACACACAGAGTGTATTACATGCTCAAGACTATGTATTATATTGTAGGAAATATCTTGTTTCTGATTTGATACTGTTGTTGCTGCTGGAAGTGATACCTCAGATTCCTTTCAGGGGAATCTTTGTGAAATAAAATCTGTGACTCATGTCACAAATCAATATAATTATTTGGGAATCAAAATTCTAATGTTTAGCAAAATAATATGGTGCCAACAAAAATATGCAAAAACATCAGTGATGTTGTTTAATGATTTGGAGGAGTTAAGACTCGCAAGCCATCTGCTAATAGGAAATTAACTAACCATTTAACTGATCAATTACCAGCTGCAACTGCACATCCAGGAGCATCTTGTGTGTGTAATGATGATACATCCTTTACAGCATGTAGGGTTTTTTAAAAAAACATTTTTTTAAAAAAACCAAATATTTATTTTAAAATAATGTCATACAACAAAGCTCTACGTCACCACCATCATCAACAAAAAGGACAGTGATTATACAACACGAAATACAATTGTAGTGAATAAAACATAACAAGAAATCTCAAATTAACAGGAAAAAGACCTATGCAATAAGCTCAAATAACTACATAGTTAATTCAATAATTAAGGTGATATGTAAATATAGACCACTTAGCAGCCTGTCTAGATTGCTTAGACTTTTCAAAAATAGGTAATACATTCATATTCCTAATCCATTTCTTAAAATCAAGAGAATAACTTTCTTTCCAATTACATAAAACTATCCTAATGTCCATCTCTTTTTTGGAGGGGTGTCCCGTAAACCCCCCAAAAATATTTTCTGATGAATTAATTCCATTAATTCATACCCTCTGCTAAGAGGTATATTTAAATTTTTTAACACTTCAAGCCACTGTTTTTCCAAAACAGGGTATTCCAATTTGTCATTCCTCAATTCAAATATATAACTAAAATTGACTTTTATTTCTCATTTTAATACCTCTTTTAAAGAAGCTAAGATTTCAGGAACCATGGAAGGTGATTTAGATTTACGGTAGATCAAGATTTAGGATACATGTCAAAGGTGTTAAATCCATGCTTTCCAACAGGTCCAGCAAGCAGAATCATCATAATAAATCGTATTATAAAAAATAAAAATAAACTATAGGTGATATTATTACAGTATCATTAATCCAAAACTAATCCTTGTTTTGTCCAGCAAGCTCTGTAAACATTTGGTCTGCTTCTCAATATAAAATTACGATAAGACATGTTTAAAAATATCCTAGTTTATCTTTTTCATTTCACTGCTGTTACACAGTGGAATCTCAATTTATAACACATGGATACAAAAAAAATTGCATTCAAGAGACTTAATTCTATGGTGAATCATGTCATTTACATAATGACATAATTCATCCAAGTGATGTAAAATTGCCATGATGCCTTCTTCCCTCTCTTCAATAAGTCCCTTAAAATGAGGTTTCATTATGCTTATTTTCAGATGATTTTAGGTATCACATCATGTGTTCAAGCAGCAGATGCTGGTGGGCAAGAAATCAAGGCAAAACGTGGGAAGACAAAGCCCTGTGTATTATAAGCTTAGACAAAACAATCGGAAATGCCCTGCTGCATTTGAACTGTTGTGAAAGATATCTTCCTACCCATGGTGTTGAAGGTAGAGTCATCTGTAACTTCCAGCAAATCTCTATTCATGGAAAGAATGATGAGACATCAACTTGCTGTTCCACTCAAGTAAAATCTCTTGGACTAGCTATGTGCAAATCGCTTATAATGTATTTAAACATTTCTTCCATGCAACAGGCACCACTATATCAAGGAATGGTGCAGCCAGGGTCCAAATGGTGTCAGAGACATTTGTAGTTTGGTATAAATAAATATATTTTACATTTATATTTACAGCAGACAAGGTAGTCAGGAACACAGGAACATTATAAGATAGGCCTCTGCGCTGCCTGTTTTGGGCTGGCAGAGTGCTGGGGGGGGGGGAGAGATTTCCAGACTGGACTGTCGGGCTGGATTTAAGCACCCCATGGACCGGATCCAGCCTGCGGGCCTTGAGTTTGACACCTCAGGTATAGGGTCTCCTGTCTAGAGCAGCGGGTTGGACTGGATTACCTCCAAAGTCCCTTCCAACTTTATTATCATTAAATCAGACAGCATACTGAGTGCCCAGAAGAAACAAGGTGGGGGAAAAGGAAACTCCCACTTTATATCCACAGCAACCAATCATAGCCTAGATAGCCTCATGCAGGAGCCAGCTCTCTCCAATCGGTCAACTACAATGGTGTAATCTGGGCCAGAGGTGGGTTCCTACCATTTCGTACCTATTCGGTAGAACCGGTTCATCAAATCTACCGAATCGGTTAGAAGAGGTTCCACCAGTGGACCCGGAAAGCAGGCCACACCTACAGAAGAGGTTCCAAAATGTTTTGAAACCCACCACTGGTCCTTGGATATGATTATTCTACACTATCATGCTCATATTTATAAAACTCAGTGCCTCTGTGAAAGGTAAGGATGACTACTGCGTTTGTGGTGCAATCAGAACATTGCGTGTGTTGAAGTTGTTTTAACGCAAACCAAAGATGCCTTTTAAAAAACAAGTTTACATCCTATTCTTATGCATGCCAGTGCTGTGTGTGAGGTAATTTAAGGTGGTTCTGACAAGTGTCGTCGGCATCTTCATATCCGATCACATGGGCGGCAAGCCACTCCCATCCAGTCACATGGGTGACAAGCCACTCCCACAAAGTAGGCCACACCCACAGAGTAGGTTCGAACAATTTTTGAAACCCACCACTGAATCTGGCCCACTGTACACTTTGCTAGCTACTAAATTTAATTATCCTACTAAATTTAATATCCTAATACACTAACTCTAAACCTCTCCCTTTTTACGAGGGAACTGAATTTTCTTCAAACTATTACAAATAATTGTGATTTAGCTTCCCTGGATTTGAGTGCTAATTGACTGGCCAAGTAAACATTCAAGCATGGAGCTTCCTATGTTTTAATCACACTAACTTTATAATTGAATAACTTGTCTGTATCCAATTCAAAAGATTTATATGTACCCGGACTTCTTTAAAATCTCTACCTATTCATACTAGGACTCTGTTTTCTCAACTCAACTTATGGCGCAATATGATAGATACTAAGCAAAGGAATGTCCTCTGTCTGCATAAGCCACTTTACTCAGCTTATCTTTAGTCAACATGCTGAAGCCAGATTTGTACCTTCTAGAAATCTTCCTAGCAATATAAATAGGGAATCCATGGGTGAGTTTTTAGAAAGTTCATTTTATAATTTGGATCTGTTTTTTGTCTCGGGGGAAAAATAATTTTCTCCCTTTTGTTTTGAATGGGAATTGCTTCTCAACCTAAGCTGACAGTGAAAGGACGATGAGGGAGCACTGAAACGAAAAACTTCAAGGGTACAGATTTCCACAAAAGAAGATTTGCTCTGTTTACAGAATAAAGATCAGGCTATTGTCCTCTTACCCTCCTGTCTCCTCTGTAAGTGTCAACCTAGAAGTCTCCACATATTTTAATTACAGTACAGAAATCTTGAAAAATGGTGCCCTGTAGTCAAAACTCAAGCAGAATGCAGGAATAAAAGTCTTGAACCAAAGATAAGCTTAGTAATATTAAAACTCTAAAGAGATGATGAAGTACCAGTGAACTATCATCTTCCCTCCCTCTAAGGTTCCACCACAAAACCACGTTCGACTAAAGCGCGCTCAACGAAACCGCGTACCTGACGTCATCACAGCGCGACGAAAAAAGCACGCTGTGAACGCTAAAGCTAAAATTAACCCCTAAACCTAAACCTAACCCCCCTAAACCTAACCCTAACCCTAACCCTTAACCTAACCCTAAACCTAACCCTTAACCTAACGCTAAATCTAAACCTAACCCTTAACCTAACCCTAACCCTAACCCTTAACCTAACCCTAAACTTAACCCTAACCCTTAACCTAACCCTAACCCTTACCTTAACTTGAATCGGCTTGCTTTCAAAGCGCTTTTTAAAGCACCCTTTTTTCTCCGTGGTCGCTGTTGTCACGCTGCTGATGACGTCAGCGACGCGGTTTAATCGGGCGCGCTTTAGTGGACTGCGGTTTTTTTGTGCCACGCCCTCTAATACAGAGGTGGTATTTAGCTGATTCTCTCCGGTTCAGGCGAACCGGTAGTAATGGCTGCGGAAGGCTCCCCCCCCCCAATGTAATGCGCAACCTTTTGCACATGCAAACCGGTAGGGAAGGTAAGTGAATCCCATCACTGCTCTAATAGTACTGAAGATCTGGTGTAAAGAAGGCAGCTTTGGGTTTCATAGCAAACTAAGGCCCCCTGCTTCTTGGAAAAATCAACAAGACGCAAGGAAGATTAGCTTGGCCTCTGATAATAATTGAACTGCTTCCTCTAGAACAGAAGTGGAGAACTAAGGCCCCTTTATGACTTGTGGACTTCAACTCCCAGAATTCCTGAGCCAGCCATATTGACTCAAGAATTCTGGGAGTTGAAGTCCACAGGTCATAAAAGGGCCATAGTTCCCCATGACCCGTCAAAACCACGCTCGACTAAGCCGCGCCCGATTAAACCATGTCGCTGACGTCATCAACAGGGTGACAACAGCCAGCGTGGAGAAAGAAGGGCGCTTTAAATAGCGCTTTGAAAGCAAGCCGATTCAACTTAAGGTAAGGGTTAAGTTTAGGGTTAAGTTTAGGGTTAGGTTTAGGGTTAGGTTTAGGGTTAGGTTAAGGTTTAGGGTTAGGTTAAGGGTTAGGGTTAGGGTTAGGGTTAGGGTTAGGTTAAGGGTTAGGGTTAGGTTTAGGGTTAGGTTAAGGGTTAGGATTAGGATTAGGTTTAGGGTTAGGGTTAGGTTTAGGATTAGGTTTAGGGGGGTTAGGTTTAGGTTTAGGGGTTAATTTTAGGTTTAGGGTTTACAGCATGCTTCTGTCTCCACGCTGTTGTCGCCCTTTTGATGACGTCAGTGACGCGGTTTAGTCGGACGCGGTTTAGTCGAGCGCGGTTTTGTGGTGGAACCATAGTTCCCTACCCCTGCTCTAGAGAAACTGCTTTCTATTTCTTGCTAGAAAGTACTGGCCTTCTAATACCAGTTGCTAAAGGAAAGCACTTAGTGGCCTTTGCCACCTGAAAAGAGACCAAAGGATTACTAGGAGCTTCTATCTCCTATTCTTCAGAAGACTAGAAGCCAGTGACGTGCGGTGAAGTTTATGGCTGGTGAGGCAGTCCTCTCCCCCGACATCCCATTGTCTAAAGCGCTTTCTTTCTCTCGCCCGCCTGAGCTCTGCCCCGGACCCAGAGAAAGAAAGCTGGTGGGATGCCCTCCCTGCCTCTCCTCCCCCCTTCCCTCTCTTCCCTCTCAAACAAACTCTCTCTCAAATTGAGAGTTGGTTTGAGTAAAGAAACAAACACACGCACGCACACACACACACACACACACACACAAATTACTTACAATTACTTTCAAATTACATTAATTTTGAATTCCTCCCCCTCTCTCCGACCCACATACCTTTTCCAGCTGTTTCACAGAGGATTTCAACTCTGCTCTTGCCTGCCATGATGAAAATGTAAAAATGTAAAAGGAAAAAGGCAAGAGCTGCTGAGGTCAGGCTGGATTAGCTGCTGCCAGAGCCTCCAATAGATGACTCTGCTTAACTGTTTAAAAAAGCCTCTAAAAAAAACCGCCCTCTACAGGAGGAGGCAAGAGAACCACGTGCCTCATCTACATAAGGAATTTTTTGGCTTTTAACCCTTGCTTAACTCTGCTCGAGTGATCATAAAGCCAGACTAAATGAGGCACATGGTTCTCCTGCCTCCTCCTGTAGAGGGCATTTTTAGAGGCTTTTTTAAACAGTTAAGCACTAAGCAGAGTCATCCACTGTGACTCTGGCAGCAACTGGCTCAGCCTTTTCCCTTTTACATTTTTTTTTCTTTTCATGATGACAGTGGTGAGGCTCTGCCTCCCCTGACTGCACGTCACTGCTAGAAGCCAAGATTTCAACAGGATGTCAAAAGGGCATTTTTATAGCGTGGTTGATCTTGCACATTTGACAATACTGTCACCAAAAGGAAATAAGCAGTTCTTATATTGCCTCTCTAAGAATAGTAGAAATGATTTTTACAAGTGGGTTGCTACGGAGGGATTTTAATTAATGTACACTTTCCTCTTTTGTGTTTAAACTTTGAGATGCTGGGAGGAAAATGAGTCATCGAAATCAAGAATTTAGAAAGAACGCTGGCAATGAAGCGATGGTACTTGGAAGTTCTAAAGAAATTATGAGTAATGGAAGCTCGAAAATGCTACAGTCATTTCACCCAGTTCAGATATAGACACTCCTGTTATTGAGGGGAAAGGGACTAGATGTGCATATTTTTGCATCCATGTAGAAGACAGAATAAAAATCCGGAAAAATATCTAGTAAATTAACGTATCTTGATTGACACACTGATATTCCTTTCTTGTTAGCAAGTAACAAAAAGTTGAAAGCATATTTCAGATATGGATTTCAATCTATAAAGATAAAACGCTATGCTTATCACTCACATCAATCCATAGTGGAATCTGAATGAAGTTGGAAACTGACTACTTTAGTCTAAACCACGACTATGAGACACATTCTAAGGTTTAAATTATCCTAAAGTTTCCTGCAGTTTCTAAATCAGGGTTTCTCAACTTTATCAAGTTTTAAGATCTGTGGACTTCAGCTCCCAGAATTCCACAGAATACTGGTTAGGGAATTATGAAACCCGAAGTCCATGTATCTTAAAATTGCTAAGGTTGAGAAAAACTATTCTAAATAAATGGTAGTCTGGATGCCCCTACATAAGGACAGTAGTCAAAGAAGCATCGCTGGGGAAATAAAAAAGGAAGTAACAAAGCCAAGCTTTTCCATGATTTAGGGGTTTAGGATTGTCTTTGCTTTTTGTTTCTCTGTTACTTCTGGTACAGATTTTGTGCAGCTTTCAACGAGAAATAATGGACAATCTTGCTGTGAATGTTTGGGTATGATGAAAGAAATGTCCTTCTAGGTTCGGCTCCAAGTGGGGGAAAAACAATGGAGACATTGAGGCTGCTTGGAAAGATGGTTTATTGTGGACAGGACCACATGGCTTGAGTCTGGAACAGAAATGGTGATCACATGCTTCAATGTTGGTGGAGAAGAAGAGAAAGGCTGAAGGAGGGGCTTGCTAGGCTTTTTATAACCTGTTCAGTCCCACCTCTCTGTTTCCTGTTCCTGTGTAAGAAATGTATTCTGATTGGTTGTCAGACTCCCATGGGGCCATGCAGGGGCAACTCTCTGGGCTGTTTTTTAAATCCAGGTTTGGTTGAGTTCTCAGATGCCATGTGGTCAGTTGGGGCCAATATTATCATGCTTTCCTGTAGCTGAAGTGGAGAAGTCTTTATTATGCAAAGTGGACTAGCTTGGCCTTCTTAATGGCCAATTAACAAAGTGGGGATGGGCAGGAAGCTACAGACAGCTATTCTGTCTTTTAAAACATGTTTCTTACTTTTCAATCCAGAGAAATATTCTGCCTTTTCAATATTTCCTAGGATATCTCATTTTTTTCTGGGAGAGGGCTGGGTGATAACTTCCTACAGGAATTATAGTAAAGAGAGGAATCCAAGGTTTTTGTAGTCAGAGGTGGGTTGCTCCCGGTTCGACTCAGTTTGGCTGAACCGGTAGTGGTATTTTTCCCTGGGTCGCGGAACCGGCAGCGACCCAGGCTTGTCACACACAAATATTTACAAGATAACAGGTACGTATAAACATATATTTATAAAATTATTTATTTTATTTTTTATTTGTTGGTTGGATTAAAAAGAGATATAAACAGACCTGGTTAGAGTCAGATGACCTGACAAAAGGCATCCGAATTTAATGACTTACATTTAAACACAATTATTTAAATCTTGAACAAAATTATTTTGTTAGTGACAGCAAAGATAACTGAGTTGGCCATAGTGCTTATAACTAAATGCTATCAACTGTAATAGGACAATACCTTTATTATGGAACAAAATGGGGTTAAAATCACAAGATCTCTCAAGAGGAATGAACCGAATGTCAACTGGAACAAGCAGAGACATTGCAGCTTTTTGCAGCATCTCCAAAACTGTTAATTGAGACTATCATTTACTGCATTCCATGAAAAAGCATTCAACTCACAAAGTTTATGCAACAATAAATTCGTTACCCAGTAAGGTACCTTTGGTACCAGAAGAATTCTATGAAAAGGCAGAGGAAATATTGGCAGCTCCATTGGAAGACAGGAGGAAGTTCTAGTTCCATTATTAATTTCTGTGGTGATGATGCAGAGCTACGTAGGACAGGAATATATGCAAAAATGAAACAAACCATAGCTTCTTTTTACTTTAGGCCTGCAAAGTCTGTAATTTAATGAGTTTAACTCCTCCATCAAGTGATGTATTGGAGGTAAACTGTATTGATTGATCTCTTACAACACTAATAATTATTATTAGCACCAGATTTATACTAAGATGTTCAAATATTTGCATATGTATATAATATATATAAAACCAGAAACTTTAACATATAAAGCAAGAAAACATTATATACATGCAAATTGCAAATAAAAGGGGGACACAGGACTAAATTACTATACCTAGTCTTATAATGGAAGGACTATAATGGTGCGCTGTTTTGCTGCCTATTCTCCCTTGAAAAATTATTCAAGAACTTACACCGTTTTCTTGAATTTCTTGATAGCCATGTGGAAGTTGTTTGCCTCTTCCATTTTTGTTTTAAATTCTCAGTTTAGCTTGCACCTTCCACTGAAATGCCCATCTGGCCTGATCCTGCTTAGCTTCAGAGTGCAGATAAGTCAGGTAGATACCGTTTGCTTATAAGCACCTACTTAGAAAAGTCATCTAACTTGTTTATTGGGTAAATCAATAAAAATGGTTCTGATTTACCATAATAATTTTATTTTGCCTAACATAAACTAAGTAATCTATTACTGCCTGTCCTCGCAGTATCTGAAATACATTTGACAGTAATGAAAACAGCAATTCCTCCTCGCAAACGATACGCAGTTTAAAATAGTCGTTTAGGACCCGAACTGTCTCACCACTATACCAAACGCACCGATGGTTCCTCTTAATAAAATAAGATTTAGAAGGGACCTCGGAGTCTTCTTGTCAACACCCCCCCCCCCCCCGTTCATGCAGGAGTCCCTATACCATTTCGGGCAAATGGTGGTCCAATCTTTTTTTTTAAGACAGAACCAATCCAATACGCGTTGAATGAGATGTCTGCAAGGAATAAATCCATCCGACCGATTTACTGAGAAAACAACATTTCATAGAGCACAGTGCAGGTTATTCACCCCAGCAACATTTTAAAACCAATATTGGTTTATACAACTGAAAACTATATAAAGATAGATTTGTAGCGATCCAAATTTATGACGACACAATCTTGGCTTTGGAAATAAATGAACAAAACGGGAGATTGCGACGTCGTAGTCTACTCGGCCTTAGGTAGTCTTCGTCTCCGTTTGGGGGAAATACAACTTTACGCAAAGCCGCCGGGAGGTTCGCAGATACTCGGAGCGGAGGCGCTCGGATCGACCTACCTACCTACCCGACGCGCCGCGGCTCTCCCGCTTCCAACCTCGGCGCGTTCCTTTGGGCAGCATCCGAGAGCTGCCCGCTGGCCAATCACGGGATCCCGCCTCGCCCCAGCGCGTCCTGCCTCTGCACGGCAAGGACTTCCCCTCCTTCGGTTCGATTCCCAAATCGGGGGCTGGGAGGGGAGAAACCGAATTGGGGAGCCAATCGCGAGCGAGAGCTGCACCTCTCCGTGCCCACCCACCCTCCCGCCCGCCCGCCTTTCCTGCTCGCCCATCGAAGCGGTGGGCGCTGAGCGGCGTCGCCAGGCGGAGGCCGCCCTTGCTTCAGCTGTCGCCCGGGGAGGGGTCAAGCCAGCGGCGAGGCTGCCCTGCCAGCTCTGGTGATCGCGGGCGGCGGGCACTTTCCCCGAAGGCTGCCAAGAGCGATCCGGGGCTAGCTGGTGCAGCGACGAGCACAACCCGCGCGGCTGCTTCTGCTTCTCCGCTTGGGCTTTCAGCCGCCCGCAGGAGGGAACACCATGCCGAAGAGAAAGGTAACGACGGAACCACATTCCCCCTTTCAGGTCGGGGAAGGAGAGAAAAATAAGCAACCCCCCCCCCCCGTCAGCTTTTTCGCCACCCGCTGATTGCTTTCCAAGTCAGGGGCTTGATTTCACTTTGGGAGGCCGCGGCGAGGTCTGTCTCTAACCCCCCCCTCTCCCTTAACCGCCTGTTGCAGTAACAGGGCGCCAGGGTCTCGCGTTTTGCAGTTTTAACGCGGCCGCATTTCCCTTCGTACTCTATGCGGTTGCAGCGGTGCGCACAGGCTTCGGGCCGCGCACGGAGAAGACCCGTCACCCGGAGGTCGGTGTCAGTCTCCGCAGGCCCTTCTCGTCCCCAGGAACGTCAAGCGCTCTTGGCTTCCACCCCCCGACACACACATGGCCCCCCGCTTTCACACACCACACACACACACACCCGGGGCAGGGCAGAGACTGCTGCTCGCCCTTCTTTGCAAAAAAAAAAAAAAAGTCCCCGCGACCAGCTCTGGGCGAAGTGCGTTGCCGGGGAGTGTGTGTGTGTGTGTGTGTGTTGGTGTGTGTTGGTGCGTTGCGCGCGTATTTACGAAAGGAACGCTCCGAGAGTTCGCTTTCCGTCCACCCACCCCCCCCCGCCTCGGGTGGGGGGAACTCTTAGCTCGGGCTCGCGCGCGCACCGGAGCTGGTATGTGTGTGTTGGGGTGTGTGTGTGTGTGTGTGTGCTGCTAAGGTAACCCGAGAGCGCGAGGGGGCGGAAAGTAAAGGCAGAGGCGAGCCATATTTAACTACCCCGCTCCCTTGCTTTCCTTGGTGGCAGCAGACCCGTATATCTGTGCCAACTCTCGGGTCTCTCAGGACCGGGCGGCTGATTAGGCTGGGCCTTGAACCGTTCTCAACTGAGACGGCGGAATCTGATGCCAAGGCAGCGCGGAAAGAGTTTCTAAAAGAGCCTCGGGGGCGCCCGAGGAAGGCATTGTGGGGAGGAGCTTTGCACCTTCGAGACGCGCAGGAACCGCTGCAACGGTTACTCCAGAGAGAGAGAGTTGTGCGAAGCCGTGGTGTCTTTCTTCCTCCTCACCGTTTCCTTTGCCTTTAACGGCTGCTGGATTTTTCAGCGACTTCTGCATTCTTGTCTCTCCTCCCGGCTTCCGAAAAATGGGGATTTCTACTCTCTTGGTCACATTTGACTGGGATAAAAAAAATGCCCTTTTTTTCTGGCTCTGGGTGTGTAAACTGAGAGGCAATCTGGATGTAAGTTCTAACTAGCACCCGAAGTTGAAGTCGTCAAGAGATTATTCAACCTCGTATTAGATTCTGAAAAGAATCAGAGGTGTTTTGTGACAGGGTTAACTTAAGTGACTCCCTCAAATGTACTCGGGGAGCAGTTGAGAAATGTGGGGTGAAGTGTACAAGATTGTAATTAAGTCCCACTGGATGGATCAGTCACTCCTGCAAAGTCCAACGTACCCCATGGAGGAGTTGTTGCCAGAAAAAAAATATTAGGAGGAAATTGTGTGTATGCTAGCAGAGTTCCTGGAGAAAAGACAGGATATGCATCTAAAAAAGATGGGAACCAGGGACTGTAACTGAAGGTTTATTCAGTTCAAATTTAGAGGAGCTTCCATAATCCCTTGTGCTGCAGCTGAGATTATACGTTCCTAAGGGTAAGGATTAGATGGGTTTTATAATCAGGGATATAAAACTTAGTGTCTTCCAAACCTTTGGGATTTTAATTCCCATCAGTCCCAGCCAACATGGCCAAAGATAAATGTTATACAAGACCTTGACTTCCTTAACTGTTCTTGGTATCCTCTGTGAAATGTACTGTAGTGCGCTGACTATAATGGAAAGAGGCTCCCTTTGTTTTGCCTCTTCAGAGAAAGTAAAAATAAATTTATACAGCTACTTATTTATGGATTTTTTAGTCTTTTAAGAAACTGGGCTGTCTAAAAATACCTAACTTGTACTACTAATTATTTTATCTACATAATGCTTTTCCTTTAATTTTATATTTACATATTCTCCACTACAATAATTAATACAACACAAAAATGTTGTCAGGCCACTGAAGAAACAGCAAAAGTATTTCATTTCTGCATGATTCTTATGGGAATATATTTGTGTACCATATTGGGTATAAAAGTGAAATAAGTGTCATTTTGACCAGTATTTTAAGCTTTCTTTAAATAAATACTACTTTTAAAAATGCTTATTGGACTTTAAAGAGTTGTAGAAGGAATTTTATCTTTTGTTTGAAAATAATATAGACAGTTTCCACATAATTACCATTGATTTTCCCTTTGGGGAATGAGTTACAATTTTGATTTGTTACTGGTTGTAAGTTCAAGTTAGTTGAAATATTTAATTATTTTAAGGCCTACAATCATGTGATGCGTATCTCTCCAAAATTAAATGGAGACTTACTTTTGGGTAGATCTGAGCAAAGATTTGGCTTTCGTTAAGATATACTTGCATTGGATTTAGTGAGGTTTTTTTGTATTATGATTCTTATTGTCTTTATTATTATTTATTTATTTTTATCCCTGATAATCTTGTTTGCTGCTCTCCTGTGCCAGAACCTCATTCATTCTGCATATGTATATAATGCCTCAGATATCATAGATGAGATACCATACCATAGAAAACTAGAAACAGGTCTTTGTTAGAACACGTTGGATATGAATAACTCAAGGATTGATGGATGGGTTTATTGGTTTAGAATTCTTATAAGAAATATTGATTCATTATATTCTGAATTAAGATTTAGACTTGGAACACAAATACTGCTCTCCTCCTGGAACAGCGGGAAGGGGGATGGCAACCTTATTGATACTCTTGGATTTCTCTTTTGTGTTGAACTCATTAATCACCAAAAAATTGATGTACTTGGAGAAGCTGCTGACTAAATATACCACTTTATGATCGTGATGATATTGGAAGACATAACTGAGAGAGACATACTTGATTCCTTGGAATTTTTGAAAATTTTCACTTGTTTCATGTATCTCTATGTAAGTTAAGCCACTGGACAGAGTCAGCGGGGTATTGATGATACTAACATGTACTTCTTACTGGATGTTTTGAGAATTGTGCAGATTTCCAAATTTATAGGATGTGGAAAAATAAATTTAAGCTGAACTTCGACATGATCAATTTACTTATGATTCTAGAAGTTGGATTCCAGGATTTGAGGGACATAGGTAGTTAAGAAATATGAAGAAGGAAAGGAGAAAGAGAAAGAAAGAAAGAAAGAAAGAAGTTCAGTATCAATTTTCTATTCTATTTCTAAGTTCAACTTCCATAGAACTTCAGAGGAAAGAACATTGCAGCTTGATTCTGATCTTTGTTGGTATAAACCAGGCATATCCAAAGTCTGGCCCGGGAGCCAATTGCGGCCCATTTTCAAATTTCGAGTGCCCTGCAGCTTCTTCTCCCCACCAGAGTTATTTATTTAGTCTTTCATAAAATAGTTCATTTGCCTTCAGCCCCACACATTTTCACCTTACCAAATCTGAACCTCCTTTCAAAAAGTTTGGACACCCCTGGTATAAACAATCACAGTATATGCACAACTTTTTCAAGGCCTTTATGCTGTACCAAGATCTAGTCTGCAACTTACTTCCTGACTTGTGGTTCCTTTACTGTTGATAGTTGATCCTAAAAGGCAGAGGTTATCCATCACTTCCATGTCAATTGTACAGTGGTTGCTGTACATATCTATTGTCTTTAGTTATCCTTTTTATATTTAACCCTAGTCTCATTTTACCCCTTTGCTCCTTGACTTTCATTATCAAAACTTGCAGATCATTTGTATTTTCAGCTAGCAGAGAAATATCATTAGCATAAGGCAGATTGTTGATGTTTCTTCCTCCAATTTTAAAATCACACCTATCTTTTTCCAATATATACATTCTAAATATGAAAGGCTATATCACTTTTTTTGTTAACCTGGAACCAATCTGTTTTATCTGTATTGTGGCTTCTACACCTCTGTATAGGGTTTCGTCTGAGGACAATGTATTCCTGTGAGATTTGGAAATACACTGCTTGATATTTTCAATATACTTATATTCTTTGGCTTTCTCAATTATCCAGTGTGCATTTTCCTTCCCATGTAGGGAGTTTAATATACATTGGATGATGTGCTGTTTTGCTAGAAGTGTGGTAATGTGTACATTTTGTTAAGCAATAGCACTTAGATATACTGCTTCACAGTGCTTTGTAGCACTCTCTAAGCGATTTACAGTCAGCATATTGCCCCCAGCAACCTGTTTCTCAGTTTACTGACCTTGGAAGGATGGAAGGCTGAGTCAACCTTGAGCCACTCAGAATCAAACTCCTGGAGTGAGCAGTGAGCTAGACATTTTGTTAAGTCTCTTTCTTTAGTAGTGTATTGGTAGGTATATTGATCTTTTCCAATCTGTTGGCCGGTGTGTATTTGCAGGCATAGTTTGGTGAGAAATTTTTATTTACTTCGGTTGCTTGTCATGTTTCTTTACATTTTTATAGCCTTCTGACTTGGCAGAGCCTGGGGTGCTTATCTAACCTCATTGTCAGTACAATATTCTTGTAAGTAATACTATTTTCTAAAATATTTTCAGTGTTGACATCTTGAAAGAATGTCAGTATGTTCCTTCCACCTTTCTTCTATCTTCTTTGAATCAGTTACTGTCCCTCTGATGATGTCCTTTAGCATACCTGTTCAAGGTTGGAATTTCCTTCTGAATTTAGAGATGTTTTAGAAAGACTTTGCTTGTTTTTCTGTGTCTCTTCCTATTGTCAATGTCTTTAAAGATGTTGTAATATTACTTCTTGTTTCTTCTGGCAGCTTTCTGAAATACTTGATTAAGTTCCTTCATGAGATGTTTGTCTTCTTGTCTTTAGTTTTACTTCTTTTCTTGGCAATTTTTATTCCAGAATGACAAGAGCAATCTCATATAAATTGGATGTATAAATATGTAAATTAATTGATACTGGAAGAGAGCAGTGTCAATTAAAAAAGATGTAATTATGAATAGGAGTGAAGTCTATGATGTTAAATTATGTTCTCAGGCAACATGTACAAAGTTTATGTCCTGCGGCATTTCTAGCTTTTCTACATGAACTCTTTCTTAATTCTAAGCACAAGAGAAAGCCTGTGATTCTTATGGGCCAAATAATATTGGCAGAGCTATAGAAGGCAAAATATAGGAGATTAGTTTCAGAAGTGCAGAGAGCATATATATCACAGATATCTAGGATGATACCATCTCCACATGAGAAATGCTTTGTTTTTTATAGTGTCTCCTTGTCAAAGATTTCTCTGCATGCAAATTATATAAGAATATCTTAGCCTAGCATTCATACTGTGATATTAACTTTGCATATTCAAGATAAAGTTCCAAATAGATATTGTGTTTTAGGAATATTATTAGATGCTGAATTCTATCTCTTCTCTGCTTTACTTCCTAGGCCCAAAGGCAAAGGTCAAATGCTTAAAGTTATATCTTTGTTTTTTCAGACATCTGTCAGCAAGTATCTTGCCCTCTCCTGAATCCTTTTTATCTTCATGTATATTTGTGCATTTAAATCTCTATAGGATTTTAAATCCCAGAAAATCAAGAGAATGTCCAGATAAGGCTCTGTATTGCACATATTCATTGTTCAAATATAGAGGGTGAGGTGAAGTTGGAGATAGTATTGAATTAGCATTGTGAGAAGAAAACCAAGGCCTTTCTTCAGTCATTCTTCCGTCTCTAATTCAAAATCACAAATTGAAATAGGCTTTAGAAAAAGACCAAAGTGCAATGGAAAATATCAGTGTAATAGGGTGAACATTCCTCCCTGTTGGACCCCAAATGGAGAGTTCTTTAAATTCTAACTTGAGTTCATCAAATTAAAAAAGGCAAAGTCAAGGTGTCAGTTGCCATCTTCAATACAATCATATTTCATAACACTTTTCTAACCATTCTCGGGCAGAAGGAAGTCCCAATTAGATGTAGTCCCAAGAAGAATATGTGTAGAATATTACAACTTTAGGCTATTAAGTTCTCATTAACAATTGTAAATGCTTTAGTATGATTGCATATTGATTGATGTGTAATAAAAGTATTGGCTCTGGAAATAATACAGAAAACATGTCATTTAATGCCTTTTAGTATGGCTATTGGAGAAGCATATGACTTTCAAAATAGCTTCCAAGCAAAATGTTTGGCTGAATCTTAAGGTTTTTGTAATGTCCCTATATATGGCTTAAATCTCCCTGCATAAAATAAGTAAAATTCATTTTGATTTATTGAAAGGATCTGATGCAATACATTTATCATACTTCTTATATGCTCTTGTTTAGATTTAGATATCTACCTGTCTCAAATTGGAATATTCATCCTGGATCCATGAGTATGCTCTTAAATTGAAAGAAGTCGCTTTCCACAGAATCTCATGAACAAAATAACTATTCCCTAAGTCTTACTTCAGTTAGTTACTGCAGTTGCAAGATAATCATGAAAGGATCAGAGCAAACGTGTATTTCATACCAAATACCCAATGAAAGGCAAATTGGGAGAAGAGAAAGTGCCATGAGATCACTAATAATTTCAAATGGGGATTAGGAGGAAAAGGACAATTTATGGAGAAATCTGATACCAATTCAGGAGTAGGTAACATAGTGACCACATCGCTCAGATCACATTTGGGAAAACTCAGGGAAAGTCTTTAACCGTGAATGTTTGTAAACAGAAATCTTTCACTCCTAGATGAAGTAAGGAAAGGTTGCTATTAAAAAAAAACTTCTAAATGGTAGCAATTTTTAATCTTAAATTATGATAGCGATTTTTTCCTCATAAATGATATAATGAGACATTCAAAAGTTCTGTCATATGTTCTATTTAGTGGTAAACTCCAAGAATTAGGAATTTGTGGAATCTTCCAAGGGACCTCAATTTCAATAACTGAATTTAGAATGGATATAATTGAAATATAGAAAAAAGCCTTGCTGGATTAAACTATTCCATCAAACTATTGTTCTGTTTCTAATTGGATGCTTCCAATAAACCAACAGGAAAAATATGGAGGCAATAACTATTTCTATTGTTGAATTATATTTCTCCAATTCTGTACATCACATTGTCAGAATTATTATTCATGGAGCATAATTGTTGCCTTTGAGCTAGGAATTAAATATTTCCAGAAAAATTAGAGAATGGTAGCATTATGTGTTATATTTTCTCTTCTGCCATGTTTATCTTGTTATTAGAAAAATACTGATATTTGTTAGACATGAGAATGAACATAAAGTTAATACAGCATGAAGAAGTAAAGGAATATCATAAACCTGCATGCAGTCTTTAGCTGGTCTCCATCTTTTCTGCTGCTCTATTTGACCAGAATACACCGTTCCCCCAAACAATAAATCCCTTTCCCTCTAATTAGTATGTTCTCACTCTGAAATAAATGAAAATAAAGCAAATGCATTGAGAAGGGAGGAGGAGTATAAAATAAAAAGGTGGTACTGCAATTTGTTATTGCTGACATTTGTATGCTGCTGAATCTTGTGACTCTGGGTGGCTTACAATATATGAAAACAATGTACAGAAAACATGGTTAGAAAAAATTACAAAACAATTAATACTGATTTACTTAATGCTATCTTAGTTGATAAGTGCACCTTCCCTTATTTCTTTTGCATTTATTCTCTGTTTATTTCTCTTCTAATTTTTCTGCTTTTCTTCTTTCTGTTGTTGCAATCAAACTTAATCATCTTCTTTTCATCTCTTAACATGACATGGTTCCTCAGAAACTCTTCTGGTGGCCATCAGAAACCTTTCTGGTGACAGTGGTAGAAAAGGAACCTTTATGGGAGCTGGATGACAGTAGCTCACTGAGCTGTTTGATCTTCTGTTTGCCCTCAAAGGTAAAATAGTTCTTTAGATGCCACAGCAAAGCTATATTTAAAAAAAAGGGATTTTCATTTTCTTTGCACACAAGGGAAATGTTAGCAAAGGTTGTCCTTCATTTTATTTGAAAAACTTTGGATCTAGTTTTAACTTCAATTAATGGAAAGACAATATTTTTTTCTACACTATAGCTTCATAGACTACCTTATGTACTATTCTGGAGGCTCCCCATATATTTTGGGGGTGAGGGGGGGGGAGAGAGATTTGGGAAGCTTTAGAGGGAAAAAGCAGAATTATCTTTCTCAAAGAGTCAAAGTCTTATGATTGCTTTATTATATTCTTTCACAGAAAAACAGCATTACATATAACGGACAGAACTTTCTTGCTTCAGAAATATTTGAGTGGATCCAAAAATCTGAACAGAATTTTTTTTAATAACAATTTTATTAAAAGTTTTGATTCTAATAATAAAACATAATACAGACTAAAAAAGAAAAAAATAAGGGGGGAAACTATTAAAAAAGCATCTTCATCCACAAGTATAAACAATTTCACTATCTTTTCACCTCCCCATAATTAACAAATATAAAACTTTTCATCCCTTAACTCCTAACTATAGACAAATCCAGTGAGTAATGTATTCTTCAATCTAGGTGTCAGCAAAAAATCCAAACAGAGCCCTAAAATGATAACATTAATTAATATATATAAAACTCAACATTCCAGATCACAGCTCTTAACAGTGGACAAATCCATACTTAGATATCCTATCTCAATATTCTAGTGTAAACAAAAGATTAAAGTTTAATGACAGAACGGGGAGGATTTATCTTTTAAAGAAAAGAACCTTGCAGATATCCCTTCCTTTAAGTAGAAAGACAACTACATACAAAGCCAATTTAAATGCTATCAGATTACAATACTTGAAATAATTGCAGGGAGAAAAGCTTAAACATTATGGTACCTGTAATCAAACCCACTGCAAATCATTTTCCTATTCCAGATCAGTGATGGGTTCCTACCGGTTCAGTTGAACCGGTAGTGGTTTGGTGGCCTGGGTCACTGGAACCGGCAGTGACACAGGTCTGCCACACGCTTGAACCGGTTCCAGGGGTGGGGCCATCTTGTTTTTCAGTTATGCGCATGCGCAGAACAATTTTAATTGCACTGTGCATGTGCACGCATCAAACACGCGCATGAATGAACCGACAGTAATGCCTGCCGGAACCCACCCCTGTTCTAGATGTCAACAAATCCAAAGAGAACCATCCCAAATAACATATTCCATTCAAGTAAACATTCCATCTCTCAACTCTTAACTATGAGCAAATCAAAATTTAAGAGGCATAAAAAATCTAATTTATATTAATGTCCTAATATAAATAAAAGAGCAAAATTTTAACATGCCAGAACATAATTTCTCCTTTAAAGAAAATGACCTCACAAAATTCCATGTTTTAAGTGGAAAGACACTTAAGTACAAGACCTGTTTAAACAATATCACGTTAGAATACATAAACTGTAGGGGGTTTATGTTTTAAAATTAAATATTCCTTTTTTATTTTTAATGCCTCATCCAGGTTTTTTTTGGTCTTATATTCCCAAGAAGTTGACATTAGTGTGCCATTCATCCTTGGAAATCTCCCAACATGTATTTAAAGTGTCTATACATTCTTGAAGATTTCTGTGGCATCATATACTGATACACTATTTTATAAAAAATTCTCTTTTGAGATTCTAACAATTCGATAGTGACACTAGTCCATAAAATAATATACAAATAGTAACAAAAGGCACATTATAATTTGAAACAAAAGTTCATATAAAAGATTGCACTATTCTTGTAATAATTTACATCACAAACCACCAGGCAATATTTTTTCAGAGACAGAACATAGTTTTGTATTTTAGTTTCCCCCACCTGGACTCCTGTACTAAGTCAGAAAAGGCTTTTCTATCTGTTGAAAAGACATAAAATTCATAGAAAGGAGCCCCTGCATTAAATTACATTTATTTGTATGCACATTTGTTTGATACAGTAATAATTTATCCTTTGTGTGATTGATTAACAATTTGTTTAATTGTGTTGCAATCCTGAATTAATGAGTTGCAACCTTAATTGAAACATATTACTTTCCTGATGCAATCTACATTAGTAACATCAATGCATTTTTTTTAAAATAAAGTGTTATTTTGGTCATCATTTAGAATGTATTTCTTTAAATTTTCACTTCCAGTTCTATTGGATTGGGATTTGTATAATGCCCAAGACAAGAATAAAATAATCATATAGCAGCAATCACTCTGACTGATGCTTAAATATAATTAAAAGCTACCACTAGAGGGTTGTCCTCATTCCAACAGTCTACCTGATTCACTATGAACAGTACTTTTCTCTAGCTTGATTCATTCTCATTATTGTCGAAACTGCAGCTCTCAGAATTTCCAGCCAATGTGTGGTTAGATGAAAAGTTTAGGAGTTGCAGTTGCAACCATGTTTTGAGATTGTTAGGTCATATAAAGCTGTTCTCGATCCTGAGAATAGGCTTGGAAGGAATTTGGACCTTGTGGTCTCTGGATATTAAGTAGATACCACGACTATTGATGTTCAGAGATTAGTCCCAAGTGCATACAATTTTTGGAGGTGTGTGTGAAATAGTTTGGATTTGATTTGCAGGGAAAAAAAAGATTGGGGAGATGCAATAGCATAAATATAGATTATCTATAACCCTATACTCTCCGTTTTTCCTCGGATTGTGTTGTAGGTGCAGTGAAATTGTTTGATGAAGCAGTCCTAAAGCTTGAAATCTGGCCACCGTTTTGCAAATCTTCAGTTCACCCCAGACCATTGTTTAATTACTCTGATAGAGCCGAGGTGGCGCAGTGGTTAAATGCAGCACTGCAGGCTACTTCAGCTGACTGCAGTTCGGCTGTTCAAATCTCACCGGCTCAAGGTTGACTCAGCCTTCCATCCTTCCGAGGTGGGTAAAATGAGGACCCAGATTGTTGTTGGGGGCGATATGCTGACTCTGTAAACCGCTTAGAGAGGGCTGAAAGCCCTATGAAGCGGTATATAAGTCTAACTGCTATTGCTATTGCTATTTCTTGGCATAGAAATTAGGGCTGTGCAGCTGTGCCCATTCCTGGTAAAAGACACATTTGGTTAAGGAATGGCAGACAATAATAGCCACATTCCTATTCCTGCATTACCTTGAAGCATTTTTCTGCTTTTACTATAAAGCACTGCACAGAAATATCATCATCCTTCCTGATCTTGTCTAAAGTTGTCATTGCTTTCCTTCCTAGAGTTAATCTTTTCTTTATTTCTGCAAACAATCCATCTTTACTTGTGAACCCAAGAAGACAATGAAGACTTCATTTATTCTCTGTTAGCTGTGAATTAATTATACATACAGACATTATTTTTAAATTCTTAATATTTAATATCAACGCAGACTGTAGTGCTTGTTTAATTTCATTTCAAGAAAGTCTTATTGTATGATGTTGACATTGCCGTCTTTGAAACTAAAAAAACAATGATTCTGCATCCAACCTGTATTCTTCGAGCATAAAGGCATTTGTATTTTTTTGGTTTAGACTTTGTTAAATATTTAGTAATGACCTTATTCTGTACTGGAAAAATAACACAGCATACAAAGTTAGCATAAAGAAGTAAGTCATGACCATTGGTTGTGCACTGCCTTTTGTAGGCCATGACAGCTGGAGAGCTACTTGTCCTAGTCTCTATATTCTTCAGGCTTTTAATTTGGTTTTCTTAACAACAAAACAAAAGAATGCCCCAACCCACAGCAATACACTCTATGGATTTTTGAAACACAATTGGGGAAAGTTCATAATGATTAGTTCAAATTTTCTTTAATTGTTTACTGTTATAATATACATAGAGAAAGAGTAATTTTTAAAAGTTAGGGAACTGATGCAAAATGATTACTACTAGGCAACAGAAGGATCCATGGACAGAAAGGCTTTCTCATGCCATGCTCACTTAAACTGGAAATTCATTGCTACCAGTTATGCTAGTGGAAGCCACTTTGGATTGTTTTTGGAAGGGAACTGGACAGCAGATTCATGGAGTACAGGGCTATCAGTATAATGTATAATGGTGCTGGCTTGATTATTATTACGTCCTGAATGCCTTAGGTGCTGGTTGCTGGGAAGCAACAGAGGAAGGTGACCATTTCTTTGTCCAGGATTCTGAACTTCCGAAATGAATTGACTTTTGTTTGATAGTTAGTCTGACAAGATGGGCCAGTGGCCCGGTTCTGGAGGACTAGTAGGTAGGTACTCTAGGTAGGTAAGTAGTTAGGTAGGTAAGTGATGGATGGGATGGGATGGGATGGGATGGGATGGGATGGGATGGGAGGGAGGGAGGGAGAGAGAGAGAGAGAGAGAGATAGATGATAGATAGATGATAGATAGATAGATAGATAGATAGATAGATAGATAGATAGATGATAGATAGATAGATAGATGATAGATAGATAGATAGATAGATAGATAGATAGATAGATAGATAGATAGATAATATATATGTGTGTGTAAGGTATGTGTGTATGTATATATATGTTAATACATAAGAATCTCCCCAGATATCTATTTCTCTATACCTAACACTGTCTATATATTTGTTAGATATTTAACAAATAGATACTGTTAGATATATATAGAGAGATTTCAGAATGTGTGATTGTCATGTCTTAATCTAATGCTATTCAGAATTGTTTGATTATAACTCTTACCATCCCAAATTAACACAGTTATACAATACTGCATTGGTCAGTTATGGTCAGAATTGCAGTTGTGTACATCTGGAGGTAATATCAGATGAGGGAAGGCCAACATAGATAAAAAATGCTACCATAGCATTATCTGTCTTATATGACTTATATGATATGGGTTGCATATTTCAGGATCACTATATGTGCTAAATATAAAGCTTCTGTTTACTTTGTTTTCCATGATTACAAAATTGTATATCTTCAAAAACATACTTTCGTCTTTGGTATTCATATTTGAAGAAAAATGTGTTTCAGGCAACAAAGGGAGCAATTAACTGGGTATGACCCTGTTAGCTTTAGAAATATATACAGTAGTATTCTGTTCTAGCATAGCCATTCTAACACTGTTTCGTCTGGTTTGAAAAATATCTAAATCTGTTTACTGAAACTGTATAATTTTAAATCTGCGAAGCTTAGGTTGATGCCTACAAATTTAGCTTAAATGTTTTTTTAAAAAATATCCTTCAAATGTATTAAAAATAGTTAATAAAACATAATTAAAAATGATATAATCCTGATGATTTTATTCAGGTTTCAAATTTATTTTCTTGATTTTCCAGAGATGGCTAATCTCTCTTGTATCATGCCAGACATGTGGATTGCCAAGTGCAAGGTCTTTATGAGTATGTCAATAACATGTTATAAAATGAATGAGAACAATAAAGATTTATTACTGCATAAAATAAGAGCTCTTGTCTGAAACCAGGCCTTTTCATGATTTGTGCCCCCCCCCCAAAAATAGCATAAAACCTGGCAATGGAATAGAAATGGTGATTTTTGGCACAGTAGAGGCAATATTTATTATTATTCTTTAATTGGAACTGATATTTACACCTATTATGGAGGCTTTCTGGGAATATTTTGTATCAAAATTGTTTTTCTGGAAAATTTTGGAATGTTTTAAATCAGTTCAGGATATGAGATAACATTTTAACTTAACATATTCAATAAATGTTATATCTAATCAATAAACTATTATTATAGTTCATTATACAATCAGCTATGTGTTCCAACTGGATTTGGCATTGTTATCCATCTATTGATTCTTTCCCAAAGACCTGGGATAAGCATAGGTGTTTGATGGTGTTCAAGGTATCATTGCAGGATGTAAGCTGTTCCAAGTAACGTTGCTTTTACCATTGACCGATTGCGATTCTGTCATGGCCAGAGGTGTTCAAGTGGTGTCCAGTTGTTTTGGGATTACATCCAAGGTGCCTATTACTATTGGCACTACCTTTGCATATTATTATAGTTATGGTTCAGTGCACAGCTGACTAGACTAAAATAAACCTTTAATATATAGTTGTTTCCCAAATATAAATATTAAAATGTGGTTCTGTATTGTTTTTGAACTGTTCTCATTTAGCTAATATTATATGAGTTTGCCCAATAAGTCATGATTACTGTATTTTTCAGAGTATAAGATGCACCAAGGTTTTGAAGAGGCAAATTTTTAAAAAAAGTTTTTGCACTCTGCAGACCTCAAAAACGCCCCCCCTTTTTTTGATTGTTCCATTCCAGTCGAGTTGGAACATGCCCCTTCCAGATGCACGGGTAGGGCTGTTACAGGCTTCCACCTCTGCATCCTTTTTTACCAGAGCTTCACTACTATGGTTACGCCAATTGAAGTCAGCCTACCGGCCGAGGAGTCGAAGTGGCGCCAGGATATTAATAAGATTAGAGCAGCCATCAAATATTTGGCGGATGTGTCTCTTAATGCAGCCAAGTTTGTATCAAGAGTTCTGGCATCTAATGTAACCTCTTGCCGGCTTCTGTGGTTATGCCACTGGCAGGCGGATATGAAGTCTAAATGGAAGCTGGCTTCAGCCCCCTTTAAAGGGGGTAATCTCTTTGGCTAATATCTAGAGAAGTCCTGGTCGAAACAAAGGGCAAGCTTAAGGTTCTACTTTCTGCCCACAGGAGACCAGATTGGAAGAATTCCAGCTTGGAATTCTTCCGCAGGCAGCCCTTTCGGGCATCTGACCTGCTAGCCAGTGCCCCTTCCTACCAGAGGCCCTACCCCTAGTGAAATGACCATTCCCTGGACAGACCTTCCTTTCGGGATTAGAGTAGGCAACAACTGGCCAACCAAGGTCGTTTCAACAACCGACCCTACCGAAGTGACCACTAACACATTCCTCCCATTGATGGTCATCTTCAGCTGTATGTCAGTCAATGGGAATTGATTATCAAGAATTTGTGGATTCTGAACACAGTCAGGCTCTGGAATTTCTCTCCTTTCCCCCGCGGACCTTTGTCCGCTGCCCGGTTCCCACCTCCCCCCTCAAAAATGGTCTCATGCAAACAGAGATTCAACACTTGCTAGACATTCACGCCATAGAACCAGTTCCCATAGAGCAGGAGAGGAAGGGATTTTATTTCATTCTGTTCCTGGTCCCAAAGAGCTCGGGGTGAGGATGGAGAGCCATATCAGACCTGAAAAAGCTCAATCTGCATCTGGCCTACAACTTCAAGATGCAATCCCTCCAGTCAATCTTGGGTTGCATCAGACAGGTTGGTCTATTAACATCAATAGACCTAAAAGGAGCGTAACTTCACATCCCCATCCAGCAGTCACACCACTACAATGGCAGGCACTACCAGTACAAAGCTCTGCCGTTCAGTCTCTGATCAACACCCAGGACCTTCCCAAAGCTTCTAGCCGCAGTGGCAACTCACCTCCGCACTTGTCCAATATGGCTCCAGTGTTACCTGGATGACATACTTATCCAGTCGTCATCCACCTCCCAAGCTCTTTGAGACCTCCAGATCAACATTCGCACCCTGCAGTGCCACGGGTTCTCTGTGAACCAGGAGAACAGCCACTTGACTCTAACTACCAGGATCCTCCACTTCGGTACAATCATCAACACAGAGAGTTGCCGAGTGTTCCTATCACAAGACCACTTGCACAGCCCCAGGGCTCTAGTACAATGAGTCCGAACCTCCACGTCAGCAGCCGTAGTGACTCTATCCCAGTTGTTAGGGAAAAGGATATTGTGCATAGCGGTGGTTCCCTCTGCCCGCCTACAAGCGAGGGAGCTTCAGTGGTTCCTCTTACCTCTCCAGCGAATCCGTGCCATCACTTCCAAGGGACTGGTCAAGGTTCCTCCGAAGGTCGCACTCCCAGGCCATCAAGAGAGGGTGCCTCTTCAAAGAGCCAGATTGTGTCATAATTATATCAGATGCCAGCCTGTACGGCTGGGGCGTACACCTACAGTCACAAGTAACACAGGGTAGGTGGTCGCCAGAGGAGCTCACAACATCAACTGGCTGGAGTTGAGAGCCGCCACCACCTCAGGAAGGACATTATGGGTCAGCATGTATTGTTGCTCACAGACATTGCGACAAAAGCCCACATAAACCACAAGGGTGGAACCCGCTCCAGGGCTCTTATGGCGGAGATAGAGACTCTAGGAAGATGGGCATAACCTCACCTAGAATCCCTACGAACAGACCACATCTTGGGAGTGGACAACTTCAGGGCAGATTAGTTGAGCCGGACCATCATAGACAATTCAGAGTGGCGCCTGCATCCGACTCTTTTCCACTAACTGACCCAAAGTTTTGGCCTCCCACTAGTTGACCCTTTCACCAGTCTAGACAATGCTCAGCTCCCGAGGTTCTTCTCACGCTTCCAGTTTGCTCGGCCAGAGGGGAGTGACGCTCTACGATGCTGCTGGCCAGCGGGTCTGCTTTACATCTTCCCGTCTCTCCCTCTCATACCTCAAGTCATCAAGAAAATTCTAACACGGAGGGCAGAAGTCCTATTGGTTGCACCTCACTGGCCCAGGAGGTCCTGGTATGCAGACCGTGTCAGTCTCTCTGTGACTACGTCCTAGACAATACCTCAAGATCAGCTCTCCCTGAGCCAGAGGGCCATTATCCACACACACACCCAATGGCGCCAGTTGGCCATCTGGCACTTGAGGAGGACCTCCTGAGGAGAGACAACTTTTCTGGCAAGGTCATCCGAACCATCCAAGTGTATGGGTGGCCTTTGGCCATTAGGATATACGACACCTCTTGAGCCACCTTTTCTTCCTGGTGCCAGTCACATCACATTGAAGCTATCTCAATGTCTATTCTGCAACTCCTGGATTTCTTACAGGAGGGGCTGGACAAGGGATTGTCCCCTAACACCCTTTGGCGACAGGTAGCAGCCCTATCTACCATCCTGTCAAGGGATTCCTCTCAGTCAGCACCCTAGGGTGTGTAGCTTCCTAAAAGGCCCCTCTAACCTTCATCTGCCTGTCATCCATCAATACCCTATTGGGATCTGGCAGTTGTCTTGCAGGCCCTGACTTCAGCTCCCTTCGAGCTGCTCTGCTCATCCAGTCTTCGACATCTGACTTTGAAAACTGCATTCCTCATTGCCATTACATCGGCCAGAAGAATTTTGGAGCTGGTGGCACTTTTGGTCAGGGAAGATCTATGCATTATTCATACCGATAGGGTCATCCTTCACTTGGACCCTGCCTTCCTTCCAAAAACCAATTATTTGTTTCATAGGGCACAGGAGGTAATCCACCCAAACCTTTGCCCTCACCACAACATCCCAGGGAAAGGACTTGACATACATTAGATGTCTGCCATGCAGTCCGCAGATATACCAAAATAACGGCACCTTTTCAGCAATTAGAGTTGTTTTTTGTGTCATTTCAGCCCGGGGCCATGGGTCGGAAAGTGTCATCATCTACCATCGATCATTGGTTGCGAGTTTGCATCAAGGTGGCCTATGAAATACGGGCCAAAATGATTCCGGCTCATATAACTGCATACTCCACCAGGAGCATCATAACCACGGCAGCCTGGGCGACACAAGTGTCCATTGAAGAAATATGCAGGGCAGCAACGTGGTCGTCCCTGACACCATTCATCAAGAACTATAGACTTGACTCTTTTGCTTCAGCTGAAGCTTCGTTCGGGAGAAGAGTATTGGAAAAGGTTCTCACTGATCCACAAACCCTGGACAGACTTTCTTCCCATCCTGGTGCCACATAGCTTGGATATGTCCCATGCTTGAATTCTCCAAGCAGCGCACAGTTGGCTTACTTGAACGGTCGTTCTCTGGGCGCTGCGGGAGAGTCCAACCCCGCCCAGGGGTCTTCAACATAGTCCAGAATTCGAGAAGCTGTTGGACGTCCCACCATCCTTCATACATCCTCAACAGGATTACACCTTTGTTTTTAAACTGGACCTCAATGAGGAGCAGGAGATGTGTCTAAGGAAAACTCAAATCAGTCCTTGAACAGATAGACTAAAGTTAACCTGTGCTTGGACTCTCCTGCAGTGCCCAGAGAACGACCATTCAGGTTAGTCAATAGTCATTTTATCACAATGGAAATATTTAAAGATGAACCATTGCTTGGAACTTAGGTCAATAATTTTATTACCCCAACAAAGAGCAATATGCTCTGCTAGTCACCTCCAAACAACTGACTTCAGTTTGTTACTTCAGCTCTCTGTCCACTTTGAATTACCATTGCTATTGCAGGAATATAAAAACCCACAATGAGCCCTTGTACCATGAGAGTATTAGCTTTGTGATATCGCCAGCCCCTTCCCAATGGGTCAATGCCATAGGCATAGAAGAGCAAGAAAAATGGGGGAAATGGAAAGTCATGGAAGAACTGACCTTACAAGCAGCACCTTACCATCCTCAGTTTGCCTACTTTATAATGCCTTCCATTTCAGTAACATTATCCCCAATCCTGACTATACAGTTCCTCTCCCATTGTTTCCCTACATCATCACCCACCTCTTTATCCCCTCCTTTATGGTCATAAAGGACAATAGACAAACTGCCCAACACAGTATGGATACACCTTCCGTCCATTTCTCGCTCACACAAACTGTCCAGCCAGTATTCCTAAAACAGAATTATTAGAAGTTATCTCTGCAGTCTTGACAACAACAAAAATTAACAAGAGTCAGCAGCAAGAAAGCCGCATGGGGATCGAGCACAAACTGGGAAGGGGGAGTTAGAAGAACCCAAAATAACACATACAACCACCATAGTCTGCAATAATCTGCCAAACATAGAATGGTCCTCTTAAAGACCATTAATCAAGTGACTAATCTGCAACATATATTATTTGGATATTATCACTTAGGGGTATACTCACTTTTGTTGCCAGCAGTTTAGGACATTAATGGCTGTGTGTTGCATTATTTTGAGGGGATAGCACATTTACACTGTTATACAAGCTGTCGGGTGGGTTTCGACCGATTCGCACCAGTCCCTGCGATCCGGTTGGTCGCCGAACCCGGAAGTAAGTAACTTCCGGGAACGGTGAAGCCCCCCCCCCCGCGCCCGCCCGCACACCCACGCCCGCTCCTTACCCGGTTTTTACGAATTCTGCGCTTCCAGGCATGCGCAGAACGCATACAGCGCCTGCGCGATCCTCCAGGAGCAGCTGGAGCATCACGCAGACGCTAGTACGCATGCGCGTGCCGCGTGCGTGCACGCACGCACCGCGTGCGTGTGCGAGGACGCCACATGCGTGCGCGAGGACACCACATGCGTGTGCGAGGACGCTACATGCGTGCGCAAGGACGCCGCGTGCGTGCGCAAGGACGCCGCGTGCGTGCGCGAGGACGCCGCCGGCCTCGTTCCAACCAAACCGGTTGGAACGGGGCGAGAAACCCACCCCTGCAGGCTGTATAGTTACTACTTTACATTGTAGCCAAGTGTCATTTCTTCAGTGTTGTCACATGAAAAGATATAAATATTTACAAAATGTGAGGGGGTGTACTCCCTTCTGTGATGCACTGTATATATAAAACACAATCTTTCTTAGGAGCAGGTTTTTGAAGCAGATGCTATACCTTGGAATCTTCTGATCACATACAACTTAGTTATCTATACAGCCTTTAGATGTTCTGCCTGCTTTTGAAAAAGTATTATCTCGAACCAAGTTGACAAAATAAACGTGTGCCAGATGATACCTTGCAAGCCATTTTAATTTTGCAATTATGAAAGGAATGAAAGGAACAAAGTAAAACTATAAATGAAGACCTTTTTTTTTTTTGAACTGTAGGATACAAAAATCTAAAGTATTCACTTGGACGTGCTGGTTGAAAAGGATTGAAGAGAATGAAAGGGTGGTCAGATAAATGACAATTATATTTTAAAAATAATTTTTCCACGGGTACAATTTCGCTCAGCTCTTGGCCTGATTTGGGAATATTTTCTCTTCAGTCAGCAGGAATGGTAATTGAAGCAGTTAATAAGGCAAGGCTTATCAATACATTTTGCCTTATCACCAGCCCATAGCAACATTGCATTTAAATTCAGGAGATACAACAAAAGAATAATTTACAATTAGATAAGATAGTCTTGGAGAATCCAATTTCACCCTTCACCTCCTTCAGTTCCCAGCCCTCAACTTTGACATTTGCACCAAACATTTGCAACAATGCAAGGCTTTAAATTGTTAATCCTTGCATAAAACAGTCTATCATGGAGTTGATATTCTCTTCTGCAGCTTCTTTTCCACTGGTTGAAGGAGTCCCTGAATAGATTTTGATCTGCAGATGTTACTGCCTGCAAAAAACAAAACAAAACACGGCAACAGGAAGAACCTCAGATGGTACAGAGAATCCCCAAACTTAGCACAAGTACTAGTTGGAGGCATGGGAAGAGACTATGCCCTCTCTTTGCATTTCACAGTGACATTCTTTTATCCAATCTGAAATGCCTCCTGTGGTGAGAAGGCCTCCTCTTCTGTTGGAGGGAGTGGGGGGGTAAGCAGATCTTATGCCAGCCCAGTGTATTGTACTGCAAGCTTCTTAATTGATTCAGCATCTATTTTATAATTTGTATAAAGTTGTTCAACTTTACATTTTTTAGGCTTCAGCAATGTGCTGATAGAGTTTAATTTAAAACATTCTGTTTCTTCCATTATTCTTATTAAGATTAATGAATTTAATACAGTTTAAACAAATGGTTTAAAATTGGACAGAGAGAGAGAGAGAGAGAGGCAGGCATAATTATACACAGCACACTCTTTATTAGAGGAAGGGTTTTTCTTGAAGAGTACATTCTTGCCTGTAGCTAAATGATTCATCCACTGAGACATAAAGCTGGAACTTCTGTTCTTTAACACATTTACTTTGAATAAAAGTGTAAAGCAGTGAGAATAGTGTTGAGTGTAAGATAGCACTCATGAGACCAACCCGATTATATGACCTTTTGTAAATTGTGATCACATGACCACAGGATGCTGCAAACGGTGGTAAAGGGAGAATTTCTGAATGCCCCAAATGTCATGGGACCATGGTGTGTGTCTGTCTGTCTGTCTGTCTGGACTTTGGAACTTTTGTGAGTCCATTAGAACTTCAAATAGTTGCTAATGGCCAGTCATAAATCAAGGACTACCTGTAGATGAATTCATCAGATTTGATCTAACCAAGCCAATGCAGTGTTAGATTGGATTGCCATTAAATCATTTCCAGTTGACACCTTTTTTCTACCAGAAGACTTTCCTAGCAACTTGTAACAAATTAGGGGTGAGAAATCTTTTATTGGTTGTTGTGGGGAGAAAATGCGGATTGCTTTAAATTTTGGGGAAAATTCATCCTGCAGACCAATGGCTGATTTGGGATTTCAAACAGCCAATGTGGGATTTAATTTTTTTCAAAAAATGGAAATGGATATTAGTTTGTTGTTCAGTCACTAAGTCATGTCCAACTCTCTGCAACCCCATAGCATGACAGGCAAATACCTCGCTTACTTTGCCTTCCATTTATAACAAATTTAGTTGCTGTGGGAACTACTCGAGTAATACCTGCCACTAATTACTTTCAGGAATGTTGGAGACTGCTGGGACACAGCTTGTGTAGTAGTCTCTGTCCTGGTCAGGACAATCCATGAGGTGTGGTGTATTATAGTACTGCAGTGATAGACATCCTCTAGTTGTTGGATTCTGGGAGTTGTAGTTCCAATATATTCTGTGGCATTATGGGTTCCACCACAAAACCGCGGACGACAAAATCGCGCTCGACGAAAGTGCGTACGTGACGTCATCACAGCGTGACGAAAACATCGCGCTGTGATCGATAAATGTAAAAATAAAGCGAAAACCTTACCCTAACCCCCCCAAACCTAACCCTAAACCTAACCCTTAACCTAACCCTAAATCTAACCCTAAACCTAACCCTTAACCTAACGCTAAACCTAACACTAACCCTTAACCTAACGCTAAATGTAACCCTAACGCTCTAACCCTAACCCTTAACCTAACCCTAACCCTAACCCTTACCTTTATGTGAATCAGCTTGCTTTAATTTTATTTTTATTTCAATTTTTAATTTTTTTCGTCGCGCTGTGATGACGTCAAATGCACGCTTTCGTTGAGCGCGCTTTTGTGGACCGCGGTTTTGACGGGTCACGGGCATTATGTGCTAAAGGCTGTTTTAATCTGTTTGTAGCAACTATAAGAAATCTGGAAAAGCCAACTCAGACATGAACTGTAGAAATCAATTATCTTTTTTCATTTTGTTCATTATTTCTAGGCCATTAAAAATCTGTGTACATTATTACTTATTTGGGTGATAAAGGCATTGTTCGGGAAGCCCTATAATTATGTTTTTCTGCCCCAAGAAGTATCTACAGCAATGCTCAGTGCTTCAAAATGACCAGGTAATTGCAGGCTGCCCCTTTTATGCCGGTGCAATACAGGTAGTCCTCATTTAGCAACCTTAATTAGGATGGGCAATTTGGTGGTTACTAAGTGAAACTTCATAATTTTACAATCTTCCTTGCTTTAGAGATCTGAAAAGATTACAAATACAAGGACTGGTCACAAAGTTACTTTTCAGTTATTTGTGTAACTGTGGATAGTCACTAAATGTGGCAATTGCTAAATGAGGGCTACTTATAAATACTCTGTCCTGACATGCCGCCCATTTGGAATCCAGTTACTATTGCTGCAGATGCCCATTCCTGCCTAGCTGATACTGTGTTGAAATTATATTCTGAACTGTTGTGTAGATTGTCCTGGACCATCTACACATGGGACAGAAATGGGGCTTTACTAGTTTCACATTTTTGCTGCTTTAAAATGGTTTTAATGCAATATCATGCATAGTTATTTACTTATAAGAGTTTTGGAAGTTTGAATTGCTCACCTAAACATCAGAAGCTTCTCATAAAATAGCCAAGCCAAGGAACATTATTCTACCAGTAAGAATCTAGATTTAAATAAATCTAGTTGCAGTTAGTCCTACTAAATTAAACTTCATTTTCCTTTAAGAAAAAAGTAAGATTTTATTTTCTTACCAGAGATTTTAATTTGTAGTATTACTAATAAGATATGTTGTCTGTTTCGATTATTGAGCACTGGATGGGAGACAAATAGTTGCACTTCTATATTTTTGTATCTTCATCAAAACTAGATTATAGATTTTTTTCATCCTCATTTGACCTGAAAACTAAACCTGAATATGACACATGTGTAACTGATTGGTTCTACTTAAAACCACCACTTAGTCTCTTTTTAAAGAAATATCTTTTAAAATAGAAAGTTTTTCATTCCTGGTGTATGTTTATATCTTCAAAACACTTCGGTTTATAATAATCAAATGCTCAGGTGATGTCTAATTCATTAGAAATGAGGATGCAATTAAATCTCATTGTCTGTTTTATTGAAATAGTATAATCTATAAGATTCCCATTTGGTTCTATATTTCTGATTGTCTGTTTTAACTTAAGGAGAATGCAATATACTTAATCGTATAATTTTATTTCTAGTTTCCAGAGGGTGCTGAAGCCAAGGATGCAGCAAAAATAACAAAACAAGAGGCAAGTCTGATCATTTCAATTCTCTTTTATTGATGGCAAGATAATAGACACAAAACCAATTACATTCCTCTCAGGCCATAGTCAGTCTATCTAATAAAGCGTAGTGGTGCTTTCATGACAGTTGGTTAATGCTTCATATATTTTGTATATTTAAACAAATCCTCTTCCTTGAAACGTAACATGTCCTTGTTTACCAGGAAGTCCCACAGGATTCTGCAAGGGCAGGATCAGCTTCTTTTAGGATCAACAAATGTTGATCCATTGGTTGCAACAGAAATTGGCCAACCAGCTTGTTGTCCAAGCCTCATTGACAGTGTCCTGATTTTTAGCCTGTTGCAAAGGAGTGAGCAATTGGCAAAACATGCCCCATAGAAACTTCTGTGCAATGTTATGAGAGAAGTTTGAAATGTCAGATGTGGCATTGTAAGTTCATGTTTTGTCATTTTGGTATAATTCTGGTTAGGAGTAGATGCACATGGATAAACTGAATGTCCTGTCAGTTATAGTTGCTACAACAGTTGTTCCCCTTTCACAGTTCTTCTACTATATTAATGGGCATATTGAGAGATAATTTCTTTCCCAGGCAGAATTCCATATGCTGGGGCAGACACCTTTGACAGTACAAACCTCCACAAGTCATGTTGCCCCAGTGACTGAAATTCAATAAGCTTACTCACATAAGAGTTAGAAGCAAGAGAGCGAGAGGGAGAGAGGGAGAAGGAGGGAGGGAGAGAAAGAGAGAGAGAGAGAGAGATTGATTCTAAGAATGCTGAATGCTTTATTTCAAGTGAGAATTGCTGTAGTGATTACTGTAAGTGCAAACTACACTGAGTTCTCTGGTTAGATTTTGAAGCAGAGCTACAAGTCCTTAATAGAGACTTATGAGCCCAATTTGAAAGAAATGGTATCAAGCAAGGTTTTGGTGCTCCTGACTTGTCCTTCTGACAATACTGAACTCACAGATAACTTTTCCCAACAGGAAGAGCCAAAGGAAAGCAAGCAAGCAGCTATGCCTTGGTATATTTGTTCCTTTATAATCAATCAGAATCATCATGTGCAAATTAGCTCATTGCATTTTGGGAGTATTATGCTCTCAAATCCCAAAATGTAGATATTTGTGCTATTATATCACTTTGGAGTAGTTTTCTCCAACTTGTGCAAGGACCTATAGAATGCAGAGAGTTCAGAGGACTTCCTACACATTGATTTAGTCATTCTTACCATCTCTAAAGCATGTTAGTATCATTATCCCACTTTTGAAATGGTTTGGTGGGATGTCAAAGAATATTCCCTTGTGTAAGAAATGATGGAATATAATTTTTCTTTTGTTAAGTCCATGGGAATTGAATGAAGTGGGCAATCATGGTCTCATATACCATGACTGGATGCCCTCATGCCCATGTGTATCATGAGATGTGAGAACAAAAAAAACCCCTCCTTTATATTCTCCTGTACAGTTTATTTTCATACAAGTACAACTGTCAGTGTGGACAGGATCAAATGCTAACTTCTTAAAAGTTATTTGAATGTTCATAAGTTGTTTTAATATTTGCATGGAATATACAAATTCCAAAGTCTGAATGTAAGCTGCTGCTATTTATAAACTTCCTTTTGAAATTAGAACTTCTTTATTTTAAAGCAGAAGGAATGTGCAAATAAGCCTGTGAGAGATAGAATGCTCTTATCTCCAAGGACATGTCTGCTCTGCAAAAGAACCCATTCCCATCTGGTACAAGTTAGTTCACTCCATTGGTGAACTGAAGCAGCTGAAATGAGGAATCTGCTTTGCAGAGTTAGAATTGTCCCTCATATTGGAATCTTTTGGAAATAGCTTGAAGTAGGTTTTTCCTGCTTGTCACACTTTAAAAAAAAAGAATCCTCTCCCTCCTCACCAAGAATACATCTACTGCATTTGTTTGCATGGTTTCCAATTATAAATGCAATTGATTTTAAGGAAATAAGACAGAAGCTCCATTTGGTAAAAATAGCAGCAGCAGTAGCAGTAATATTAGAAGGCAGTCTTGAAATAAGTATTTCTATTACAGTACAATCGTATTTACTTTGCAGCAGGGCCAATATAAGCTAAGATTAGCCTTGCCCCTAGGAGGAAGGTGTGTTAGATATGTTTACCACATCGAGTTATTTGTAGAAGTAATAAAGGTGGGGTATAAATAATCAAATTAAAAAAAAAGGCAAGTAGGGTTGTTGGGTACAATACTGTTAAGAGGCGACACTGACCTAGAACTTTGTAAAACAAAATTTTATGCACTAATATCTGTTGGAATGTCACTTTATATACTCACCTAAGTAACTTTTTGTGGAAAAATACAAAGGCTTGTATGTGCTATCAACATAGTATGTAACACAACGGCGTATTTTGATCATCTATGTGATGTTCCCCTTTTTTCCTGAAATACTCATATTGCATGTTATGCCTTGGCAGTTAAGAAAGTTCATTTTTGGAAAGAATGTATTGATAATATGTGTAGAGGGACAGCAATGGCAAACCTTTTTTGGCTCACGTGCCTTTTTAGTCCTCCGGAGGCTTCGGGGAAGCCGCCTGAAGGTCCCAAAGCCTCCAGAGGGCTTAAACCGACCCTATGAGCAAACCGGAAGTCCATTCCAGAACTTCCGGTTTGCCCATAGGGCCAGGTTTTTTGCGCTCCGGAGGCTTCAGAGAAGCTCCTGAGGGCCTTGGGGGGCACGGCGGGGGAAGCTCTTTGCGCCCTCCCCAGGCTCCTATAAAGCTCTGAAGCCTGGGAAGGGTGAAAAATGGCTTTAAAAAAGGCTGAACTCAGCTGGCAGCGTGCACATGCACGCTGGCCAGCTGACAGGGCAACGCCTCATGTGCCCTGACAAATGGCTCCTCGTGCCACCTGTAGCACGCGTGCCATAGCTTCACCATCCCAGGAATAGGGAATAGCCCTAAAGGAAAGAGGGAAGAACTGCTACCAAGACAGTAGTTAGATAAGCAGGGCTTGAGCCAGGCCTTCAAAATAAGTTGAGAAAATATTGCACACAAAGTTCTTCCAGGCTCATATAAAGATAAATGGAAGTGCATTCAGACTTGCAAGACTTTTGTTACTGAAGCTGTTAAAACAAAAATAGTCCTGACCTATATGGCATTGTTTTCTAAGTCTCATACTCCTTGTGTATGCTACCAAGGAACTTCATCAGAATATACATATCTTCTTCACCATGAAGAATACTTCTAATTATAGGAAATCCATTCAAGTGGCTGAACATCAAACAAGCCCTAATTAATATTTGCTTAGGTATTGTTTTTCTTTTTAATCAGATTTTTTATAACCATACATTCTGAGAATAAATCAGTACAGCTCCTGTTTGTTTCACTGGGGCTCTTTTCTAGGTTGTATTTTCCCTTAGTTCCATAGAAGTAGGTTTTATGACAGATTTACCATATTTTTGAGTTAATGTTCCATTAAAGAACATTTGATTTATGTTGCCTTTAATAATAAAGTGATAATGGGCATATTTGACCAGGATATACTAAGAAAATGTTTCCAGATCAGCTGAAATGAATGCATGCTTTTAATTTTTTTTAAACATCAACAATTTGAAAGCACATTTTAATTTACCAAAGCAACTTTCCTGAATAATTAACCATGAATTGCCTCTCTTCTTAATCAAGCTAGTGTTCTGTAAGGATTGTTTTTTTAAAAAATTTTTTGTTACTTGTAGGAACTAGAAATGTAAAAATGTGTGATGCTAACGGGATTAAGCTGAATTGTTCATGTGCATTTATTTTGAAATATGTCCAGAAGAATGTAAGGTTTTATTTTATTTTTGGAATGTCTCTGAGTTAGCGACAACCAGATTTTTTTTTAAAAAAATGAATTATTAATTTGCTGCAGTTAAATAATAATCCCTTTTCTGATAAAGGATCTTCACTGTAAACCCACACAGACACAAATATATACATATACATACATAGACACATACATACATACAAACATAGGCTCGCCATTTAACTATAATTGTTACTTTCATTACAGTGGAGAAACTTGCACACAATTTTTCCTTGCATGGTAGTTTTAAATGCACATTTAGGGGGGAAAAGGTACATTTTCAAAGCAATTTTATATTTGCATGACTTTAAGAACTGGGGAATTAATACAGCATCAGTCTACTGGTAGAACAGCTGTCACATCTGGTGGCCTCATAGTCCCAAAAAGAGAAAGAATAACAATTTTTGAGACATTTACTGGAATAGCTGCCAAAGTGGCAACATATTGGACATTTAACTGATTACCTTCTTTTGTAAAATGTTTGTTTATACGGTTACTTCAACTTTAAACTAGTTTCCAAAATGATGTAGGAAAAAATGGGCTAGTCTAATGTGCATGAAAAGCAGAGGCCTCCTTGCTAGGAACACTATATATATATGGAACGGGTTTGTTAGAATAGAAGTCCTCTCCATCACACTGTAGGCCCTGGATAGTCTCTCCTGCAGGTTAGGGGCAATCATTTCCAAGGCAGTGGTCTATTTTACAGTTAATGAATGAAAATAAAAATTAGTAATTATTTTTAGGGGAAATTATTAAATAGATACTTGCAATGATGTACTTAGGATAATTGTACTAAAATCACATCCTATTCTAGAAAGAATGAATCTATACAGCAAGACGTTTAATCTAATTTTAGAAATAAGAAACGTAATTCAGACTGTTAATAGTAAGATCTGTAACATCCTATCCTAGTTTGATGACTACAATTCTCGAAATTCCCCACAAATCTGAAAGGCACCCAACTAGGTAATATCATTTTTAACATAGCAAGGAAGTTTAAAACCCATGGCTGGCAGAAGTGAATTTCAAGTTTCAGTCTGCATTAGTCCTACTCTTTGAATGCTAGTTAGGAGGCGTTGGGGTGACAAATTGAGAAAAAGAGTATTTGAAATCCTGGGGAAATGGTGTCTCCAGTGATCTTTTTCAATATTAACAAGCAAATTATTCCACGTGTGAATATTTCAGTGCTTCAAAAAAGTTGGAACAACAAAGCCAAAATTCCAAATTCTTATATCATAAAATATATTCTGAAATGTGGCCAGTGGCTTCTGCAGCAATATGTTGTTTCTAATATTAGCACATTCAGGAATCAGAAGCAAAGCACAAGACTGTGGATCTTATGATTTTGGTGTTTTCATTTTGGTGTTTCACGTAAGCCATATCATTGGCACAGGTCTTGCCTGTTGCACTAACAAGCTGTCTTCTAGGCAGTGCAACAGGACATGGTAACACCTTCCCAGGTTGGCTATGAGCTTGTCTCTTCTCCCATGTATAGCAATGTTATAAAAGTATTATTATACCAATAGTACATATCCATATTTTTGTTAAAATGGAAGAAAAAGGAATCAAGTGATTCAGATTTATAATATGGTATTTAACCTTTATTTTTGGAGCTCAATATCCTAAAGCAAATCTTTAAAATCCTCCTGTCTCATTTTTCTTTTCATGAGAATTTTGATTTCCCAAGATTTCCCATGTAAGTTTACATGTAATACCAGCATTCAGTTAGAACTTTTCAAGTTTATAGGCTGTACTCCTAGGGAAATAGTAAATCAAACCAAAATTATTAATGCCTATTGTCACAAGTACCAAATATTAATAACCAGTGCTGTTTAGACGAGGGGTCCCCAACCCCTGGGCCATGGCCCATTACCAGGTTGTGGCCAGTTCAGAAGTGAGCCACATGAGCAGTGGGCTGGCTGGCTTAGACTATGATATAAGGAAATTCTATTTCAGCTATTTGTATCTGTGTCTGTATGTCTATCTGGATTCATCCTTCTACTATCTAATGCCTTGTAAATACATAGAGCTACAAGTATGCTGCTGGGGGTTGATCTCATCTGGAGTGTTCCAGGTTGGGAAGGGAAGGTTGGTTTATGCCAGATATTTACCTGTATATTAATTTGTGTTGGGAAATATGCCGTTTTTAATTTTAGAAAGCTCCAGGAATCACATAGCAAATATTATTTGGCTACCAAAATAATGATTGAAAGTACTATTGATTTGCACTGTACTTTTGAGTATATGTCAAATCTTTAGCCTTAATTCTACCACAAAATATTTCCATTACAATGGAGAGAAAAAAAAGGAAGGTAATATTTCCAAGTATAGCAATTAAATTATCCTACTTAAGTACGTCACATTTCTAAAATAATTCCACAAATTGTAAATACTTTAGCATAAGTACTGCTGTTTTTTATTGGCAAATGAATAACAGCCCCCCGTAATCCCCTTTTACCTAGTACCATGAATCTACAAAGAGATTTTATTTCTGTTTTATAGCCAACAAGACGATCTGCAAGATTATCAGCTGTAAGTATAAGAGTTATTTCTGTAAGTATGAAGCCTCAATATATCTTAATCGAATCCATACAAGTTAACATTGGTTATGCCATATGAAGATATATAAGATAATCATATCTTAATTTTTAACTACCCACAAGACAGCTCATTAATTCTTATCTGAAATAACCAAGGATTGCTTGGTTATTTTTCACTTCCATGAACATTGGGAAGTCCCAAAGCAACTTAGCACAATTGAAGTTTATTTTGAAGCTGGGAAAACTGGACATCTAAGACACTGTTATAACATTTACTGCCTCTATAAATATACATGCAGAGCAGACCTGATTGGACAAATGCAAACTCTCCTGCACATTTAATCAATATTGTTTCTTGAGATTTGCAAAAAGTTGCATTTCTTACTAAAACCTTTGCCTATTTCTTCCTAAGCTGTGTTTCTTTTAATGTTGTACGCCGCCCTGAGTCCTTGGGAGAAGGGCGGCATATAAATCTAATAAACCTAAACCTAAGCTCCAAATTATTTTTCTTCCCTTTGTTTTGATGGAATATATCACTCCCCAAAGGCTAGAACAGAGGTCCCTTACCCTTTTGGCTCTGGGGAAACACTTGGTTGTTTGTGTAGATATGATGGCCAGATCAGACCAATGGCTGCAGGATAAGAAAACACAATCAGAGGTCTGGCTAACCACAGCATTTTATGAACAATCCATTCATAATAAACTCCTTTTGTCTTGTTTCTTTTCTTCTTCCTTCCTTCCTGCTCCCTACTTTGCCTTTTGGCCTTAAATGGCAGCATCAACCAAACCATTTTTTACTTTTCTCTCCCATTCCCTTTTAATAAAAATAAAAGTAATTATTTGCAATTATAGTACTGCTGGCTCCCAGCCCTCATGCTCAAGCATTCCCACTCCCACCTCAGTTGATACAGAGCCAGTAAGCAAGCAGCCAGTTCATGAGGCAAAGCTTTTCTGGGCGCTTGAGCCAGCCTGGACTTTGGAAATGATTGGGAAAATAGTCCTAAAGAAAGAAAACATGCAGGATAGTTCAATTTTCAAAGAAGTTTAAAGGAAGAAAAAAGTTTAAATCTTCTTACTGTCAGAAAGAGACACACAGACATATATATACTCATGTTTCTAGACCAGTGTTTCTCAACCTTGGCCACTTGAAGATGTCTGGACTTCAACTCCCAGAATTCCCCAGCCAGCGAATGCTGGCTGGGGAATTCTGGGAGTTGAAGTCCAGACATCTTCAAGTGGCCAAGGTTGAGAAACACTTTCTAGACCACCCATCTCTTTCAAGAAGGACTCTTGTGGGTACCATGAGGAGTTCTTGTGGCCATAATGTGGCCATATGCATAACACTGGAACATTAACATTTCCACAGATCATCTGACTGGAGACAGATTTCATGATATATGGAAGACATTGCTGGTCCTATTAAATCTGGGTCACATTACATTTGATTTGTTAAATCCAGGCTCATTCATAATCAATTCACAGCAAAGATGACTAATCTGATAAATATTTGTTGATTATTTTCTTCATTTTCTTTACAGGAAATAGTATTTTTAACCAAAAAAGAAAAAAATGATATACTTAGTTCAGATCACTAAGAAGAGTTTCTTGCAAAATATTTATAATTTATAGGAAAAGAAACATGTGTTTCTGAGAAAGGTATAGGAACGAATTTTTACAAAGGCGAACTGTGTTTATGGACATCAGCTCTTTCCTTACAATAAGAAGGAAAGGAGAAGGAGTAACTCAATGTTTGTTACTACCTGTGCTAATGGTTGCATTCTCTGAATATATTTTCTAGAAACCTGCTCCACCAAAACCTGAGTCTAAGCCGAGGAAAAGCGCCAAGGTAAAACACTCATGATTTTTACCACGTGCAGTAAATATTTTCATATTTTCCTAATCATCCTTTTTGGTCTGCTCTAGTTTTAGTCTTTCTGTAAAGAGCTAAAGTGGTGTGTATAGGGGGACACCCCTCATTTAATTTGCACAGTAAGGTTCTCTGAGATAGTTTGGGGAGAGAAAAAGAGACTGGCTTAAATTCACTCAGTGCACATTGCATTCATACAGGCTAGAAATTAGATTTCTCCAGTCATCTGATCGTTGTTTCAGATTTTTCTCCGCCAACATTTAAAACACAATTATTGTTAACACTAGAAATAATAATAGTGAATTGTAGGGTTTTTATGCCAGAAATTATTGCCATGTCTATGCTGATAACCATTATCAGCATAGACTGTAAAGGTGGTCTTCACTTAATAAGAGTAATTAATAGTGAATTTCTGTCACAAAGCGATGCAGTCATAAAGCATGATGTCAGGTGACAACAATGCTTAGTGGTGGAAGTTCTGGCATTTCCGGTTGCCTTTATTAAGAAACCCCATGCTTTTGTTAAGCACAATATTAAGTGATCACCATTTCCACCCTTTACCTTGGAAAGAAAAAAATACAACTAATCCACTTTCCATATAGTTGTCCAGACCATGTCCAAAATACGTTCTACAGCTTCCTCGGTTATGATTTTATAAAATAGAATACATTTATTGCTCCACTTTCCACAATAATTAGTCTTCTTTGAGTACAGATACAAGTGGTCCTCATTTAACTACCACTTGTTTAATGACTATTCAAACTGACGATGATGCTGAACAAATGGTACTGGTCCTTGTACTTACAAAGGTTGCAGTGTGACAATGAATGCAAGCTGGGGGCGCTCACAATCAGAACACATTTACAATGTCAGAGCATCCCACGGTCACATGATCACCATTTGCAATCTTCTTTGCTGGTTTCCTAAACCAGTCAATGGGGAAGCCAGAGGTGGGTGGAAATGGTGATCACCTAATATTGTGTTTAACAAAAGCATGGGGTTTCTTTTTCGAGTTTCACCTGTATGTTTAGCTGGAACACGATCTCCATAGCAGTCCGTTCAATCCAAATACAATGCAAAAGGAAGCAATTTTAGGAGAAAGCTCCAATAATGGTTAAGAGGAGACTTCTAACCCACCAATCTAGTATAGATTAATGAGGTCTTCCCTCATAAGGAATATTAGTAAATAACTTATTAAATATAATTAACCAATTGGTTAGAATAGCCTTTTTGGTGTAAGAGTACTCAATGGATTCCTTGCATTTTTACAAACAAGTCTCCATTTTTAACTCAGTAAAATATGTATCACAGGTGTGCATCAAAGTAGGATGGGTGTTCACCAAAATTTTATTATCTCTGTAACTTTGATTATTGCTCTGCATAACTTCAGAAACACATACTACTGTCTTCTCAAAGAAATGGAGTTAAAAGCAAGTATCTTGTATTATTTCTGGAGACTTTTACCTAGATGCTTTCTAATAAATCATTCTGTATATTTGATCTGTTATCAGAAGGAACCTGGAACAAAGGCTAATAAAGGTTCTAAAGGGAAGAAGAATGAAAAACAGGAAGCTGCAAAGGAAGGTACTACACCATCTGAAAATGGTGAAAGTAAAGCTGAAGAGGTACTTTATATATCCTGCTGATTCAGTCAGTGTTTTATAATTCAGTTTCTGAGCTGATGCAAGCATGTTCATAATACTTTTTTTTGTTGCCCCCGTAATGTTATTACAGATTCTCATCTCTCGTTCAACTGTTAGTGTTTCAACATCCAGAGGTATCCCACCCAGCACATGTCAGTAAAAGGGCAGATTGAAACAGTGAAAGTTAAGGGTACAGTAGAGCATTCTGCATATGCAGTGAATAGGAGCAGATAGTAGTGTGGTGCTTTTCATTGTGAACAATGGAAGCTAGCAGGTAAGGTTTCTATGGCTTTTACAAACCAGGAACCTGTAAATGTAAGAATATTTATAGTTGTCCTGTCTATAATACAATAGTTGTTAAATAACCTGTTTCGTCTGCTTCAAACCTTTGTAGCAAAAGGGAATGATGGCGATTGCTGAAAAGTTGTTTAGAGAAGATGAAGTAGGGTTAGTTTTTCTTTATAAAAGGCAGACTGGCATAACGTTTTCCCTTTTCCCTTTTACAGGCACAGAATTGAATCAGTAGATGACAGGTGCATATGAACTGACATGAACATTTGAGGATGTTTTTATGTACCTCTTGACAACTTTTAAAAGATATTTTTATCAAGGATTTTGTAAATGCTAATTTTTTAGGACTTACAATGAGTTGATAAACTATATATGAACACTTCTTCCTTCTGTATCAGTACTTCTAGAAATTCCCAACATTGTCAAGTTAAGGGGAAAAAAGCGTCATTAACACAACTTTTGGAAAACAAAAGTATTTATAAAATTGAACAAGCATTCCATATATTTGCTTTTCAGAGGTGTAAGTCTTGGTGCATATAGTGATGTTTTTACTATGGGTGTTAGAGATCTTTTGCCATTTCCCCCCTAGAGCAATAATCTGTGGTGCTTTTGTAATTAAGAATTAAGTGTTTTTAATGAAACATGTATACATTTGGCTACCTGTTGCCCATTATGGGACCCTTTTCATTTAAAAAAATTAACAAAGTCTCAGTGCTAACAAATGTGGTTCATTATCTTTCTAAATCAGAGGTATGCCTTGTAATGCTTGTCAGAAAAATATTAAGCACACTTGTTTAGAAATTTGGTTACAACTGTTATTTCAGAATCAAGATTATAGCTCATAGAAAATAGTGGGGCTTACAACATAATACTAAAAATTGATTGACTTTATGGTTAGGAACGGATAAGAATAATATTCACAATTTATGTATTTTAAGCAAACTAGCAGAGTTTTAAGAGGCAGCCACCCCTTTTGCAGAGCTATTTGCCAAATATACCAGAACACCCAAAGCCTGAATGCAAAACTAGAGTCTTTAAGGAGCTCTGATGAGCGATCTTACACACCTGGATGGTTCACACATCTTGAAGGCCTTACACTTTGTACAGACAAATGTAAATTGCCCATGGATTATGTAACAAATTATTTTTTTCAGCACTGTTTTATGCTACAGTATTGTAAGTGGAAATTAGTTTATGCTTTCTTGAAAGAACAGTTTCACTTTTGTATCTTCTCCTCTTAACTGTCTCCCAATTCATATACATATATATGACTAGGAAAACTGCAGTTTGTCTCAGCTTAATCTTTAGTATTTTCTGTTGCTTTTTTGCATTTACTTAATTTTTTATATTAAAATGGAGATTTAAAACACTGGGATGGTCTTCTGAAGCAATGATGTAAAAATACATTTGAAGGAGTCTATAATTGTAATGATGTTAAAATAGGATTTTTTTTCCTAACTCATATTAACACTGCTTTAGCCTCTTGTAAGCATCTTGTCATTTCTCTCTTCTTTTGGACTGAAATTTAAGTACTTTTATTTTCTGAGGGTTTGGAAATTTTTTCTTCATGACACCTTTATTGCTGCACTTGTGGCCATAATGTTTGGAGTTATATGCATGTTTCAATCAATAAAGTAATTATCATCCAATCCAAATGTCTTTATTTAATATTTAACAAAAATGATATTAACAATAATGATTAGCTACTTTTACAAATCTTGTTTTAATAGAGATTCAGTTCCCCTACTATGCTTATGTTGTTGGAGAAAAAATATGATATAATGTAATAAAAGGATTTCATGTGTTGATATACATGATAAATATAATATACATCAAAAGCTTGAAAATGTGTTTATATGAAAATGATTTTTCCCTAGTCCTTATCATTTTACAAAGATTCAAAGCATTGAACGGGTTTTGAATAATAGGCAGCTCAATCATTTCATTCAGTAAAACATAACACAATTAGTGATTGTTTTCTAAAGTAAAGCCCTACTGATTTTCTTCTTTAGCTTTTATCACAATAAAACCTAATAATAAGTTTATAATATACAAACATTAATGAATTTCTTTGCAGCATCTCTTTGATGTAGGGTGCTCTTATTTTCCATCTTGCAGTTAGGTAATTAAGACACAAGAGATTCATTGCCCAATCTTTAAAGCTTTTCTACTAATAGAGGAAAAAGAATGAATAGTATTTGCATTATCGTAGAACTGGAAAAAAAAACTTAAAGAAAATTGTTCATAGGAAACTTAGAAATTAAATCAAATGCTCCTGTTATAGTATTAGAATGTATCACATGTCCATGATTTCTCCCCATATCTTAATATATTTTAAAACCTCTTTTACTAATTTTCCATTGTTTGGAAAAGTGTATTTTACACACATTTCAAATTATACAAAATGCTATTTTAGTTTGCTTGATGTATCTGAAAAAATATATTGGGTCATACATTTTATGTAATGCAGGCACAATTGTAGGAAAAATCTGTAAAGCTGGATTATTATTGATCAAAAATAGCATTCCATATATGAAATGTTAAATGTTCTTCAAAAGCCCTTTTAAAAAGTATATTCAAATCCTATTTAGTGTAGATTTATTTTCCATAGCAGTTAACAACCTACATTTAAGAAATGGCAGATGACAGGAGATAATCCTATGTTGCTTAATGTCTCAGTTTACTTAGAACATACACAATAGTACTATGATGGAACTATATATCCTTTGCTAAGAAAACACAAATTAGCATCTACTTGGACATTTTTATTCACAAGGTGATAGAGGAGATATGGGGTACATATGTAATGGCAAGCATTGCTCCTTCCAAATATCATTTCCCATCAATGTGGACTCCGATATAGGACAGACAACTAAGAAGAAACCTCACTTGCATCCAGATGCTAAAATCAAGGTTCTAGATTTTATAAGCCTAAAGCCTGTAATGGAACACAAGCTCAGCAAAGGTAAGGGGGAGATGGTGAATGGAATAGAACTATCACCTTTACATTTGCTCTTCCTCTTCAATTTTTGATTCTTTGCACCATTGAAACATAACGTATTTTTCAGAGTATAAGACACACCTTTTTTCCTCAAAAAAAAAAAAAGCTGAAAATCTGGGTGCGTCTTATACATCGAATACAGCATTTTTACCTCCCGAAGCCCCGCCCCCTTCACAAAAATGGCCGTGCATACTCTTATGGAGGCTTTCAGCGTACTCCTGGGGGCTGGGGAGGGCAGAAATGAGCAAAAAATGGGCCATTTTTTGTCCCCTCCCAGCCCCTAGCAGCACTCTATAAGCCTCCATAAGGCTATGCATGCAATTTTTTTTTGACAAAAAAGGGACCCGTTTTCTGCTTGTTTTTGCCCCGCCCCCCCATGCTATTCATGCCTTTTATTTGAAAAAAAAAATACCCGTTTTCATGAAAAACGGTCCGTTTTGGGGAGGTTTGCAGAGTGCAAAAACTTTTTTTCCCTTTCAGAAAACTCTTTAGTTAGAGTGATTGATGAGAATTACATTGATCAAGTGCTGTGCCAGCAAAAACAAGTCTTCAGTTCTGTAGGTTGTCAGTGATTTCCTTCTCCAGCACAGGGATAAATACACCTGGAAACATCTACCTACCTACCTACTCTCTCCCTACCTACCTACTGTATTTTTCTTTCCCTCTATCTACCTACCTACTCCCTCCCTCCCTCCCTCCCATATTTCTCCATACCTCTACCTCCCTACCCTCCCTCCCTACTGTATTTCTCTATCCCTCTCTCCCCCTCTATCTACCTACCTACTTTTTTTTAAAAAAAATGCCTCTTCAAAACCTTAGTGCGTCTTATACTCCAGTGCGTCTTATACTGTGAAAAATACGGTACATCAGAATTGTCGGCAATATCCTTTTTCAAACCATTAAGAGCATAATTATAGATGACTAGGTAGAATATTTGGTTCATAGTGAAGAATATTTTTTTCTCATAGTATTTGACATTTCTAGTTTGAAATAATTACAAAAAGCTAAATTTAAGAAAAGGAAAATTATGTGAGAAATATGTGATTGCATAATTACTTTGTACAATAGTTATTAGAAAATTCAGTTCTAAGAAGCAAAGATCCAAACAGCAACTAATGTAGGTGGGCCTCACTGATGAGAAAGTCAAAAGGAGAAAATGTATTTTTATTTTTATAAGATCGAGAAAAGATCAGAAAAAGTTGCAAATTAAGAAAATAGGAAAACTCTACAATTAGTGAGATTAAAAGGAACTGAATGAACTTTGAATATTAAGGGAAGTTTATAAATCAAAATTACAAAGATAACCACAAAACCTCACAATTGAGAGAAACAGTATTAGAACTAGTTGAAATCAGTGTTCATAAAAATAGACCTGGAATAATTTTCTCCCTGATACTAAGTATTAATGCATTCCCTGATACTAGGAATCCTTGAAGGTTTTTTTTCTAGAAAAGAGACATTACTTGCATAGCAGGGAACATCTGACTAGAAGCAGGGTAGACAAGTATTTTCTGTTGATGGCAACTCAATAGCATTGTTTGCCTCAGATTAATTTCTCTGGACAAACAATTCCATTTGTGTCATATCACAGTCAAAATTATCTAAAATTACTGCAGCTTTCAGACCTTGGATAGCAGGGATACCTGGATCACTTACTGTTAATATGCAGTTTTCTGTAGCAGAAAATATCCAAGTAACATTAGTCCTGAATTATATAGGGTTTAAAACACCTGTATTTTGAATTAAAACTGAAATTGATCGGTAGCTGGAGAATTTTTAGCAGTGTTAAAGATACTATAAATACAATTATCCATCTCATTTTGAGATTTAAAAAACATGCTGGCGTGAAATGTATGCTGTAAGAAATTTGGCATAACTGTAAATAAGAATTATTAAATATCCACGGCTTTAATAATCCATAAAAGAATTTTACAAAATGTGAGAGGTAGGCATTATTGGAATTTCTCATTTGAAGGTGAAGAGACTAATCCTGAATTTGCCAAAGTATGCATCCATTGTTACCAAAGTATTTTACTGTACGGAGGACGAGGAAAAGAAGGAGCACTCCACTGTCCTACTCTGCTTCCGAAATCCCTTGCTGTGGCATTAAGGGAACAGGAAGACACCAGACTCCACTTTATCATCTGTCTTTCTAATAAGGGAGCAGGTGCTGTTTATCTGCTTCAGCTTTGCATCTCTGCTTTTCTGCTTGAAATAAGTCTCTAGCCAGATGCATTAATGCTTTCACCCTGGGAACCGCTACAGAACGGAAGTTTGAGTGTAACTGCTATGTCAATAGGGATGTCCATCATTATCTTTTGCTTTATTTGCAATCCAGATATATGAAGCAAACATACATTCAACTGCTTATGCTCAGTGCCAACTATTACTTTGCTTACCATCAAGATTTGTTTAGATAAACTTAAATAATTGCTTTCAAGGTAAATGGTTAACATCTTTCAATAAGTATGTGAAAGACTAAAGATCGCAAAAGCTGGTCTTGTTCACAAGATTATGCTTTACTTCCTGGCAAGATTACTAGTCAACCTTCACAAATTTGTATCCAATTTGTATCAATTACTGTATTTTGGCCCTCAGCTAATGCATTCTTGCAGTTTCCGCATCTCCTTTGTTATGACATTTCTCTTTTAAGTAGTTAATTCACTTTATTCATTTTGTTGCAAGTATGTTGCATGTAGCAGACTTAATTCTCATGATGGGTTTTTGTATCATCTAGAATGCTGATATTTTAGGACCCTATTATAAAGAGAAAGTGAAAATTATTAAGCACTCTACAAGTGACTCTATTTAAGAAACCCTTATGGTCTTCTTTAATACAATAATATTTCCTATTACACTTACATAGGTAAAATATAAACAGTTGCACATCATTAAAATGGGCATAACTGGGCAGCTTCATGGAGTTGTACTAGAACATATATACATATTTTGTTACATTTTTAAAACATTGATAAAAAAACAAATTTCTCCATATAAATTAAATTTCTAATAATATGTAATAGTTTCTTTTTCTATAACAAGCCTTCGAATGTCGATGTCTTTTCAGTTAAGCAGGGAGTCTACTATTTTAGCAAAGTTATTTAGATCACAGTGATTAATTTATCCATTACATTTCCATGTTACGTTTCTATATAGTTAGTATTCCTTTAAGCAGACATCACTAGCACAATGTACCAAACATAAACTTTGGTCATTTTTTTTATTTTTGAACCTGATCACTTTTAATGATTCAAATGCTTGAATGTACTATAATTGTTGTCAACTAAAAGAATTTTGTTTTATTATCACACCCATGCACACACAGAAAGCAAAAGTCTCCTGAAAACATGATTATCCAAATAAGCATTCATGAAAAGATAGCATTTATCACTAAGGCTAGTAATTCCTAGCCTACCACATTCCAGATGCCTGGGATTTCACCTTCCATAATCTTCAATTCGGCATATTAATTAACATTTAGAAGATAGCAATTTGGAGAAGGCCATCCTGGCTAGCTCTGATTTTATTTCTTGTTCACTCACAAAATGTAGTTGAAAAATCCATCATTATTACCAAGGTGTAGTGCAGTGATGGTTAATCTTTTCGGCACTTAGTGCTGAAACTGGACTGTGTCCGTGTGCCGGAGCACCAGAACCCGGAAGAGCAGCTGGCGATGATTTCATTTCATTCATTTCATTTCATTTCATTTTATTATATTTATATGCCGCCGTTTCCCCCCGAAGGGGACTCAGGGCGGCTAACAAATCAAATCAGGGAAGGGGGGGTACAGCCAAAAAATAAAAAACGAAACATAACAATACATAATTTAAAAACACACAACAGTCATACCATTCGAAACAGGGGCAACAGCTCTTTAGCCCCAGGCCTGTCAGAACAGCCAGGTTTTAACGGCTTTGCGGAAGGCCTGGAGGGTGGTGAGGGTTCGAATCTCCACGGGGAGTTCGTTCCAAAGTGTCAGAGCAGCCACAGAGAAGGCTCTCCTCCGGGTAGTTGCCAGTCGACACTGGCCGACGGATGGAATTCGGAGGAGGCCTAATCTGTGGGATCTAATCGGTCTAGTGGAGGTAATTGGCAGCAGGCGGTCTCTCAAGTACACATGCCCATAGAGAGGGCTCTGGGTGCCACCTCTAGAACGCATGCCATTAAGTTTGCCATCACAGGTCTAGTGTCACTAATTTAGCCTTAACTGTAAATGCTGAATGTCAAAATAATCCTCATATGCTATATTGAAGGTGAATATTAATATTTTTAGCATGGATTTTTGGCTACCAATGCTTTCTGTTTAAGAGGAAATATGCAGTTCTTAATTTCTGACATATTAGAAAACAAAAAGTCAATTGTGGCTAGGAAAGGCACTGGATTCTTGTTTTTATGATTTTGCTGTTTTAGTTGTATTGCTGGTGAGAGTCACACAGGGTTGTATTATAATACGGCAGCCATGCGGATCTTTTAAATAAATAAATAAAACTAAAAAAGGATGGTATATATACACTCGTTTAGAGTTCAAGTTTTATTCCACTGACCAGATTACTATGCAAAATGTGTGTGTGTGTGTGAGAGAGAGAGACACACACAGAGACAGACAGACAGACAGACAATCTGCATGGAGACAATCTGTAAACATTCCAAAGCTGGAAGGGGGGCTGCAGAGGAGGATGCCTGGACATTTATGGCATCTGGGGAAATACTGTTGGAGCCAAAGGGGGTTAAAAGGGTTGTTTCGACACACGGCTGGAGAATACCAAAGCAACCACCCCAGTGCCGACCAGATGATTGGAGCCTCCCAGACCAACTTGTGCAGCTAAACATGACTGAAATCAACCCTTGCTTTAGCCCAGGACCACCTAATTGGGCCCTGGCTCAACCTACATTCTCCTTCCCTAGCAGAGGCTCTGCAACACACTGGAGTGGAGATTTTTACTCCTTCCACACAGCGACAAGTGAAATGACGCATTACCCTGCAGCTGAGCTGCAGATGGATCCCCCATCAACATGGGGAAATTAATCCAGCCAGCAGAAAGGGGCTTGGGCCACAACTTCCCCTAGCCAGCCATCGATGTTTGGGCTGCAGCCTGTGAATCAAGCACCACCGGGGTGGGCTTTCTTCCCAGATCATGGATGGGAGAGATACCGGTGGCTGCCTGCTTGGCCACCAACATGGGGAAATCAATCCAGTCAGCAGAAAGAGGCTTGGGCCATATCTCTCCCTAGCCAGCCACCGATGTTTGGGCTGCAGCCTGTGAATCAAGCACCACCGGGGTGGGCTTTCTTCACAGATCATGGATGGGAGAGGTGCCAGTGGCTCCTGCCTTCCCTCAGCAGTTGGCACCATGTTAGATAACGGGCAGGGGCCAACCCAGGGATTGACCCCTCCCAACCGATTCCAGTCCCAATGCCCCAACAGGCTCTTACCCCACCTTCCGACAGAGAAATAATATCAACAGTGGCAGAAGGGATGAATGAGGGGAAGGTAGAGGATGGATAGCGGAGCATTGCGATGAGGCTCATAAATATAGAGATGCAACTGGGTTCCTTCCTTCGGGGTGAGGGGGGCAATAAAATGCTACTGTTGCTGTCAATCTGGCCACAGAGCGTCAGAGTGCCTGGCTCCGGTCCCAATCTCACAAACTCGCACACCAACCGCCAGCATGGTAAAGAGAAGGCCCCAGAAGCCACCGGAAAAGAGTCATCTGGGTCAACAACCTCAGAAAGCTGATCCCCAACCTAAGGTGATGAAAAGCCAACCAATGGGGAAACCCCTTCCATCTTGGAGGAAGAGAATAGTATAGATGACCCGATGGTGAGTGCATCCATCCGTCCCTTCGCCATCCAAGCCAAGCTCCAAGTACCCAAAGCGGGGGTGGAAGGGGAAGTTGAAGCAGTTGTGGACACTGTCAGCACCTGTTACTTAATCAGCATGCCATTAGGAAATTGATTATTGTATTTAGGCCGCTATCACCAGTAAAACCAAAGGGCCACGCAGGGACGATTGAATCCAATAGCCCAGAACCTGCAGCACCTGCAGCAGAGACAAAACCTCCAGGGATCCAACAAGTTCCCAAAAGACTATTGGGACTTGGTGGAGGTGTTCAGTGAGGAAGATTGCAACTATCTTCCCCTTCACCAGCCCACAGATTGCACAATAAAATTCAAACCTGGGGCTACCCTACCAAAGCCGAAAATGTACTCCATAACTCCCAAGGAGATGGTTGAATTGAGGAAGTACATCAACACCAATTTGAAGTGGAGCTTTATTGAACCAGCGAAGTCGAAAGTAGTGGCCCCAGTGCTCTTCAGAGAAAAGAAAGATGGCAGTGTTCATCTCTATATTGACCTGCAAGCCTTGAACGCGGTATGCATGAAGAACACCTACCCCCTCCCTCTCATGACAGATATATTGAACCACTTGGCTAAAGGCAATGTGTTCACCAAGTTGGACTTGAGAGAGGCGTATTACAGCATATGAATCAGAGAGGGAGATGAGTGGAAGACTGCTTTTAACTGCCCCCTCGGCAGCTTTTAATTCAAAGTCTTGCCATTTGGGCTACAAGGAGTACCCGCAGTCTTCATGCAGTACATAAATGAGGTGCTACATGAGCACCTGTACCGCGGAGTGCTCATTTATCTCGATGACATCTTGATCTCTAAAACTCTGGAACAACACGTGAAGCCAATACGGCAAGTCCTGGAAAAACTTCTAGCCGTCAAACTATACACAAAATTATCGAAGTGTGAGATCCACAAAACCTCACTAGATTACCTGGGTTATCTCCAATGAGGTGATAGAAATGGATCCAGGAAAAGTGAAAGCTGTGTTACACTGGAAACCTCAAAGGACTTGCAGACAACTACAGAGCTTTCTTGGATTTGCAAATTTCTACAGGCAGTTCATTCCGGCTATCGCAGAGATTGCCCTCCCATTTACTGAACTATTAAAAACGGGACCTTCCCTGACAAAGCCAAAAGCAAACCAACCCCTAAAGTGGACAATGGACTGTCAAAAAGCCTTTGAGAAATTAAAATGGCTCTTTGCCCAAGAGCCCATACTGCAACACCCTGACCCAGAGTGACAATTCATAATCCAGATGGATGCCAGTGATATAGCAGTAGTGGCAGTGCTATTGCAAAAGAATAAAGAAGGCCACCTCTTGCCGTGTGCTTACGTCTCCAAAAAACTCACCACTACTGAAAGGAGGTGGGCCATTTGGGAGAAAGAGGCCTATGCGATCTGGTGGTCCCTGCTCACTTGGAGACATTTCCTGGAAGTGGGGAATGTGCCGTTCGAGGTCTGGACTGACCATAAAAACCTCAAAGCCCATCAAAGACTATCCCCAAAACAAGTTCCCTGGGCATAATACTTCCAAATGTTTCAGTTCGAACTGAAACACATCCCTGAAGGGAAGAACTTGTTGGTGGATGCCTTGTCAAGAAAACTGCAGTACAACAGTAAGAAGGAAAAAGTTGATCACCCCATCCTTTCTTCCTCCCACCAAAAGGCGGCCCAAGTTACCACCTGAAGCCAGGATAAGCTGATGACAGTGATGAAATCGGTGCTCCCGGCAGACCCATGGCTCAATAATAACAAGGACATCCTAACGATGAAAGATGGCTTAGCCTGGAAGGGGTCCAAACTTTATGTCCCCGCGGGGTTGAGGCTGGAAGTTCTACAACGAAGAATGATGTGAAACTAGGAGGCCACTTTGGATTCCTAAAAACACTCCACCTCGCCAGGCGCCAATTTTGGTGGCCAAAGATGAAATCGGAAGTGGAAGATTATGTAAAAAGCTGTGCTACTTGTGCAACAATGAAAATACGGCTGGGGATGCCCCCTGGGGTTCCCTGGTCATAGTACTACAATGAGTGGCCAGCTCTAGCTGACCATGGGAAGAGATCGCAAAGGACTTCATCATCAAGATCCCAGACAGCAGTGGGAATAGAGTAATCTGGACAGTTATTGATTTGTTTTCCAAGCAGGCGCATTTCATCGCTTGCTCGGTGTTGCTGTCAGCAAATAAATTACTGAAAATGTTTATGAAAAATATTTATCGCCTGCACGGAGTGCCCAGGAGGATCATTTCAGACCATGGAGTCCAGTTCACCGCCAAGTTCTGGAGAGAGTTCCTGAGGTCCATTGGGTCCACACAAGGACTGAGTTCAGCATTTCATCCCAGCACGAACGGTGCAGCAGAGGGGGTCAGTGCAATGGTGGAACAATACATCCCGGCACGAATGGCGCAGCAGAGGGGGTCAATGCGATGGTGGAACAATACATCCCGTGTTATGTGGATTATCAGCAAGACAACTAGTCAGACTTGCTACCCTTTGCCAAAGTGGCATACAACAACATGGTCCACGGTAGCACTGGATTAACTCATTTCAAAATTACCAGTGGCATGGAATTCGTTCCCATGCCTGAGCTGTCTAGAGAACCTCCCTCCTCCATGTCTCTGACTGAATGGATGGACATGCTAAAGAAAGGATGGGAAAATATGAAAAAAGCTCTAGCAGAAGTGGCAGAAGCCTACAAGAAGCAAGCTGATAAACACTGCTCGCTCCAATCTCCCTTTCATGTGGAGGACAAAGTTTTCGTATCTACCAAATACATAAGACTAAGAATGCCTAGCAAGAAATTTGGCCCAAAATTTCTAGATTCATTCCCAATAGTGAAGATAATTAACCCAGTTACATTTCAACTCAGTCTACCCAGAATTCTAGGGAAAATTTACTCAGTATTTCATTGTAGCTTGTTGAAGCCAGTAATTGGGTCCAGCATAAGACCGTCCACCCAAGCTCCCCCTCCTCCTGTAGTGATAGAAGGGGAAACACATTATGAGGTGAAAAAAATCTTAGACTCCAGGCTGTGTAGGGGTCGCTTACAGTATTTAGTGCAATGGAAGGGGTACCCTTTGTCCGAAGTTACTTGGGTGAACAGCTGGAACTTAAGAGTGAATAAGTTAGTAAAACAATTCCATGATAAGTTTCCCAATAAGCCAAAGGGTCTCCCTGGGGCGGGGAGGTGGCTAATTCTGTTATGTTAACCCCTACATTATTCTCTTTTCAGGAAATGTTTTTCTTCTGGGGAGAGGCCGCCTGTCAGGCCTGCAGCCGGTTCCTTTTGGGATCTTTGGCCTGCCACATTTCTATTCTACTATGCTGTTTCATTAGTGGGGAATTGGGAGGGGGAATAGTAAGGAGTAGAATGTGATGTTGCCAAAATAAAATTCCTTTCTAGAATCCAAGGTCATCCTTTGTCTCTGCACCTGACCAGAAATGGATGGGTGGAACTGCCAGCATGGCAGTAGAAGATTGGACCATGTGATGGACTTGTGGGTGTGGGGGCAAGATCTTGAACGTTCAACTGGGTGGGGAAAACTGGGAAGCTTTCACATTCTGGTTTTCCCAGATGTGCCAACATGACTCTTAATAAATTGGAACTTCGAGCATACTTTGCCTTGGACCCTGATTTAATTTTGGATGTTATTTGGAACCCTGACACTATCTTTCTATCTATCAATCTATCTGCTGATTAAGAATTTAAAACTAAATTAGATGACTTCAAAAGTACACTATGTAAAATAGTTTGCTTAGACTTCTTTTATTATGATTTATACATGTCGGAAGCATTGAAGTTAGCTGTTCAACTCTCATCTTTCTTTGGGCAAGTGTTTAGGAAATCAAACGATTAATCCTATACATGTGTACAGTGGTACATAAAATATTTTTCTAGCAAAATCTAAAGAAACCTAGTAGAAGTGACAAGGAGAACATGATTGAAAATGACAAGGTAGCTTGTCATGCATGAATGAAACTTGAAAATAAATTTGGAATATTAGGATTTTAGAAAAGTCTGTTGTTGAACTACGAATGCTTAAGGCAAGGTTAAGGTGACTTCGTTCACCAGCAAATCATTTATCACTTGAAAATCCAAGTGATCCATAGTGGATTTTGAACTCTGTTGTGGCCAAGAGGGTCTTGACCCATCTAACATGCCAATTGCACCCATTCCTAGAGTAGGAGCATATTTAATTACTTACATCCAGACTCCTGCAATGGTCTCTATGTTGAGCTGCCCTTGAAAATTACTGATTCAGAATACAGCAAAACATCAGTGACATGCCAAAATATTCCCGTGAGCCAGCACTGCTTTGTAAAATAAGCTGGTTACCATTTGGCTTCCAGGTGCATTTCAAAGTTTGAGTTATCACTTTCAAAGCCCTTCATTGCATACGCCTCTTATTTGAGAGACTTCCCACTTTCAAAAATTTCTACACATAAGATTAGGCAGAGTGGATGCATTCCGGATTCTTTCAACCAATGTGTCCTATCAGACTCTACACTTTTCTGTACTATGAGAGTCCCAGTCTGCAATCATTTTAAGAGTCTTTGGAAACAGGATTTTATCCCCATGTTTAGTTATCCTTCTGTTGTCATTTTCAGTCAATTCGCAACTCAGTTTAATTATCATGTATAAAAGTGAAAAACAAACCTCTGCTTTACAATTTTCCCCAGGCCCCCCTCACAAGAGTATTTTATAATTTCAATTTTCTTTATTTCACTAACAACCTCCAAAACCACTTTTGTCTGCGTTTTATTTCCTTTTGTTGGGACACCTCCTCTTTTTACAGTTTTCCCTATACCACTGCCAAGACTGATGGAATTTTTTGTCTGCTTTTTATTTCTCTCCGTTTCTCCCCCTTTGTCTTGCCCCCCATTCTTCTTTAAATTCTTCTTTAGATCTCTGCTTCCCTGGGTTCAGAATTCTGTTTAGGCTTGATTTTAATGATTTATGCATATTTTTTATAATTTCACATAGTTCTAATTCCCAGTTTTCCATGATGTCCAGTTCCAAAGTTATAGTTAGTTATACAATTCTTGTTTCAGAGTTCTAATCCACCTTAAGTTTATCTAATTTACCTGCTGTGAAGAAAAGCAATGGGAGCTTTGTTCTTCCTTATTATCCAGTTCTAAGATTGCAGTTAGTTATACAAATGTTATTTCAAAGTTCTAGTCCATCTTAAATTTAGTAAATCCAACTACTTTGAAACCAGAAGAGAAGCTGATGCCATCTTAAACTTTTGCAGAAGAGAAGGGGGAAAAAAGAAGAGAGAGGAGAAGGAAAAAAAACCCTTCATATTTCCCAGGTTGAGTCCAATGTTTATTCTTTCCTTTAATAACTGCTCAACATAAATCAGTTATAGCAAGCTTGTAATCAGCCAGAAATTTCTCTTTGCCTCCTGCTTTTCCAAATTCTGATTTATGACAGTTGGTTAATTAAAACTTCCTGCACAGTCAAGGTTAAGTTATCCGTTATCAGTAAGAAGACGTGCTTTTTTCTTGATTATATTGGCTAGAAGGAATTCAAACAAAAAAAGTAAACCCTCTGGGGTATTGGTTTCTATTTCCGATCCATACTTTGAAGTATGCGCTGAAAAGTTGGGGAATTTCAGAAGATTTGAGATGCACATAGGGAGAGTAATGGAATTCCAGCTGTAGGAGGTGAAGTCCTCATGGATGTTAGATGTAGCTCTATAACAAGTAAAGTATTACAAGATGCACAAAATTTGTAAAGATCAAACCAGATCAAATCTTTATTTGATCATAGACCAACAAATAAAATGCAATTTCTAAAAAAAGTCTGAATTTCTGATTCATCTCTTAATTTACTGAGATTTGATGGTTTTTTAAAAGAAACTTTTGCAACTAATCATAATCAATGACTGCTGTTAGAAGTGCCAGGATTTTAAAAGGAAATTAAATGGCTTATATAAAATACAAAGAAAACAAACAGGATATTAACTATAGTTCCTCTCTTTAGATTTTGATAAAGGAAATGCAAGATATTATATCAAACTTAACTTTTGTTCTACTTTTTAATATGAATAATTCATTTATACTTTTTTTACATGCTGTTTTTATTTTTTTCCAAGTTAGTTGTTTTAATACATTACAAAAATATGAATAATACATTATAGAATACAAATAGTAACTAAATATAGTGTTTATACAATGGAAACTGGAAGTATTAGCTCTGTGATTATTTATATCAATTAAATATTAAAAAATGAGTCAGAAATTAGATCAGCATTAATATGGCTTCTAGGACATTGATTAACATAAGTTTAATTGTATTAATGTTACATGTGATTGATCAAAAGTTGCAAAATGTGTTATATTAGATGTTTAAACTTAATACTAAGTCTCTGCTATGTTAATATTTATTGTTGGGCAAAATATGGCGGGGGAAAGGAAATTAAAAAAGGAGCTATTTGAAATTTATCCCTAACTTCCCTTTCTTTATACTTCAACTGATTTACAATGTAGCAATACATATATATATATTTCAGCTGGACTCATTTGAAGAGTATAAAGAGGTTCTGCTCTACATTGACAATTATAGGGAATCCTCAGTTAACAATGGCAGCTGGGATTGAAATTTCTATTGCTAAGCAATGTTGCCATAAAGTGTGAAGTCACATGGCCATGCTGCTTAGTAATGGGAGTTCAACAGCTGTTGATAAACCTGTTGTTCTGTGGTTGCAACTTCCTGCAACCAAATGACATCATGCTTAACAACAGCTTCCCAGCAAGTTTCCCCAGTGACACTGCTTGTTGCAAAGGGTGATCACATGACCATGGGACAGTGAAACATCTTAATTGTGAGTGGGTTGCAAAGCACCCAAATAACAATCATGTGACTGTATGTTGCTAACAACTACGAATATTGGTCAGAAGTGCCACTTGTTCAGTGCTGTTGTAAGTTCAAATGGTTGCTAAACAAGTGATCATTAAGTGAGAATCACCTAGATTTAATACTGATAAATGTATGTTTATTAAACAGTTTATTTTCAATTAATGATAAGATTGTGAAAAAGTATTAAAATCCATATTTACCAATAAATAATGCTACTCTGCATAATGCTAAACTGCGTTGGACCTATTAAGTATTTTTGTATGGGAGAACATCAGGGATTTCAGGACCATAGGATAGACTAAGAAGTTGAAAAATATTCTAAAAAAAGCTAACAGCAAACCACAACTATGCTGCTGCCAAGAAAACAACATGGACATATTTATAGAGTCATCAAGAGTTGACTTTGATCCGAAGTTGTCTCTATCTTTAAATTAAGCACAACAAATTATTCATATTTCCATCAGTTTTGAATGGGAATTCCTTTTGAAATTAATGGGTTTGCTTCTGAATAATTATGTTTATGATATATTGCTTGATAAATTATTCACATTACGATTTCATTTTATTCTAGGTTCATCAGGTAATTTTCTACCTAGAAAAAATTTCAAACTGGAAAATTGTTCCAAATTATGAAAACTTAAGTAAAAGTCATTGATTTTAACATAATTTCTGTAGTTAAATGCTCAAAAAGTGATGGAGGCCTTGAACAAAAGCTAAAAACTTTTATTGCTTTTTAAAAATTCTAATTCATCTCACCTAACATTTGAGGACTTGATGTCTTTTTCAGTTCAGAATTCAGGACAAGAAGTACTTATCCACCCAACCCTCTGATGGCACTGTGAACATATGATGCATTACAGTGGCATTGACTTAATAACTTAAAAAAATAGTATGATCATTTACTCTGCAAAGAATAAATTTATATATAGGTAAAATGCTTCACTTTTTGGATAAAAAATACAACTGAAATTAAAAAAAAGAGGCAGAAGCAGCAGATTGCAATTTTAAAACTATGTTTGCAGTTGCATAATACAGATATTCTCTGTTATTAGTTCATTTATGTAAATACACTGAACAAGTGAAGAAATAAGCTTTGAATATAAATGCAGCAATTAAGACTATCACGGAAACTTCCAATATAGATAAAGGAGCAGTTGAGAGGCTGCTCCTTCTTATTAGTGCATGGACATGTGTGGTTAAGACAAGGACAACCTTCGCACATTGATTAAACACACACATTTAAAATACTATGTTTGAAGTGGCCAATAGGGATAACACATATATTACTGTATTTTGTTCATATGTGAAATATATCACTAGTTTTACAATATTTTTGCACTGAAAATTTATCTCTAATATTTAACCTGTAACATGCACTAAATATTAAAAGCACAGTCCTTTAGAAACATTTTCTTTAGTATGCCTATTACACAATAAGTATAAAACAAAAATACTAAAATAGTTATTAGGACAAGTCATCATTGAGATCAAACTAAATGTTCTCAGAATTTCTTCAATATTCTAGGGCAACTTTAAAGATATATAAATATAACGGTTTTTTTACATTATTTAGGTCAGATGATTGTCTAACAAGCTTTAATGGGTAGATAACCCCATATATAATTGATTTCACAATGACTGTAGGAGTTAAATCTCCAAAGACAGCAAATGTAAACAATAGAGCCAATAGCAACTGATTTTTTTTCTACAAATATTTTGTAAATCTTATAATAAAGTACTCTTGCTTTATTATTTGTGATATATATTTTATATTTATTTTTGCTTTTATTTAACAAACACATAAGCTTCATATTTAAAGATACACTAATCTTTTAGTGTTTTAATGAATTCTAAAATAATTAAAATGGACTTCAAGTCTTCTGGCATATATCTTAGAATAGGTGACTTGTAAGAAGTTTGGTTAGATAGAATCAATTTGTTATATATGTATGTATGTATGTATGTATGTATGTATGTATATACATACATACATACATACATACATATAAAAAAACTTACTTTGGAATAAGATATAAACTAGAGTAATTATTTGATTACACTAATGTTACTAAGGGAAAAAATGAAACCAGGCTTCTTCAAACATTTGACTGGTCTTGAAAATGTGAAGGTTGGTATATAATTTGATGGTGAAATCTGCAATAAATAATCCTTCTATTAATGCTTACAAGCACCTCCTAAGTATGTAAAACTGTGGAAACATTTCTTCTCAAGAAATACCTCACCATGTCTATAGAAAATGCTACATTTATTTATTATTTCAATTTTCTGTTCCTCTCCTCAAATCCAGGCAGTTTAAAAGTAAAATTTAAAAAAATAACAAACAGTTCAAGATGAAAAAAAGAAGATAGTTAATTAGACTGTGTGCCCTAAATCTCAACATTTGAAAGTTTAATGCAGAATCAGAAAAGTGAACCACCAATGTTTATAATCTTTATTTTTGAATAGATTAAGACTATTAAGAGGAGTTTTGGGATCTTATAAGCACACTAGTGCCCATTCTGGGGCCCTCCCAAAGTTTTTGATGTTGTTTTACCCTTCTCCCAGAGTTTCCACAGGAAGACAATTTCAAATGTAGCAAAAATATAATAATCATATTAATTGTATTTAATTATATTTAAGACAATGCTTGCATGGTCCTCACCTTTCTGGAATGCAGTGTAAGCTTCACTAAAATGTAACTGGCAACTTCTATCTGAAAATGATTGTCTCTGTTCTATACACTATAATTATCTTTCCAAAAAGCTATCTATATGTATGAATCTTGATATAGAAAGTCTAACCATTTACAGAATGAAGGAATAAAACACACTTGAAAGATAGATCAGATAGTTAATTCTTCCTAAATTAATCGGGGTTATAATGATTGTTTCCTCCTTCTTCCTATCTCCACTTGTATATTAGCTCAGAGGCTTCAGTCTGAACATATGTTAACCAAAATTGATAACCAAGAAATTCTGGCTTAAAATTTCATATAGGCAATTTATGATGTTGAGATAACAGAAGTTGAAGCAATAAACAGATTATATGACAATTGTGTGAACAAACTTAAATCACAATAATAGTGCATAACTGTTATTTGCTAATGGCATACAATGGAAACTATTGATATATGTAATAGCAGCATAAAATATCATAATGTTCTATTGCATGATACTACAGCTAAATGATTGCATTATTGGGCAGGCCATTTTTCAACCCTTAAATGCTACATAAATGTGATGATTATTTTAAAATATTTAAAATTATCATCCTTTTGTGAAAGATAAATAAGTTTCACTTCTTAGATAAGGCTACGTTTTTTGAAAACGCTTTCTGGACCCATTGGAATATTTTAAAAATGATTCCAAAGTGATTCTCAATAACTCAAAAGCTATGCAATAAATTTTCAAATGATGTTCTATGGCTCATTAAGTTTTATAAGCTAAGAACTAGATAAATTTCACTTGTTTTGTTCATTGTATTTATTGGATAGAAGTGTATGATTTCATTTGCCCAGAGAAAACTTAATGGAATTACACAATAAACAAATAGATAAAAGGACCAAAATTTTAAATTGTATTGCTATGAGTAACATTTTATGACTATTATTGAAACTACCATAATAGTTTTAATTTGGGATTCCCCTCAGAATCTTGTGTTAGTAAAGAAAATTCCCCTCTTCTAAAAAAAATAAAAATAAAATAGAAACTTAATCTTGATTTTAAAAGCAGACATGCTGAATCAGGAAACATCAGGAACATTTTATTATACACTTAAGTCTTTATCATTACAATGTTTCATAATATTGGTTTACTGTAAGCTATAATACACTGCTGTTTCTTAAATTGTCATGAAGTTTTTGTTCCTTCTGCTTTTTTTGGTAAACACAGTGAAATATGGTAGGCAATTGCAAGAGGCAAAAAATAGCATGAATCACAATCACTCTTCACAGATGCATCAAAATGTAAAATGTAGATCACCTGGTTTACATATTGCATTCAAATGCATCACCTTGCAAAGAGAAAAATAATATAAAAAAATAATATAAAAGATAATTGAGAAAATAAAAGCAATTGGTATCATACCTGATTGCATAATTTATTTCTTGAAAATAAAATCATATCTCTAAAATAATACTTCCAGGTATCCTTAGTTTGATTGTTTTGAACTTTGCAGATTGATTATCACTTGTTCTTCATTATAAAATGTAGAAATTAAAAAAATGTAATTCATTTCAGGTAAAAGATAATTTTTTTGCAAAAATATTTTAAACAATTTTAAAGCATTTATTGCAAGAATCTTCATTTCACAGTTTTATAAAGGATTCTTTCTTACAAAAACCTTATCCTCAAAATATCCATTTTACTTATTAAAGTTCATAATTATGTAGAAATATTTTCTCAGAAGTATTAGAAGTGATTTTGACAGTTCAAGTCTTGAACAACTGTTTAAAGTATATACTGTACAGCCATTTGCAATTTTTAACTACTGTAATTTCTCTAGATTAAATCAAATGTCCTAGAGGCTGAATTGAAAAGGACAAGCAGTTGCTACACACAGAACAGGGAAGCATAATTGATTCTCTCTGGACTAGGCAAACATCTGGTAGAGAAAGTTAGACATTTTCTAAAACAGCATGGGATATAGAGCAAAAATGTTGGAGGGAGGTGGAATTGGCAACAAATATCTCTCTTCATTGTCCCTTCAGGATTTGCTAATGTATCAAAATTCTTCCCTTCACAAAAAGACTTTTTATCCCATATATTTAATAGTTCACTGCTAATATCCTATTCATATTTGTAAAGCAAATCCAAATAAATTAGGTCCTGCAAGTTCCTTATTACAAAGCAAGCCATAAAAACTGTGATATAATTACTTCTGCACTGGAAAGCAAATCATGCAATGCAAAATTGCATAAATCCCTAATTTTCTGTAAGACTTCTACAATAGACAAAGTATTTAAACCAACATTTATTCCTATATGTGGCCCTACAGAACTATCATATGATTAAATACATCATATTTAGATACTATGCTATAGTTTAGATAATATGTTTTGCATGACAGATCGGATATTAACGAAAGAGTTCATATAATGGTCCTAATTAAGTGAATGCAAGTTCATTCATGAACTTTATCCTAATATTCTTCAGAAAATATCCAAAATCAATTATTCACCATGAATAGTTAGGAGAAATAAAAAATAGTAAATGTTATTTTATGATTAATATTTCTAATTTCTTACTAAAAATAAGTCATTTTCTTTATAAAGTAAGCTGTTATCCTCTAGCAGTACTATCATGGATTGGGAGATGATAAATTTCCTGAGTATATTAATGACTCCAAAAATGAGATGCTCATATTTAGCAAAGTTAAAACAAAATCACATGTCAACAATAGATTCCCATTAATTACAACATGATTTTGTAGAAAATTATAAAATCACAATTACAACATACTATATTTTGAGCAGCCATTTTAATTTAAAAGAGACAATGTTCTTCATATAAAGCAAGGCTCATTTATAACAGAATTGGCTCACAAAGAATCATCTCATCACAATGAACCAGTACAACTAAAACAATGATGATAGAAATGAAAATTCAAAAGCAATACTTTGTACGGAAAGCTGGAAAATCTTACTGAGATTAAGTACTTTACACTACTAAATTACATTGAAAACTGAATTAATATAATATAGTTGTAATTTCAGAACTGAATAATATCACTAGTAATCTTAGTTTCTTACAATACCAAAATAATACTTGACCTTCTATGAAAGAAAAAAGAAGCTTGCATACAAGAATAATAAAGAATAAAAGTTCAACTTGTCTGTAACTCTTCACTTATATGATTAGTATTTTTGATACAGAATCATTTTTGTATATTAATTCAGATTATGCAATATGAATTCAAATAGAATTATTATGCAACATGCAATACTAAAATAGTAATTTCAGAGTAAAAAAAATCCATATTAAATAATGAAATATACCCTCAATCTGACATAGTTTGTTAGAACAAGCTTATTTTGCATCCATAAGCAATTAAAAAAGCAGGTATGACCATTTTTTTAAATTTATCCACAATTTCTGAGAATTGCTTTTTATATTCTGTATCATAAACAAAAGAGTTACAGAATACTTTATTAAAAGTAAATCTTAATGGAAAAAGAGCAGTGGAAGTAACATTTGTATTCATTTGAACATTATAGGCAGATATTAGAACCTAGAATCAAATGGAATCCATAAAACGGTAGTACAAAAATGATTGATATAATAGGTTTATTATACTACCAAAACTAGTTAAAATGTCACAAAAGTAACAATCAAAATGCATGTAACTTTAGTTTATATTATCATATTGATCAAAGTACCATGAATGCAATGTAACCTAAATTGTGTTGGACTAGCTACATGCAATAGTTTATTTAATTTTCCTGTACATATTTTCTAGTGTAAAATGAAGCTGAAACATTATTGCTATAATTCCTCTTAAAGCAACAGTTTTATGCTAAAACAAGCATTTATGTAGTAACTGTTTCCTTTTGTGGGCCCAGTTCTGAGTAACTTGATCTATAACTTCATTTTAAATCATCGCAAACAGGCTGCAACACTATAACTGGTTATTAATTAAATGCTATTTGGCTTGCATCAGTTAAACACTTTTCTAGTAAGGAAAAAAGAACATTTTAGCTTAGTTTTACTGTTAAGTATCAAAATGTATGTGTAATTGGCCTATAACTAAAGTAACCCAATTATTCCAATGGCTACGTATCATTCTTATTGCAGGCAGAATACATACACAAGTATATATTATTTTCAATCTCCAGTCATTGATTCTTCACACAATCAATAGGTACCGGTATGGTTTTGGCAGAACATAAACCTGCTCTTTACAATGAAACAGAACGGGTCATTTTTGGCAGATTTAAGTCCATTCATTGCATGAAAGACAAAAAGGAAATGTGACTATTAAGCTTGCCTAACGCTTCTGTTTGTTATTGATCCAGCTGTAAATTACCTCACCTCAAATCCAACCATACTTGCATCTCATTCCATTCTTCTCAATGTATTCATTTTCATAAAACTGTATTGTTTGTACAAAATGGGGGGGAGAGCCCACCATCTCCCATTACTAAACTGGCAGCGACTAGGAAGAATATTGAAGCTAAAATTAAGCACAACTGATAACAACAGGATATTTATTCATCATCTCAACCAGAGAGAGAAAAACAACAACAACAAAGGACTATTTACAGAGAAAACGCTTAGCAAAACTAGACATTTTATTTTGTCACTCACCCCGATTCTCCCATTCATACTGAGGAACACTCACACAGGAATATATACATATAACTATATACATATATATGTATATATTTATACATGACATGGTAACTTACAAGCAGATGGAAAGCTGTACCATATAAAGGCGGCAAGGAGGGCCATGAAAGCAAGAGCGCCTGGCAGGACTCTGCTCAACCTTCCTCCCTCCCTCTTTTCAAAAGGCCCCTGATAACGAGGGCTAAGTGGAGCTCCTCATGCCCGCCTCACCCAGTGAGGCCTACGATCCCTGGGGGCATTTTTGCCTCATTTGGTTCCTATTTCGGCTACATTGAAACTAAGCAACTTCCAGCGCCACCACCGCCAACGGGCCTCTTCCCCTCCCCCTCTCGCGCGAGGTATCCCTCCGCCGAGGCCTCCCAGCTCTTCACAGAGAAAGCGCTTTCTGCCGAGCGAGCTTTACCCGCCCACCCTCCACCCCGCCTCTGCTGCTCCGACATCTTCTTCTTCCCTCCGGTTTTGGAGCCGGCACCCCCCCCTCGTCCTTCTCGCCTGCCCCAGCACGCCGAGGACCGGCACCCGAGCCCCTTGGGAGGGCGGCTGGGAGGTGGAAGGCGAGGCGGGCCAGGGGTTCGCGGCCAAGGGGGTGTGCGCGCCCTGAGGGAGGGGGCCGGGACTCTTTGTCGCGGCGGAAGGATCGCGCTCGCTGGCGCTGAGGCAAACGGTCAGGAGCAGCAGCAGCGGCGGCGGCGGGTTTTGCTGCGAGTTGTTGTTTCCTCCTCCTCCTGCCCGGGGCTCGAATGGTGGAGCTCCGACTCTCGTTGCTGCTGAAGAAACCGTGACAGCCACTGGGGGAGCGTGCTTTTCAGCTGCAGGGCCCCATCGCCGAGGAGCTCGGCCTGAGAGAGCCGGGCTCCTCCGCTCGCCATGTCCGGGGACGGCGGCTCCAGCAGCGGCGGCGGCGGCAGGCACTCGGCGGAGCTGCGAGCGGGTAAGTGGGGTAGCCGGGCCGGGACTGCCGCCTTACAGGCCGCCTCGCCTCGCCCGGGCTTTCACGCTGTGTGTGTGTTTTCCCCCCCTTCTCCCCCTCCCCGCTGCAGAGCTCTATTTCCTCATCGCTCGCTTTCTCGAGGACGGACCCTGCCAGCAAGCCGCGCAGGTAAGGAATCGCCTCCGGGGCCGGGCCTGGGAATATGGCTCCTTCCCCCGCGCTGCCCCCTGACCCTCTTCCCCTCTTTTTTTGTTGCTCCTCCAGGTCCTGATCCGAGAAGTCGCCGAGAAGGAGGTAAGTGGTGCGGCGCCTTCCCCGCGTTGCTTCCCTTGCCCGCCCGCTTGCCGGAGTGCCAGCGGCTGCGGCGGCCTCGCCTCCTCCCCCCCTCGCCGGGGGGCGGGCGAGCGCTCCGGGGGCTGCTTTCTGGGCGGGGGGGGAGGAGAGCAAGGAAGGGGGTCCCTTTTAGTGACCGGCGATATCTTTTTTCCCCTCCCCAGCTGCTGCCCAAGCGCACGGACTGGACTGGAAAGGAGCATCCCAGGAGCTACGAGAGCCTAGTAAGAGAAGCGGCCAGGCGGCGTGTTTCGGTGTGATGTGCTGGGGAAAGTTTGCAAGCAGCCCTTTAAAAATTGAATTTCCCGCAATTTTTTTTTTAACAACTTTAAAAAAAAAAATAAGGGCAATTTTTTTTTTTAAACTCCTGCTTTCTGCCCGAGAACAGGCGAGTTTGTTTTGTTAAGTCGGGCAGGTGTTGTCTCTGGAGTCATCTGTCTGGGGTCCTGCAGTTAGGGTAAATAATAATAATCCTACTAATGCGAGAGAGCCGTAGAGTCACTATGCTAGAAATAAAGGTACGTCATGGATGTTGTGCAGGGAGAGCAGGAGGCGGGAGGGGAGGAGCGAACGAGGCAGAGCTTGTGTGAGCCAACGGGGCCTGTAGGAGCGCTCTCTTGTATGCAGTCCTATTCCACATAACACAATAGGGCTGTGCAATTATTGAGGAACTATAAGCAGTCTTTATAGACGAAATCTCTGTTTTCCATTTCTTATTTTGCTGAGAAACAAAGCAAAACAAGCTGGAAGAAAAACTGCTTGTTTAACCCTGGCGGATAATGTTTAAATTATGATCGCACAGCCAACAATTTCTGTCTGAATTTGGTGGGGGGCAGAATGTTGTTCTTAAACTGATATCGGTTTGACAAAAACAAACACGTGAACTGTTGTGTTGTTTTGAGACACAGTATGTTGTGTTGTTTAGTTTTCAGTATGCACAATTGATCGGTTTATGGTTCTATTTGTCCGTTTTTGATTAGAGACATTTTTTTGTTCCACATTCAGGAAGGAATATCTATGGAACTAAACTAGAAAACTTATGGATCTGTGTTAGACTATTGTTTGGGATAGTTTTGAGGGGGATTTTTTTGGATATTTCAAGGAAGTTTTTACTGGCATACAGAATGTATTTCTCTTTACCCCCTGTGCAGCAGAAATGTCAGGAGTTTGATTTTAAATGAAGGGGAAAAGCAAAAGGATAAAAGCAAAATATCTCATTCACTTGTAGAGCAGGCAGGGAAATCTGATTATGGATTTCTTAGCACTTTCCCCCTTGAATTATAATTAGTCATATGTCACATTTTTAGCCAAATAAATTTTATTTTATCATATATAGACAAGCAATGGATTGGATCTAGACTTCTTTCAAGAATCAAGAAAGAGACAAATTTTGCTTGATTCTTTTTCATATGAGTATACCAATGCCTTTAGTTTTTTTTGGTATATGTTGGACAGCGAATTGTGGAAGAATTCTCTCATGGGACATACTGTTAAAAGCCACTAGCCTGACTAGATTCAGTTTCTTCCTCCATCCTCCCTCTGATTCATTATAATGTCCTTGTCTGACAATTGGAAGAAAGTCGCCTGAGTATAAGCTCACATAGAGATATAATGATCTGGCACTTTTGAAGACAGATACAATGTTTCTGAAGCCAATACCTTTAGGTAATTTAATAATATTCACATGAATTTTGTGGTAGTAAAGGCTGATTGTAGAATATATGGCAAAGCAGAAAATTATAGTTTAAAGGGCCTTCTTTCCAATTGGGCATCCTTCTCACAAAAGCTTTTAATTTATTGTTTGTGACAAAGTAGTTTCCTATGAACTAAGTTTGGGCATTGTTGGTAGAAAATATTTGTAGAACATGAACTGCTTGCTAAAAATTGGTAAAGATTAAGGGATTGGGTTTATTTTATATTACATCTAAACTTAAGTATGAAGTTAAACTACATGACTTTTCATATATTGGTCTAATTTTAAGGGTTGTACAATTTCACACATTTAGAAGAGGTAGTTTTTGAAATATATTGCCTAGTGATACTACGACTTGAATAGAGTACATAAGTACTGTAAAAAGGAAAGCGAGAAGATAAATGCAAGGTAAAATTTATGTACAGCTGCTTACATTTTTAAAGCAATATTTCGTTGCTGGTTACCTGCTTCAATTTCAGAAATCAGTGATCAATAAGGTGCTTATTTAGTAAAAGATACATTTTAATTTTATTTAGGAATTGTATCACTTCAGTCTAGTTCGCTTAGCCAAGCTGATTGCAGAGCATATTTTAATGGTTATTTAAAACTTAATTTATTAAGAATTGTTAGAACAAAATCTGTAACTAAAGTAATATATTTAGGTCAGAAGTTGTACATAGAAGATTTATCTTTTGATTTTTTAAAAATGCATCTTATAAATAAATGCTACTAAAAGTGGTTTTAATCATTGAACATTTTTATGCATTTTTGAGACATCAATCTCTATTCTTATATAAATGTTATAATTTATCATTGATTTAACTTAGTGCTAAATTGTGCAGTTCATGTTAAAAGTTTATTTCAGTTGAACAGCAGTATTATGATCTTTCTTATATAAATAGCATAGTTCTGACTATAAAAATCAAACGAAAGAGCATATATTGCTTTTTAAACAGATTATTTCAGTTTAGCCAACATCTTAATTGGTGTTTGGATTGTCACAAATGAATTAATGTATTCTTGGGCAGTAATACTCAGCTTTACTAGCAAACTTTAGAAAAGTTAAAAGAATAGTGCTGTGTTACATCTATTAATTTCTTTTCACATTTATAAGTATTTTATTGATCATATTACAAAGGAATCATGTTGCAGAAAACCATAAATCTTAGCATGCTACTTAAAATATTGATAAGAACCAGTTATCAGTTCCAAGTTAAGTCAGTGGAACGTTTAGAATATTAGGACAGCTGTTTTTATTATTATAGCTCCAAAATTATAGAAATCTGCAGAATTAAAGTATACATTGTTAATAGATGTTCATCTTCTCATAGATCTGAATGTTTTACTTAATTTTTTAGCTTAGTGATCTGGTTCACATGACCTGCTGAGCAATAATACGAGTTATCTGGGTTGATATGTTGTCGAATTCAGCCACTATAATTTGTAGATCATGGTATAGTGTTTTTATGTTATGTAGTAGTTTTGTCCCTTAAAATTATTCAAATGCTGAAAGTATTCTAATTTTTTAGAGGATTTGGACACCCATTTTTCTCTTCTTTGTCTTTCAAACTTGGTATGATCACCCCCTCCAGGACATGTTACTTTTTTTAAAAAGCAGCAATGTGTGTGTGCATTCCACCTTTTTCCAAAAGTTCAAGGTGACATACATACTTTCCATAGTTCTACAGGTCTTCGTATGTCACCATTGTAGAGGCTGAAATTCAGAAGGGATTATATAACATACCAATCCAAAACAGTCCTTTTTTTTTTCTTTCTTTCTTTTTGAAGCGTTGGAAAAATTCCACATGCACTGAAGTACTTGTCTTGAAGTGTTAGATAAACAGTTGCATGGTTTTAATGCAACATCTACATTAAATATTGATAGTTTTCTTCTGTAGGCAGGAAATATGTATTCTTTCTTAAGACTGGGTACTTTAAAGTGGTGAAAATGAAACTAATGTAAAATAAGCTTTTAGGAACTGTTATCAAAGTTAATAAAGACAAAAAGTATGAAGAGAGCTTAGGTGTGAAAGCTAAAAATCAGAGTATATAAAGCCTAGTGGAAAATCCATTTTACAGAAAGTACATTGTTGATAATCTGAAAAACACAGTGAGGCAAAATACGTACTACCACTAAAACCAAACATGACTGCATAGACATGGTCTCCCCCTATGCATCATTTTTAAGCTTTCAAAATATTTCCTAGTATTTCCCAGTGTGTTTTGTTGTCTATGTGCATTTTAAAGCAAAAGGCTTGTTCATATTCACCTACCTTTTTTATATTCTAAAATAGTTTGAGGCTCCATGTGGGATCTGGTAGCATGGTTGGAAGTAAACAGCTTTAGACTTGAGCTTCACTTTGATGTATTCCAATTACTGCCTAGTTATTTTAATTTCAAGAAAAAAGAAATGGTTCAGGAACTCTATTAGAACCTAGGGGGAAGTACAGAGATGCAGTATTGCCCATAGACACCAGATTAGGTCTGTATGTTTGTGAATTGGAGGCTTGTTACTTTTTATGTAGTGTTCACTGCTGTTAAATTCTTTACAGATATGTTACATTGTAATAAAAGGAAATTGTGATATGGAGAGTAATTTACTTATTCTAAATGAATAAAATACTGCTACTGTGAAATATTGCTAAGAATACTTTTTATCTGCCAGTCAGTGGAAGTACAATATTAATTTAAATGTAACTCCCTGGACACTTAAAGTTTGAGGTTTCAAGAGATCATTTTCGCCATATTTTGAGAGTGTATGTAAGGAAGAAATAATTATTCTGTCTGGTTCCGTGAGTAGATTTGGCTTTACAGATATTTAGCTTCAATTCTTGACTTAGAACTTTTTGAATAGCTAGCAACTTTTTTATAACTTAAAAGGTAAATATAGAATAAGTACAATCTTGCACATGCTCACATTATTTAGAGCCAATTTCTTGTAAAATGTGATTTAATACTATGCATGCATCATGATTTCATTTTTCTTAAATGATTCACAGTCTACAACTATTCTTGCTTATTATAACAGCAATTGATAAATGAAATCCAAACCATCAGCTTACATTTATAATTTGGACCTCTTGATTATGTTTCCTGAGGAAAAAAAAGTTTTCAAAGTGCATCTCAGATCTTGTATATTAGTTGCCAAATTTTGGGAATAGACATGGACAACAGGTAGTTGAGCTGGCCAGAAAGGAAAACTTAATCCTTTGGTCTGGAGTTTGTGCAATAGAAAGAACATATTGGACCAAATTCACACTAGAACGTTTCATTATGTCCCCCTTATTGTGAACAAAATATGAACAAATGGCATATCCATAGCATTTCTTCAGATCAGCTAGCTATTTACATATTCACAATCCTGCTTTGCAAGGAAATCCAACAGCATCTGACAATTTGGATTTATGTAGGGAAAATCTGATCCTAGTAGAGACCCTAATTAGGTGAAATGCTAAATAGATAGGACCTGGGCAAGAAAAAAATTAAGACTGGCAAGCTAAGCTGAGGATAGCTGAAAATATAACTAAGGGCAAAACTTGTAGTTCACTGAATTTCTATCATATAATGAGACATTGTTTCAATGCAAAAATAATCTCAGTTGGATTATATGTTGGGCCATAATCTGCAGTTTATACTTCCACTTCCTCTGGAGGATGTGGCTGGATTGTTTAAAGGACCCTTATCTGATTTTATTATTAAGCTTCCCTGAATCTTGGTAGAAGATTAAAAAAATCTAAAAAATAAAAAAGTATTATTGTCATAATAGAAGATTTTAAAAATCCTTTCATATGCTTGGAAGGACCCTCAATATGGCAGAAACCATCTTGAGAAAATGATGGGAACCTTCTCCGACATAGTATTTTGCTTTACTATGGAATGTCCAATAGCTAAAACTTAAGGGATAATTAATTCAGTAACTCACAAATCATATTAACTATGAGAGATTGGGGAAAGTCAGGGAAGGAATTGGTCAAAAATAAAGAGATGGTCATTGGCAGCTTATTTCATAAACTATGTAGCCCAGGTAGAAAGAAGTCTGGAATAAACATAACTCGTTATGAATGTAAGTGTGAAATTCCTTTTTCAGTTTCTAAAATTCTATTTTACCCTATATTGACACAGTAGTTCCTGCTATTTTGGTCGTGACAACTGTAGGATTTGACACTAATTCTGACATTTATTTGAGTGTATGAAACCAGCTACCATGGTTTGTAAATTTGTATATTTAAATTTGTGCAATAGTGGTTTATTTAAGTAATCTAGTCCTTTTTTATTTCTTGGAGATGTGTGTTAAAATTTCAGATATACATTAAAATATTTGATTATCTTTAAATCATGGATGGACACCCTTTAATTTTACTTCTTTGTGAGTCTGGTAGGAGCTCATCCCACTTTTTCTCAATGTCTAACAGAACAGTCATTAGCTTGACTTTGGAAAAATATCCAGCAGTGTAATGGGTGAGGTGGGGTGTAATGAAGCGCCATAATCACTACTGAGGCCTAGAAGTTACAATTTGCTTCATCTAGGAGAGTTGAGCAGGGATGACTGAAAGGAGCAGCACCCTTCTCCCATGTACAACAGAAGTTCTGTTAGTACAGCCATAGCATGCTATGGTCATGGATGGTTGCATTATTTAAAAAGTCCCCCCCCTTCTTTTTTTTTTTAAAAAAATCCTACTTTAGGACAGCCTTTTGGCATGCCTGGGCTTCAATGAGTGAAGAGGAATTAAATAAGGCGTATAAAATACATATTAGAGTTAATGTATGTAAATAACAAATGTATATGTGTCTGGGTTTGTGTGCATACATATACATTCACATACACAATATACATATACATCAGGAATGGAGACTATAGCTAGGGAAAGATGGGAATAGATGTGACAGTGTGAAAAAAGTATGTAGAGTTAACGCATAAATTTCTGCTGGCCTGGGACCAACTTTTTTCTTCTGGCCTCTCTTGCTACATGGTTATGTTTGGGAAGAAAGAATTAGTATAGAAAACAAAAATATTTTTCTAATGAAAACTTATGGCATGTTCTAAGAAGAGTATGGCTCAATAGAAAATGCCAATGGTCAACAGCTGACTCTTAAATTGCATATTTTGAATATTGAAAATAGTTTTCATTATCTTGACCTGAAGAAACACTATGTAGATGTGTTTCTTATTACAGTATAAGTAGTACAACTTGTCTTACGACTGCTGTTGAACCCAAAATTTCTATTGCTAAGTGAATTTTACCCCATTTTATGACCTTTCTTGCCACAATTATTAAGTGAATCATTGCTGTTGCTAAATTAGTAATGAGATGGTTAAGTGAACATAGCTTCCATATTATCTGCTTGTCAGAAGATCATAAAAGGTGATCACATGACCCCGGGATACTGCAACTGTCATATAAATATGAATCAATTGTCAGTTGGCATCTGAAATTTGATCAAATGACCATGGAGATGCTGCAATGGTTTAAGTGTAAAATGGTCATAAATAACTTTTTTCAATGCTGTTGTAACTTTGACTGGTCCACTAAATGAACTGTTGTAAATCAAAGAGTACTGTACTGGAATTCAGCCTTATTAAGCAATTTATTACTAAGTAGATAGTGTAGATTATTCCTGTACTATATAGCAGTCCCAATTTCACTCCCCCCCCAATCCATTTCTCTTCAAAGTTAATTCTAATATGTGAGTATGGCTTGCCTACCAGCTTACAGCTTATCGTGTGTGTATGTGTGTGTGTGTGTGTGTGTGTGTATACATGTTTAGCACCAATATGTATCTGAAATAAAAATAATATTTATTGAATGTATGGATATAGATCAAAATAGTCAGTGAGAAATCCCATTAAGAAAATTAACTGACTCCTCATGGGTCAATTAATTTTGTCTATACAGAAACAAATGTATATGTGCATGCTCTACAATAACTCTCATTGAGATTAATAAGTCCAGCTGCTTTTATGTTGGGAGTGTATTAGGTTAACACAGATTTCCCTTTTAGTCACTCTTTTGAAGTTCAAGAAGAGGATGCAGAAATGCCTAAGTGATTTATTTGAATTTGTCTAATTTATGGTATTCCTGTTCTAAAGAAAATATTTACTCCAAATGACATGGCAGAATAGAAAAGATAAGGAAAAGAGAGAAAACAAGTAAATGTGCTATATTTTAAGTTTTGAAAGCAGTTTGTTTTGTAGTTTACATGATAAGAAGAAAAGTTGATGTTTCATATTCTTGAAAAATGTAATGTGTTACAGATGGTTAGAATCCTGCAGTATTCTTGTCATCTTAAACTAGCAGAAGAAATAATTGAAGGCTTGTTTTGGGTTTGAAGTCATAATAGCAAAGATTGGATTTTCATGTATGGCAGAGCAAAAACTAGCTTTCAGTAAAGAGTCAGTGGAATGTGCGTCTGTATGTGTGCTTTTTAACCCGCCTCCTCATGGCAGCATTTTGGAGGATTTGTAGTATTTCCTTCTATACTTTTATATACCACATCAATAAGGGTCATTCCTATCTCTTCCCACTTGGCAGTCTGACTTAAAAAAGTGAATAAGTGAAAAAAAAACTCTTTGATTGATATGTGTAAAAGAGACCTGAGATGAGTTGAGAATAGCTATCTATATCTGTTGTTACTTTTCCATCGATATTTAGTTCAAAAACTACCATTGCTTGAGATGGTTCTGCCTTCAGAGAGGTGGCTCACCATCTTTGCCATCCTACAGTTGTTGTTTATCTGAGTCTGGCAATCGTGCTCTTTTTTCTTCTTCAAGCACTTGATAAAGGCTGGATAAATGGATGCTATGATTATAATTGCTTAGATGTACAGATGTGCGCCAATGATACTTTAAAGTCTATGGTCGAATATTATTTTTCATTCTATACCAGATTTTACTTAGCACCAACCAGGAAGCTGTATCCCATATCAGAGGTCTTTTGGTGTTGGAATAATGGCAGGATGTTCAGTAGAGAGTTACAAAACTTGGCTCTGTTGGAAAGTCAGTTGGTATTTTGGCCTGTGGGAAATTGAGCCTTTTCAGAGTGATGAAAAGTTGTTTTCATTCATGCAAAGTTATCAGTGTGCTAGTAGTGTTTGTTGAGCCCAAGTATCTAGCATTTTTTTCCATCAGTGTGTACCAGCTAATGCTGCCTACATCATGCTCCTACTTACAGTCCTATCAGGTTTCTTGTATTTACTTTTGTCAGTGAATTTTCTTCTTTGTTGAGATCACTCCTGGTTTTGCTTAAGGTTTCTGAAATGAGTTGAAATTTAAGCATCATGGTGGATTCCAATGTTTTTGAACATTGGTATTAGATCAAATTTATCTTCTAGGGGTCACTTGGCATATTCATATTGGTTTCAGACATGGAAAAGGGAATATTTTAAAGTAAAGAGGTAGATTGCTTTAAACTCTGAGTTATGGGAAAAATCCTTCAAGGAAGGGAATTCAGGAAAAACAAAACAATGTGGAACAGAAAGTATACACAGTTTTAAAGATACAAATGCATCTTCAGAGATCTTCCATAGTCTTGTGCTTTGAGGCTTGTTTGCATTTGGGAAGAGAAGCCTACGAACAAACTTAAAAGATTGGGTTCTTCCGCCCCTTGTGAATACTTAGTACGATTGCCCTTGCATTCAGAGGTTTTACCAAAATGTTTGACAACATGTATGGGAATTTTTTGATGTTGTACTGTTAAAATTCTAGTTATATCATTTTGGTTATGTACTATATAAACATTTTATATCTTTTATGTATCACTTAATAGAAAGTACTATTTTCCTAAATTTGCTTTTTTTGTGGAAAAAATAGAGAATACCAAAGAAAATAATTCCCTTTCCCAGTGTTTTCATAGCAGACAAATCTTGATTTCCATTTTTCTTGTGGCTGAATCTGTTCGCTTTCCAGTTTTTGTGCTTTTTACCACAAGAGCTGGAATAACTCTTCCTCCATGCTGTATTTTTGGGAGTATGAAATTCTGTTCAAAAGACATCTCTAGTTTATGTTTTGGACATCTGTATCTACATTTTTAAAATGTAAAGAAAACTTGTAATAAAATCTTACTTGATTTTATTGGATTGAGATTAGCAAAGTTAGCCTCTGTGTACAGCAATTTAAATTTTCAGCTGCCAGGCCTGCTTGTCTTTTGACGATCTCTTCTTCATCTGATGGTGCTAATCCCAATTGTCATGGGTCATATGATCAATATTTTTGTATTTTTTTTAAAATGTACAAATTCTTTACATTTCATTCATTGTACAGCATTCTAAAAAGAAGCTATTTATATGTCATGTGATTTATATGCACATGAGTTTGTGGTAGTTTGCACAGATTTCAATAGAAACATAGCCAACATGTTTTAAAGAAGTAGCTATTTTGAATGAGCTTTACTTATTTTGCTCTTAATATTCATTTGGTTTGATCAAATTGGGTCATTTGGGCATACAATTCAATGATAAATTTAAAGAAAATTGGATTACAAAAGCAATAAATAATAATAATAATCTGTTAGATATTCCCTTTTGCTTCAGTTCTGCAGTGTGAGAGAGCTTAACACAGCCAAACCCTTGGGAGGGAAAAGCCCTTAAAGAAAAGGCATAACACTTCTGGAGAAGAGAGTTTCTGATTATAATGTAAACTGACTTCACTAGATATCTGATCCACTTGGATAATTACATTTCCATGTGACAATTAAAATAATAATGAACATTTTTTTAATCTGGAAAGAAGTGTTGCATTTTCTTGGATTCAAAATACATTAACCTTAGAACTAAAATGCTGTTGGGAAAAGAGACATGCAGATGTGCACACATTTTTTAATATTTGTTTTTTTATATAATTGTTCACTCAGGGAAGCCATTTGTTAAAAGAATATCAAACCAAATATTGCTCAATGTATACGACTGGTATGATGCCAAAGGGAACGAGAGAAAAAGTATTTCTATAGAACCCAGTATTGATACAAATTTCACCCTTTTTGTTATTACATTGTAGCATAACATGTACATAAAGGGGTAGTGCATGGTTTATGACATCACAATGCACATTTTTTTTTACTTTAACAATTCCTTGACTTGCTGTAATGCCTTGAATAAATGGATAATATCTACCATTACAGTTCACAGAATTCTAGACTGTGAATGAATGTAATGGATGTAAATTAAACTTTCACTTATGTAGGAAATTGTACAACTCAAATAGATACATTTAAATAAATTCGTTTCTGCCATTTTAATTGCTGTTGAGTCTTATATATATATACCCCAAGTTAGTAACCTCCTTAGTGTAATCATCTACCTCCTTTTCTTCTGAAATTTGGGAAGATATGTCTCTACAGAAGAGGTAGATATGCCAGCAGATATTGTCTAATTCTATCTTAAAAAGTATGCAATTAATACAAATGTTAACTGCTAATAATGTTTAGAACTTAAATAAAAGTGAGTCTAAATTCTGGTTCCTTTGTAATTAGTTATGTAAAATTTTGTTCATATGGCACGTTTATAATATATAAAACTTTTATAAGTGTTACGCATCCAGAATCAGGCAGGATTTACAGACCTTGTTCAGCCATGAAGACTTCCTTAAAATATCTTGCCTGTCAGAAATTTAATATAGTTAATCTGTAGAGAAGTAGTTTAGCCAGCAAATGTAACTTCATTCTGCTGAAAATCCCCCACAATTTTATTGGTACTTTACTTCTTCAGATAAAAGGTTTTTCTAAAAAAAAAAAAAAAAAATCAGTGTTTTCCTATTCTAGATTATAAAGGGCAAAAATCTAATCTCAAATGGGCTCCTGAGTCAAAGGAAGTAACTTGCAATTTAGTTTGAGTAAAATTCTGCTTATTCACATTGGGTCTGATTGAAATTACCTAGTCAACACAAAGTTTTAACCATAGAATTTGTATGTCTTCATATAAGAGAAAATTCACTTATAATAGTAACTATTAGAATATGTTATGGTATTATATCATGCAAAATGTCTTATAAGAATTTATTTACCTTTATAGCTTACACTTTAATATTTCTTGCGAACATTGTCAAAAGGATTTAAACTGAATCTTGAAAAAGGAGTTTTATTTTCAAGAAAACAATTTATAAAATATTAGAGAAACGCAAGCATCCTTTTATTATGTAGGATTGTCATTAATATAGTGTAATTACTTGGAATGTGTAATAGAAACTAGGAACTTCGTAGTTAAAATTCATGAATTTCCATGAATTTATTAGATTATTAGTAACTATCTTAACTCCAGTTGTTGTTATGTAATAAAGCAATGGGACTGCTAATGAATGTGCATCATTTTATAAAGATTATGCACATTCTTTTAATGATACAAATATTGTCAATTAATGTTATCCTATATTTGTTACTACTTTTGTAATGATTAAAATGAAAATGATGTTATGATTTCTGAACTGTTAAAATAATGGTTTTTAGCAAATTATTTATTTAATATGTATCCTGACTTTATTATTTTTACAAATAACTCAAGGCAGTGAATATATTCAATACAACTCCTCCTATTTTCCCAACAACAATCCTACAAAGTGGGTTGATTAAATCACTGAGAGAGTGTATAGTTTGTTTAAAAATGGATGTTTTAAATTGTTCTCTCTGCAAGATGTAAAAACAATGTCTTAAGTACCAAATACACATATTCATTTTCAAAATATTTGGTTTTTTCACTTTAAAAAGTGAGAGTAAAACATTGTACAAATAATTTTTGGTTTATTAACAGGTAAAATATTATAGACACTTGGCACCTGATCATCTCCTGCAAATATGCCATCGACTTGGACCTCTTCTAGAGCAAGAAATTCCTCAAAGTGTCCCAGGAGTTCAAACACTATTAGGAGCTGGAAGACAGTCTTTGCTCCGCACAAATAAAAGTATGAGTATGCAAAAAAAAAAAATGGCTTGATCATCTTTTTCACTATGTTTTTATGCTTATATTTGTTTTTTTTAATATTTAAATAGGCTGCAAACATGTTGTGTGGAAGGGTTCTGCTCTTGCCGCATTGCATTGTGGGAGACCTCCAGAGTCACCAATAAATTATGGCAGTCCTCCCAGTACAGGTAAGAATGCTATTACATAATTGTAGAATGTTGGCAATGTAATACTGTATCTGTGGTGATAGTTTTTAGCATGTACTTTCTCCTATGTACAGTAGGTTTCTTTAAAAACTTGTGTATGTTAAATCTGATTTTAGGTTTTAAGAAACAGTCTTAAGCAACCAAAACTGACTGGATATTTCTGTATGTATTTAGGAAGCCTATCTGGGCAGTATAGAATTCTGACACCTCTCCCCCAAAAAACATTTTGGTATCGGGAGCCTTTTATAACATTCTGGTTTTTTTGTTGTCATATTATTGCTAAAAGTTTTTGAAGGATTGTTGAAATGAAGTTTATACCAATTTTTTCCTCTTGTTTTGGAAGGATCAGGCCTTGATTCTGAAGTTCCCCGAACTCTATAAGAATTGGGTTATATTTCACTACCACTCATTCAGCAATCATTTGAAGTTATGATGTTGTTGAACAAGGGGCACTTACAATTGTTTTTGTAGTTGCATCCATTGCAGTATTATCACATGTCCTGTGATTGGGTATTTGGCTATTGGCATCTTGCTCACAATTACAACATGCAGCATCCTATTATCACACGATTGCCATTTACACCCTTCACTGCCAGCTTCCAACAAGCGAAGTCAATAAGGAAATTGGCAATAGTTGCAATTGGCAATCATGGCACTTTGGGATGCTGGGATTACACATGATTCGTCTAACAGCTACTGAAACTGCTGGAACTGTCAGAAGTTGGTGCAATGATATGTCACCCCTTACAACTATGTAGTTTAACTTAGTTTCTGGTCCCAATTACTATTAGTAAACAAGGACTATCTGTACCTAGAACATTTCAGTTGGGTGTCTAACCTGGGTTAGCAAGATTTTAGATTTAATTTTAGATTTCAGGGCTCACTAGATCTGAGTATATTCCCTCCATAGTTCTGGATGAGGTTGCACTAATCCAAATGGAACCAGTGCACAACATGGAGGGCCTCCTGGATTCATAGCTCCTGCTTGAGTAGTAGGTGGCAACCATGGCCAGGAGGACTTTTTCCTGGACCAGGAGGTATTGTCATGATTACTTATGCCTTGATCCCAAGTAGATTTCTCAAAAGTGTTGCACATGGGGTTGTCCTTGAAGAACATGCAAAAGCTGCAGTGGCATGGGCAGTTGAGGGTAAACCTCAGTGTGCTTGGGCTATCCATCTGCTCTATGCGATACATTGGCTTTCATTGTGCTTCTGGATGCAAATCAAGGGGCTAATCAGCTGATTGTTTCTACTGATTGGCCAATGGGCAACTATATAAACTGAATTTAAAAAAAGACTCTGGAAAAATACTAGTAGTAAAATAAAGTAAATGTCCTAATGATATAAGAGCATGGTTTCATGTAACTTTACAGATCTGGTGTTCATGATCCCAAGATTTTTCTGTTCCATAAAGGATCAGGAAAGATATGACAAGTTAATAATTTCCTTAATAATTTTAACTGGGGAGGTAAAAAGAGGATTGTGCCTTTAGAATGCTTTCTTACACTGCAGAGAAACCTTCCTTGATATGCCTTAGAGCAGATTGTTCACTCCTGGTTTAAAAAACAACCAGAATTCATGTTTATGTCTGAATTGCAAGAATTACTTAATACAGAAATGACTTCCAATGACTGGTATTCCTGCCTTGGCTGAACTGAAGTTAAACTATGTTTAACTAATCACAATTTATTAAGCTTAGATATTCAGAACTTCATTTTGTAAAAAATTATAATATTTTGATTTTTTTTATCTTTGCACATGGCAGAAAAAGTTGGGGAAAAGTATTGTATCTTCATAATGGTTTGTGACTTCTGAATTATACTTTAAATTATATCTGAATAGTCTCTTGAGTAAGAAAACAGTTGGTTGCTGTTGTTGCTGCATTTATTTGTGGTTTTAATAACATTGAATTGGCATATTAATTACATTAGAATTTGCTATACAATTTGAGTTATAGAGGATTAATTAAAATTTGTCTGCTCTTAAAAAATTAAAATTACTAGCTGAGATAGTTGACATAAATTTCTTAACATATAAATGTGCCACTGGAGCATTCTATTTTAATCAATTTTGAACAAAAATATTTTAAGATTTTTTTAGAAATTAACAATAAATTAACAGAATAACATTGTTGGAAGGAACCTTGAAGATCTTCTGGTTCAAACCCCTGCTCAAGCAGGAGACCCTAACATTTCAGACAGTGTTGGGTTCCTGTATGCTGTGATCGGGCCAGATGTCCACCTTGGGCACGCACACTGCACACGTATGCGCACGTGACTGCCCTGCGAAGCCCCAGTGGCTTGGCGAGGTTGTGCAGGTGCCATACGCTTTTTCCCTAAAAAAGAGGTAACGAATGCAGGTGAGTGGATGGGCCCACCGAAACATTGTTCCGGTACGGTGGCCGCTGCTCCCAGCGGCCACTGGTACATCATACTGCCCGGAACCCACCACTGATTTCAGACAAAGGGTTGTCCAATCCCTTCTTAAAAAGCTCCAGTATAAATCTGGTTTTACTAGGCTTTATAAAGTGCTGCTAACATTCCATGTGATCTTGATTCTATTCCTCTATTAATGCAATCTTGGACTGCATTTGGCTTTTTTGTAACATATAGCAACAGTTTATATTGTATGTCAATATGGGATATGTACAGAATACATTACAGTTATGAAGTCAAATACGTTAATTGTAGAATATTTGATAATGTAACATATAAACATTGATCTATGACACTATTGTTTGGAAAAGTGGAAATGTAAAAGATCATTTTGCAAATGGGACATGTCAAAGGCACGGTGATTATTTCTACTGAACAACCAAAATAATAAATTGTCGCAACCATTTTAAAGAATAATTTCATGAAATTATCAGAATAGTTTGTCTTCAAATAGCTATTCTTTGCTTAAAACTAGGAAATGCTTTATTCTGGTTTTGGTAGTTTTTATTTGGTAAATACAAAAGCTGTGAATTTGCTCTTTGTCCTGATAAGATATCAACTAAGTATGATTATGATGATTTGCTAATACAATCAAGAATATATTGAGTTACATTAAAACTTATATAATTAATAAAATATTTTGATTTGTTAGTAATTATGCATTATTGTTGATATCTATCTATCTATCATTGGTCATATAGAAAAATCATAATATATCACTATGAAATAACCTGGGATTCATGATTTAAAATATATGAATTAGCAGATGGCAGTATTTGAAAAATTGTTTCTAACTTTGCATAAGTAATTAAAGAAAGCCGGAAGAAATAGTTTCATTTGTTTTATCCCAGGATTATGTGAAGTATGTTTAAAGAAGCAGAATTACAGAAGCCATCAGAAAAATTAGATTATGATCTTAATATAAGCTTAGATATAATATAAAACATTGTTTTTGGTGCTTTAACCAGGAATGCTTAAGGTAAGGCTCTATAGCCCACATGTGCTTGTTTATTAAACAAGGAGTTTTGGCTTGATATGGCATGCAAGTATATAAATAAAAAACCTTTTTATCTCCATTGAGCAAATTCAATCAGTTACAGTAATTATAATGGCATCATAAGTAGTAGGAGAAAAAACTGGTAATAATCACTAAATATTTAGTGATTTGACAAATCAAAGTGCCATACAGGTAGGCCTTAAATTACAATTCTAATTGGGACCACTAAGTGATGCACATGACTGAATTACTAAGCAATGGCGATCCCATCCACTCCCTTTTCCTTGTTAACTAAATCCCACCAGTCATTAAGTGAGGACACGCCATTATATTAGCCATTCCAGGCTTGGTTGCTTCCTGCCCTGAGCCTTGGTAAAGCAGGGACTGCATCCCTTGCCTCCTCTTCCATTCCACCCCCTCCCCCCCAAACTACCTATGTGCTTGTCTGGTAATCAAGATTTTAATCAGACAATCTGTATTGAAATAATTGCACACATATCCAGGCCAAATTAAGCTGTGGTTTTACTTGCAAACCTCAAGTCTAAAAGAGCATAGGCATCTATATAGGCAAAAGTACTTCCTTAAGTTGTCTTGGACTTGATCAAATAGAACAAGAATTTAATTGTTACATTTTAGTTACATGCATTATTCATTGAATTATACTCAAAGGTATTTTCACATTATTGCAGTCTATTTAGAAGTTGATAATTGTTTCTAGTCCCAAGTTCTCCTTACACAGATGACTGCTAATAACTGAGCATCTTTCACTCTAAGGGAAATATATTGGACAGATCTGTGATTTTTTGAAGTGCAATAATTTTTCTGTTTATTTCCATTGTTGAGACCTATGAAGTGGTATGTATAGGTAGTCCTCGACTTACACCAGTTCATTTAGTGATCGTTCAAAGTTACAACAGCACTGAAAAAAGTGACTTAAGACCATTAGTTACAATTATGACCTTTGAAGCATCCCCATGATCATCATGCGATCGAAGTTCAGATGCTTAGCAACTGACTCATAGTTATGACCGTTGTAATCACCTTTTGCAACCTTCTGACAAGCAAAGTCAATGGGGAGGCAGAGATTAACTTAACAACCAGGTTACTAACTTATCAACTAGCAGTGATTCACTTAACAATTGTGGCAAGAAAGGTTGTAAAATGAGGCAAAACTCACTTAAATGTCTCACTTAACAACATAAATTTTGGGCTCAATTGTGGTGGTAAGTTGAGGACTACCTGTATTTGTTACATTCTGACAAATTACTGTGTAACAATATGTTTAATGACAGAGATTTGGGGGAGATAAGATGCCTTCCTAGAATGAAGTTATGATAGATTTTATTCGTAATCTACTGCGGTGCTTATTGTAATTGTTCATTACAAACATAATTTATTTACATGAATTATGCATACAAATAACACCTGAAATCTTTATTTATTACTTAACAAATATATCTCTTTTTGAATATATATCTAAATATACATATTTTTTATAGCTGAAACTATCTTTTCAAGAAAACTTAATGGAAAATACAGACTGGAACACCTTATTCCAACTGCTGTGTATCAGCATATGAAAATGCATAAGCGAATCCTGGGACATTTGTCTTCAGTGTATTGTGTAACTTTTGATCGGACTGGTAGACGGATATTCACAGTAAGTGCAGATTCATTAAAATATTTAAAAATGTATTTCTGCAGTGTAAGAGAAGTAGAGTGATGAGTACGAATTAAGAAATAAAATGAAAGAAAAATAAATGTTTTGTTTGACAAACCACCAGAAAGAGGGAGAATGTAATTGATGAGAATTAGTGGAATTGAGAACAAAAGGGCTGAAATAGACATTACAATATTTTTATTGACAATTTGAACTTACAAACAATATGTTCTGAAACTCAATGCATCCCTTGGGTCTCCTTTACTTTTCTTAACCAATATTATATTCTTCTTTCCCATACCTGTTTGGAGAGAGATATAATAAGCTTGAACCATTTGCTTTGGATAGTTGAAGTAAATGATGGTGGTTATAGTAGCAGCTGATGATGCTTCCAGCCAGCATTTTCTTCTGCAGTAAATGAGAGCAATGCTTGAGATGATTTTATTGTAATTTTTACTAGGTATCATTAAGATAGGTAAACAACATTTTCAATAAAGAACAAACGTAACACTCTTATTGAACATTGTACTGCTTTCCAGTGAAAGAATTAAAATGTACTGTCTGTCTGAAAAAAACATTTGTTATTCTTTGCTGAGCTACTTTCTACTTATCTGTTAAGAATGTATAAATAATAGTAGTGATGGGAAATCTTTGCCTTAATATACTGAGAAAAAAATATTTGCAGCCCTTCTTGGACAGAGTTTCTGACAATTAATGCAGTATTTGGAATTAACAGTATTTTTCTTCCCTAGTTTTTAGCATGTGTAATAGCTGTAATGAGGCAGGTCAGTGTTATATAAATAACTTTTTCTTTTATTTCCATGTAATTAGATTTAAGAAAATCATAATACTTCAAGGCATTTAAAGTACTTAAATTCAAACAGACCTTTATCTGTGTGCTCTTTTGAACACTCAAAAGTGAGAGAAAGGAGTCTAGTATATTGGGGAGGTTAAAATTATGCTATACAGTATACATGTGGGAGGATTTCAAGTAATCTTTCTTATCTAAAGGATTCCTTGGATCTAACGGAAGATCTCATAGTCTAGCTAACCTTATAAATAAATACATATTGATGATTAATCTCTTTATAGGGTTCTGATGACTGTCTTGTGAAAATCTGGGCAACAGATGATGGACGTTTGCTTGCTACTTTAAGAGGACATGCAGCCGAAATATCAGACATGGCTGTTAATTATGAGAATACCATGATTGCTTCAGGGAGCTGTGACAAGATGATCAGAGTATGGTGTCTACGAACATGTGCTCCTTTGGCTGTTCTACAAGGACACAGTGCATCTATAACATCTCTACAGGTAAAATCGATGAAATAGATGAATAGATTTAAAATTTTGGAGGCAAGTTAACCAATAAGGAAGTAAAACAGTTTATGCTACCTAATTCGTATTCTTTTTCATGTACAGTAGTGTAATTAAGTATTATGCATTGTCTAGACAAATTTATAATTGAATTACTTTTTTCCACTATTGTGAAAAAAATGAAACTAGGAAAGAAGGAAAAGCGTATGTGTGGTCATACATTAAAATATTATCCATGGGAGAGAGAACTATTGCAAAGAGTTTTCGGAGAGAGCATTGCATTTGGTTACTGCTAAATTTTTATAGAAGTGGTGGTAATGACACTTTAGTATATTCCAAATGACTTGATTATTCATTTCCTTGCTTATTATAAGTAAAAAAATTACCTAACAGCTTTTTTTTTTTTTTGCAGTTTTCTCCCCTGTGCAGCGGCTCAAAGCGATACTTGTCTTCAACTGGTGCAGATGGCACAATATGTTTTTGGTTGTGGGATGCTGGCACACTTAAAATCAAGTTAGTTTATATCTTCTATTCCTGTACGATTACATGTAGTATTTTGAAGAAACTGTTCAAAATCTGGAAGTTTTTATCAATAAATATTGATAAAATATTTTATCAAAAAGAGCAAAATTGGCTTTTTTTCTGTAGAAAAATGGGGGAAATTTCTGAATTACAAGGTTAGGATTTATAAATGCAGTAGACCATGCATTGATATTAGTAGTTGATATTATATCAACTATTGTGTCATATTGGTTACTTCTGTGCCTTGGAAAACACAAATGCAACTTAATTATCTGAAGGGCTGTGGAGCACTTCAGGTACGGCATCCAAAATATACTTTTGAAGGATGTCGAGTATGGATGTAGCACCTTAAATCAGCTGCCTTTGCATGATCAAATAGATCTGTTGCAGATTAAATGCTAAGCATTTTATAGCCTATTCTTTCTCCTGAAAACTTTTTGATGCTCAGCCAACCATTCAATATTGCTAAGTGGCAACACCTAGCTAACCTTGTTTGCTCTTGAAAATGAAATCAGAATTGGATCTGATTAATACTTGTAAAAGAAGATTGTCAGAAAAAAACATAAGTCTGTTGACTAGTCATATATTCTAGAAAAAACTTCCATTATGTTGCCAAGAAATCTATGTGGATGTGTGCATGAAATCATTAATTTATCTTAACTCTAAGTGGAGAGCCATTAGTATTTTTAGCTTAAACTCTTTTCAGTTTCTTGAAAATGCTGTGCAGTTTAAACGGAATGTCAACTGCATGACCATAGAGTTTAGTTTACACTCATTCTTTAGAAATATCTTAATTGCAAAGCAATACACTTATAGTATGCATTCCTGCTCAGGATGTATACTAATTATGAAATAGACTAAGTTGAACATAATTTAAATTAATGATTTAAATATATTTAAATGAGTAGACTTTAGTTTTCCTATGATAGAGCACTGAAAAGGTGGGGTTTAGATATATGTCAACAGATATTCAGAGATATACAATAGATAGACATATCAGAGAATATAAAAAGGCTGAAATCCTTTGTGGGTGTGCAGTGTATATAGTTCAATAGTTTTTATATCCTGCAGAGGTCCATGGGGTTTTAGTTTAATTCAATGGGAATAAATCAAAATGTTAATGCCAGTTGGGGATATTGAAGTTTCCTCCAGTCATAAAATATCTTTAAATCTAAGCTATTTTGAGTATAAAAATATTTCTAGTCCTTCTTGGACAATTAATGCAGTATTTGGAATTAACAGTGTTGCTCTTCCTTAGTTTTTAGCATATGTAATAGCTGTAATGAGGCATGTAATGTAATGAAATCCAAGCTATTTTGACTATAAAATACACTGGCTTTTGCTGTCTGTCTGTCTACCGTGCTTCCCCCAAAATAAGGCTCAATCTTATTTTCTTTTGCCCGATCCCAAAGCACTAGGTCTTATTTTTGGGGAAACATGCTTTCAGGGTGATCAGCCCAGCTGAGTGCCTCACTCCCTGGCACACAGACAATAGCCAGCAAGCACACAGGGATTGACGGTATCTGGCAGCAGCTACAGCAGCCTACCGGTCCCTTGGTTGGCGCACTCTAGGACTGCACAGAGCGGAGGGCATGGAGTGGAAGGCAGGCAGTCCCAACGCACTGTGCAGGCTGCAGGCAAGCTAAGAGATATGAAGATGAGCTTGTGTCTGCTTGCCGCTCTGGCCCACCACCACTTGGCTTTCTTACCTACACAGTATGTTTGGATCTCCTGCGCCTCTACTTCTGTCTACTGCTTTATAGGTACTCAGTTCGCTTGTGTTGCATAGGCTGCAGTTGCTGCCAGACACTATTGGCCCACGCCTGCTTATCGCCTGCTATGTTGACCACACCCACCCCTTTACTAGGGTTTATTTTTGGGATAGGTCTGATTTTCAGGGAAACTGTCTGTCTGTCTGTCTATATCTATCTATCTATCTATCTATCTATCTATCTATCTATCTATCTATCTATCTATCTATCACATTTTTATCTATAATAAATCCTATTATAAATGATAAACAAATCTAAAACAGAAACTTTGAAAGAGGTTCTCATTCACTTTCTCTCAGAAATGTTTGCTCATATTTAGTTTACTCTTGTAATAATTACTGTTTAATTCAGTTATTTTAAATCACTTTAATATATTTAATTATATATATTTAAATCTTTGCAGTCCAAGGCCAACAAAGTTTACAGAACGGCCAAGACCTGGAGTCCAAATGATCTGCTCTTCATTTAGCGCTGGTAAATTGCACAATTATTCTCCCCAAAATTAATTGTATTACCTGAATATAATGAAAAAATATAATTATTTATAATATATAATATTTATAATTCAAAAATTCCCACTATGATCTTATTCCTGTTAATCCCCAAATGATTCTTAACTGATGCATAAGCGCTTTACCTGCATTTCTATCCTGCTTTTCTTTGGACAGCTGAAAGTGACATACATATAGTCCTTCCACAGTTTTTTCACAACAATCCTATTTGGTAGGTTGTTTGACCAAGAGAAAGGCCCACCCATTGCGTTTTCACTTAACCTTCTGCTGGTTCTCAATTAGCTGGTGCCTATGAAAGTTTAGAAATAATTATGTAATAGTATCTGAATCCATCTTGCTATCTTGAATTCTAATACTTAGCTGAAAACCCATTGTGTAATAAAAATAATTTTAGTCATGTTTTGTTTCTTCATGGGAGAAGCACCCTGGAATAAATTAGGGGAAACAGATGTATGATTGTAGTAGAGAGTCAGTGTGATATACTGCATGTTTGCAGTTGAATGGAACTAATATTAAAAGAACATGGTTTGAGATTATAGTATTATAGTAAATCTCCTTGGCAAATTGATATAGTGATATTTCTTTTATGTTTGCTTTTCTTTAGGTGGAATGTTTCTGGCCACCGGAAGTACAGATCATATCATTAGGGTTTATTTCTTTGGATCAGGTCAGCCAGAGAAGATCTCAGAGTTGGAGTTTCATACTGTAAATACCTTCTCTAAATTGTTTAGCTCTTTGTTTGAAGTAAATTAATAACCTATAGTTATGTTGTTAATTTTTTTCTTGTTCACACAGGACAAAGTGGACAGCATTCAGTTTTCTAATACCAGTAATCGGTAAGCAAATTATTTATATATGAATCTCATGTTCTCTTGAACTACCTTTATGAAAACTGTACTGTTACATAATTGTTAACGTTCAACATGCTGATTTAATTATCAAATTATATAATTAGATATACTTTGAGCATTTTTTTAATTTTGCATACTGCAACATAGTTTATATAGTATGGAAGTTATTTCCCATTACATGTACGTGATATTGTGCTTTACTTAATAATTGATAGATTCAGTGTCTGATTTTGGCTGAATTACTGAAGTAGCCTAAGGTTTGTTTATGAGAAAGATACTTATAGATACATATTTCACAACAAACTTTGTTTCTGAAAGGTGTTGTAAGAAAGCCTTCATTAATTTTATTGATACTTTCTTTTTATTCTTGCATGGATAGGTAGGATTGTGCCAAGCTTGAAAAGGTGCTTTGATTTGAAAAAGCTTCAATAAAAGCATACTGTTAAAGCAGAAACCTGTTTTGAAGTCATACATCAAATCGGGTAGCTATAAAATGATATGAAGATTTGAGATCTTCAGTACACCAGGATTTGCAGTAGGCACAAAAAACATTGTAACATCATTTCTTTATTTAAAGGATGCCAAGGGGATTTGAATGATTTGATCAGTTTTATCACCTTGTTAAATCCTGCTTTGGTCTTCATTCAATTTTTCAGCTTACAACTTCTTTTCGGCAGCCTGTTACAAATCCTAATTTTGCTCTCTCTTGTGCTAATGGAATATTACACAACTGGGAATTTAATTTAACCCTCACTCTGAATATGGGTTGAAGGCTGTTAAACCTAGTCCATGCTATTGGATGAAGCCTCATTTGGCATGATTATGTTTGACCTTCTACCACTGTACCATAGTTTATTTTATATTATATATAAATATATTTTATATATTTTAACTTACTGCACCTGTGTATGGTTTGCCAATTGCGCAGTGGCAGATAGGACAGCACTCCAGAGGGTTAACATTATTGTCCAGATGATCATTGGTTGCCCTCTCCCCTCTTTGGGAGAGCTTTATATAGATCCCGCTGCCTTAAGAAAGTTCAAAACATTCTTAAAGATCCCTCTCACCCTGGTCACCTTTTTTTGAACTATTACCATTTGGCAGACGGTACAGGATAATAAAAACAAGGACAAATACGCTGAAAAACAGCTTCTATCCCAAGGCAGTAACTATATTGAATTCTACCGTATAGTGCAATATTAATGCAATATCGGGTTTTCAATTCAATTATATAGAATGTGAAGGATGTGTATTTGTGTTGTTATTTTTATAGTTATAATGTACACTAAAGATGGCATTTAACTTCATTGTACGAGATGCAATGACAAAGTAAATTAAACTATGACAAGGTTTATTTCTTATGGCTGTTCGTTTTTTAAAATATTTTTTAAGATTAGGGGTAACAAGGTTGTGAAATCTACTTTCTCTGTTCCACCTTCTTTGGATTACCTATATTTGTGAGATATTTTCATGATGCCATTCTATTAAAATATTACCATTGAGTCATGATTGCATATTTGAAGTATAATAGTGATGAAGGGATTTTCTCCCAAGAAGGTATTTGCCAAGCCAACTACCCCAAGTTTGTAATACAGGTAGTCCTTGACATATGACCACAATTGAGCCAAAAATTTCTATTGATAAGTGAGACATTTGTTAAGTGAGTTTTGTTCCATTTTGCAACCTTTCTTACCATGGTTGTTAAGTGAATCACTGCAAGTGTTAAGTTAGTAACACGGTTGTCAAGTGAATCTAGTTTCCCCATTGACTTTGCTTGTCAGAAGTTTTCAAAAGGTGATCACATGACCCCAGGACACCACAACCGTCATAAATATGAGCTAGTTGCTGAGTGTCTGAATTTTGATCACATGATCATGGGATGCTGCAGTGGTCGTAAATTTGAAAAATGGACAATCACTTTTTTCAGTACTGTTGTAACTTTAATGATCACTAAGTGGACTGTTGTAAGTCAGGGACAACCTTAATTGCCTAGTTTTTTATCCAATGGTGTCACGTTTCTAAATTATTGAACACTATTCTAGAAAAGCAAGGTAACTATTCACTCTCATGCCTAATGGTCACTTTCTTTCAGCCCAATTCACCTGACAGTTGTTATTGTGACAAAACTAGGAGGAAAGAGTATTGTATGTGCTCACCACCTTCAATTATTTTTTAAAATAAAAAGGCGGGAAATAAATGCTACTGTTACAAATCAAGTGGAAAATAATTTTTCACATTGGTTTTGAAAACGTTTGCTTTTAATTTGGAATTTTCTGCATCGTTTCTGCACAATTTTAATTTGCTGGTCAATTTCCAGACAATTTATCTTAGAAGATGTTAGGGAATGTTTTCAAAATCTATTCCAGGAAACCTGGAATATAGCAATAGCAATAGCAATAGCAGTAGACTTATATACCGCTTCATAGGCCTTTCAGGCCTCTCTAAGCGGTTTACAGAGAGTCAGCATATTGCCCCCAACAATCTGGGTCCTCATTTTACCCACCTCGGAAGGATGGAAGGCTGAGTCAACCCTGAGCCGGTGAGATTTGAACCGCTGACCTGCTGATCTAGCAGTAGCCTGCAGTGCTGCATTTAACCACTGCGCCACCTTGGTACCAAATAAGCAAGCTTATTTGGTACTTTTTTCATGCCAAAGTATAAGGCAACTAAATGTGTTTTACTGTTTCCTCAATATATCTTTCCAATGAATATTTTTCCCCCAAATTGAATGTTCAAGCAATTTGAATTGAATAAGTTTGCCTTCAAAACAGGAATCAAAACATGCCCTTTTCATATCTTGAATCATAGTTAATCAGGTCCCATTTACATGGACCTAGGAACATTTCTCTCCATATAGGGAAAATTATGTATTTTGTGAGTAAGAATTTTTCAAGTGGTTCATGCATGCTGTAGTTTGTGTTGTTTTACACGTGCATGTGCGCACACACACACTTTAAGAAGGATTATGATCCTTCTTTAAAAATGGGAAATGGAAATGATCTATGTGTGGGGAGTGTTATGCAAGAAACACATATTAACTACATGTGAATATGTAAAATTAAATTAAAAACTATTATGTTTTTTTTCTGCTGGTTTGTTCTTTTAAGTAGAAGGAATAGCAGTATTATATAAACATTGATAATAACATATTCTGTTAAAAATCTTTTTAATGTCTATAGTTGATTAGATACTTAAATAAATAATAATACTCTTGACTATAGTTTCAAGGTCACCAAACACAGGATAATCAATAGGCAAGAGTATTTCCCTATCAGCATTTCACAGCTTTAAAATATCTGGTGTGTTATTTTCTCATTTTCAAAAACCAAAATAATACTGGTCATGATTTCTAGTGAAGTGTTTAATAATAGTGTAGGTTTATTTGTAACAGGCAGTCTTTCATGAACCTTAGTATCAAAGCCACGATATGAAAAGCTGTTGAGGGCTTTGTGGGATAACACCTGCACTTTGAAATAGAAAGAAATGGAACCCAGGGATAATGATAAAGAATTGATCTTGAATTCTGTTGCTGGTAATTTTTCTGAACTAGCAACAGTTTCCTTATAATTACTATTTATAAACTAATTTTAAAAAGTTGTAGCTGCTGTCATTTAAGTAATTACCAAAGTCCATATGTAGTTTAATATCCTTACCAATTTCATAAATTATTGAAAAATAATAACAATTTAAAAAACTGTAATACAGGTAGTCCTCAACTTACAACCACAATTAAGCCCAAAATCTATGTTGCTAAAAGAGAAATTTGTTAAGTGAGTTTTGCTCCGTATTATGACTTTTATTGCCACATTTGTGAAGTGAATCTCTGCAGTTGTTACATTAAGTCATAAGATTAAAAATGGTCATGGCACTTTTTTCAGTGCCATTGTAGCTTGGAATAGTCATTAAGTGGACTGTTGTAAGTCTAGGACTACCTGTACTCTGTTGCCTTTTATGTTTCTGAATTCTTTTCTACACAGAGTCACTGACTCATTTCCTGGTACTTGTCTGTATTACCTTCTTTGATTTCCTACTTTTCTTCCAGGAGTTTCACTTCACCAGAAAACACTTGGATATCCTTGTGTTTTAATCCCACTCATTTGGTTCCTAAAATTTATGAACCTGTAAATTAATTATATGGCCTAATATCACTAGACTACATTTTGGATTTCTATGATCAGTTCTAAATGTTTTCACAGGAAAACATACACTGTATGAGGATATATTTTATCTCTCTTTTTAGATTTGTGAGTGGAAGTCGTGATGGAACAGCACGTATCTGGATGTTCAAGAGAAGGGAATGGAAAAGCATTTTACTGGATATGGCTACCCGCCCCTCAGGGTAAACTATTTTTGTATTTACCTACATATAATATAGTTTTCTGTTACTGATGTTAAGGTAGAAATAATTTTGTGATAAGGGAACAAACTAGGACTATTTCCAAGAGTTCTTTCAATTTTGAGTTTGTAGTTGGTGTAGTGAATTCCTGACTCTTAGGAAACAAGGTTGTTATCTTGAAAGCATGATGGGTGAGATGGAGAGATAAGTAGATGAGATTTTACAGAATTTAGAAGTTTTGTTCTACTTCTAGAATCACAGTTCCCTTGCTGTCATTTCAAGAAGAAAGAAAATAAGAAGGACCAAATATGACACAGCTTTTAGTTATGGGTGATTTAGTTAGCAGTAACACAAAGATGGGTTTACTGTCAATTTCATGGTGATGTAAAAAATACAAATAAACACAGACTGTTTAGATACGCTGCCGGGTAAAGATGGGTAGGAGGCAGTAGTTCTGTTACACAAATGCATTGGGGGCCCTGGAAGATATAGTTGACCAGTTCTCAAAGCCAGGTTTTGCCTGAAACCCAGCAGATTGAATTGCAAACTTGCCAAGTGCTCCAGTTCCTCTCACATAGGGCCATAGATAGGCACAGGTGTGAACAGATAGATAAGAACCTACTCTTCTACAGTAGCTTTATGAATGAATAAAAGTGCTAGTCTTGCTTAAGTCTCCATTTGCCATCTCTTGGGTAATAGGGCACAGTAATTACTGTATTTTTCGGAGTATAAGACTCCTCTCCCCCCCTAAAAGAGGGTGAAAATTTGGGTGTGTCTTATATACTGAATGTAACCCCACCCACCCACCAGCCCCAACCCTTTGGCCTCTGCCTCCCAACAATTTACCTCCTTGAAGCAAATGGGGGCTTGCGGAGGCTGCAATAGGCTATAGCAATCCCTGCAGCTTGAAACAGCTGATGATCTGGAGAAATTGAAAGTGAAACTTGCTGTTTGCTTCATGAGGCAAATTGCTTGGAGGCAGAGGCAGATATTTTTTCTTGTGCTAATCAGGCTGTTTGCTGCAAGGAGGTAAGTCAATAACTATAAATACCTATAGAATGTTCAAATTATTAGACCTATTTTTTAAAGACTGCTTTATTATTATTCTAGCCAGCTTAACAAAATGAAGAAGCTTTTTAAAATAAATGCTTGATCTGCAGAGGCCCAGTATTATTGTCTCTTCTTTTAAATAGCAGAGAATAATGTATACTTCCAGAAAGCCACATCAATTTTAACAGCATCTGTACAAGTATAGTCTGAAATGTAACACTACAAACAGTGTATATATTGTCTATACTGTTTGTTGTTTGTTGCAAGGAGGGAAATTGCTGGGAGACAGAGACAGATATTTTCCCCTTGTTTTCCTCCCCAAAAGCTAGGTGCGTCTTATACACCGAAAAATAAGGTACAAATTGTAAGCCATGGCAGCAGGGAACTAAATGCTTCCCTACTTTGATCCATATGAACTAGTGGGACTTGCATAGTTATGGTGATTGTTCTGTCCAGTAATCTTTTGTATCTCATTCCTAATATTGATATTGTTATAATCATCAACTAAAACTTTTAAAAATTTAAATATATTTTGGAAATTTTCTCATTGGTATAATGCTTCTATTTTCTGTTAATTCTTCATTGTAGACAAACCCTACAAGGAGTAGAAGACAAAATTACAAAATTGAAAGTCACTATGGTGGCATGGGATCGTCATGACAACTCTGTTATTACTGCAGTTAACAACATGACTTTGAAAGTTTGGAATTCCTTCACTGGTCAACTTACTCATGTTTTACTGGTAATGAAATAATAAGAGGATTTATTTTCTGGAAATAGCTGTCTTCAAACAGTAATTATAATCAATTAAAATGAGGTGTTTTGATTGTACATTTAGTATAGAATTTAAATTTCAAAGTATTATACAGTAAAATCTTTTTAAAAAAACAACACATTCTTGAGTTTTTTGCATGATTTTTTGGAGGTACAGTATGATAAACTTAACAGTTTATGTGTTTATGCATGAAAATAAACATTTTAGATATTGTATATATTGGAGGCAAAGCTAATTTACATGTAATGATAAACTAGCATTCTTTAGAATTCTAGCTTATTGTGATAAAATAAACATGTTAGTGTACACTGTTTGTTTGATTCTTTTTGGTGGTTCTTGCCAGCAGGTATAATTAAATGAATTGAGAATCCTTGCAATGGATGAGAATTAATGCTGGAGACCTGGTTTCAAATTCTGTCCTTTTACTAGAGAAACTGGATAGAGATTATGGTTTACCTTATTATTGAACTATTGATAGATTTTCTCTTATTTGTTTGGACAGTCCTGCTGGCAGGGGAACCAAGTTGGGGTAATTGTACATTTTACATCAGGTTATAGTGGAGGGTTCAAAGAACATTCACTATTAGAAATCCTACTATTTAATTATATTCTAGTAGTTCCTACAGCTGAAGTTCTTGCTGAACTGAACAGCATTTTGTTGATAAAAATTTGTATATTGCAAATAGGGAAAATTGACAATTGATACTTTTCTTCTATTCTTCTATCCTGCAATATCCCTTCTTTGGTTTATTGGCTGACTGGTTATTTTTTGATTTAGTAAAATAGTTCAATGTCTTTAACTGAATTTTATTTCTAACTTATAAAACATTATTCTAGGGTCATGAAGATGAAGTATTTGTACTTGAAAGTCACCCTTTTGATCCCAGGGTTCTCTTCTCTGCTGGTCATGATGGAAATGTTATAGTATGGGATTTGGCAAAGGGAACAAAAATTCGTTCATACTTCAATATGGTAAATATATTATTTGTATTAATGTCTTACAAAAGCTTGTTCTATCTGTTATTAATCTAATGCAAAATGACAGAGTTGTATGGTAAATGTTTAATCATTCATAGTAAACAATTTAAAAAGTATCTTTTTTTCTTTAAATATTTTGAATAGGCGATTAAACAGTTCAAATTATTAATAATAGTAATCCCAAGAATAAAATTTAATGCTACTCCTCTTGGGAGATCCTCTTTATCATTTGGGTAATAAGATATACCAGTAGAATAGCTAGCTCCAATTTTGTGTTCTCCCAAAATTGCCAGAATATCTGGAATGTGCAAAAGGAGGAATAATGGCTTTAGTCATAGTATTAGTTGAACTTTTGCATCCTGCTATGTATATTTAATCCCCAGTCTATTCAGATATAATTTATAGCTTGGATTAAATATGGACAATGTAAACTTTGGGCCTTTTTGTGTGTGAAAGAAATTGGGGAAAAAGTTGTGAAGCCCTCCCCCATCCTTGCCCAGTAAGTGATGAGGAGGAACTTCATAATTTTGCTCACTCTGTGAAGACCTGAACGGAGTGTCTTCATTTAAGTTGCACATCAATTAGCAATGTTTATAATTAACCCCAACTATAAGCACAACCACAATTCAATATATAATCATAAAAGTACAGTTTAACCCCTCACAACAATTTCAATTATCTTGGGAATGTGAAAGCATGTATTTTCCTGAGCCCAGGCAGCTGCCTAAAAGTTCAGGAAAAGATGCAGTTCTTCAAAAGGATTGTTGACAGATAAATACTGGGTCTGGTTATGAGCATGTCCATACCAGACCAATAGCATTTTTGTTTGCTTTAGATCCAAAGACTTTACACCTCTATTTGATAGCCATGGTTTAGGTGGAGCCAAGAAATTATAAATTGTTTAGGTTTCCTGTATTAACCATTGCTTACTCAAAGAATAAAGCAAATTAGCTCAATATATACAAAAAAAATAGTTCATGCTATGGCTTATTAAGCTGAGATATAATAGACAAAAATTGTCATGTTCTATTTGTCTAGCACAATTTTATTTCTAACGGTTTTAATCCAGGCACGTAAAGAACCACAACTATGTGTCCCCTTTCTAGTTTGTATATATGTATCTTGTATCTTGATGAATTCCATATTTAAAAAAGTGTTGAAATGTTATAATTTTAAATTGTCCTTGGATTGTACACTATCTACTAATTCAGAGCAAATGGGTTTTTGTAAATCAAGCAGAAGCTTCTGGTGCACAAGGTAATTCCTTATCTCATTGTTACTGACAAAATAGTTTGCATTTTTCACTATTTTGTTTTTTTGTTGTTGAGAAATATATACATATGAATAGGCAAAATAAAATTGTGTTTTTAATTGTAGGGTTTTGCTTTTGCAGTTGGGGGGTGTTATCATAAATTTGATGTAAATGTAGCAGTACAATTTGCTTTAGGCATGAACTATTCAATATTTTGATTGCTAATCAGTGTTATTAGCGCATTAATAATTGTAAGACATCACTTGACCTTAGTTCTGTACCTCTATTTATATTCCACATAAAGGGAAGGCCTGTTGCATTGAATATTTATGGTAAAGATGTCGTACTAAGTAGCTTGTATCCCAGTGGCTCAATGGTTATGACCATGTGATTTTCTTGGCAACAGTATAGAAGTGGTTTGCTGGTACTTTCTTTCCAGTATGTTTGTTTGCTTCCTAAACTGGTTTACAACCCCTGTATCCTCTGTTAGTCTCTCCCATTAGATCAGTAGTGTCAATAGGGTTTTGCTGTTTTCGACAAAAGCTGTTTTGCAAGCTCCACACAATACAAGTGGAAAGGTAGCTTATCCGGTGATACTGCTTACATTACGCTGGCTCTAGCCAGGCCTGACCTAGTTTTATCTTTCAAGCTATAAAGTTAGCCAGATGTGCCAAATAAATGTGCATCATCTTCATATGGCAAACGTCACATGAAGTTAAACTTATTAAACTGGGCAATCAGATGTATCTTCTGAGTACCACCTCAGTTGAAAATAGGAACTCTGAAATATGAAGTAGAAAAAAGTTCTTAATGGTTTTTTTCCCTTGGATTCAGCACTGTGAATATAAATGTATCATAGAGGAGAAATATGCTTCATAAACTCATCTGGATTCATGTCGTCATGAATCTGTTGAGTTTAGATCAAATTTGCTTGTTTTTTAAACATTTCTTTAGAAATGGATACTTGAAAAAGTCAATCATTTTAAGAAATAGCAGGATGCTTAGAGTCACAACAGGCTGAGTTTTGGAGAACACCACTACATTAAAATCTTGCCCTTATAATGTTTAGTCATACATATTACTTATGCTGGTGGCAATAGAATAGTTTAAGCTGTCAATATTACTTATAATACATCTTTATATTTTAATAATGGCTTTCCAAATAAATTACTGCAGTTATGAGCCCTAGCTTTTATATTAAAAATATGAACATTTCTTAAGTTCTTCACTACTTTTTATATTTATAAAGTTAATTCATTAGATTGCATTATAACAAGAATTTCTTAAATTTTACTGTAGCAGTAGTCACTATTTAGAAAAAGAAGCAGAAAGTAAAAAAATTAGTACCATATTTTTTGAACTATAAATTGCTCTGGACTAGAAGTGACACATCTAGCTTTTGGGGAGGAAAACAACAAAAAAACATCTGTCTCTGCTTCCCAGCAATTGGCCTCCTTGCAGCAAACAGCCTGGTCAGCTTCAGCACAGCCTGATTTAGCATGAGCAGCTGATTGGCGATTGGATCAGCCTCCCAGAATACTACTGACCAGCTGTTTCAGGCAGCAGGGATTGCTACCTCCCATTGCGGCCACCTCCCTGGCACCCCATTTTCGACCCCGCCGAATCTCATTTTTGGCCGCAGCGTGGAACAGCTGATTGTCGGTATTCCGGGAGGCCAATCCAACTGCCAATCAGCTGTTCGTGCTAAATCGGGCTGTGTTGAAGCTCACCAGGCTGTTTGCTGCAAGGAGACAAATTGGTGGGAGGCAGAGGCCAAAGGGTGGGGACTGGCAGTTGGGTGGGGCTTCAACAACATTCAAACTATAAGATGCACAGACATTTCCATCCAGTTTTTTGGGAGGGAGGAGAAAGTATGTCTTATAGACTGAAAAATACGGTATATGGAATGCAGTCAGTCTTAACAAGCTGAGACATGAATAAGCTTCCTGTATGTAGACTTATTTTCCTTATGTGTGAATATGCATTTACTTGGTTCATGTTGTAGGAGAAGAGAAGGAACTTGTTGATATCTCAATTTTAGTTTCTAAGAATAAAAAATTATTTTCATGACTTTTAAGAACCTTTCTAAGGTGTGTCCATAAACAATGCACTATTATTGAAAAACTGTTCTTTCTGCACTTTATTCACCAATCAGTACAGAAGATATAATGAAGCAATTTGATAGAAGGCAGTTTCTTGCATTATAACTTTTTAAATCTGGAGGATACTGAGAAGAGCATTTTAGGGTTTGTTTTTAAAAATTCATGGAAGAAGTTAGCCATTTTTATTTTTATTTTTTTTCATCTAAGAAAGCTCAGGGTATGTATAATTTTAAGAGATGAGGGAAGGACATTAAACTTGCCTTATTTTTCTTCATCTTTTGTTTCATTTTCTATGTGCGAGTTATAGTGGATATAAAAAGCTACATCCTTATTAAAATACCAGGTTTTTGAGATGTAAAAAAATTAATTACTTCAGAATTTTTTTATTTCTTTAACATAACATTGAAGCTTTACAATCCAATTTCAATTTTAAAAACTGAAATCTTTTAAGGATAACAATAATATATAATAATTCATTTGCATGAATGTGCATACTTAAATTAATACTTTATTGAAACACCTTTTGGTTTTGTGACAACATTCAATCTTCTGGGGTAGGAATCTTATCAGCATGCCACATCTTGCCTTTGGAATCTTTGCCCACTTTTTCTTGCAAAAGCACTACATGTTACATAGTGAGAACATCTCCTGTGCACAGCTCTCTTTAGGTCACCCCGCTGTTTTTCAATTGGATTCAAATCCAAGATCTGGCTGAGCCATTCCAAAACTTAGATGTTTTTCTTTGTTGATTCTTTGTTGATTTGGAGGTATGCTTTGGGTTGCTGTTGTGTTGAAAGTTGAAATTCCTCTTCAGCATTTTAGCACAGGCCTGGATGTTTTGTGCCCAATTTGACTAATATTTGGAACTGTTCATAACTCCTTCCACTTTGCCTAAAGCCCCAATTCCCATTGAGAAAAGCAGCTCCAAGTATAATGTTGCCACGATTGTGCTTCACTGTGGGTATGGTGTACTTTTGGTGATGTGCAGTGTTGGTTTCTATGCCTAACATACTTTTGGAATTAGGGCAGTGGATTGCAGGCAGTACACCCCGGTACGGGCATGCGGGAGCCTTCCTGGAGCACTGGGTACCGTTCCAGTACGGAGCTCCAGAGGGCCCGCCTGCCCGAGCTCCTTACCTGTCCTTTAAGCCTTCGGTGCTTCCGCACATGCACATGGCATGTACAGCGCTCCACTCCGCTGAGTAGCTGGAGTATCGCAGAGGCTTGCGGAGGCATCGCAGGCAAGTATGATGCATGCGCGCACCTTGCGTGTCCATGTGGGTGATGCCGAGCCCGTTGCAACCGTACCGGTTGGAACTTGATCCGGAACCCACCATTGAATTAGCGCCAAAAAGTTCAACCTTGGTCTCATCCAACCATAACACATTTTCTTATAGGTTTTTGTTGGACTTGAGGTAGGGTTTTGCAAAATGTAGACAAGCTTGGATGTTTATTCTTTGTAAGAAAAAAACTTTGATCTTTCCACCTTACCCTACAGCCTGGGTATATGAGGAATATCAGAGATTGTTACATAGTATATAACTAGTACTTGCCAAAAAATCCTGCAGCTGCTGTAATGTTGTAGGCCTCTTGATAACCTCTTGGACCAGTTTTTTCTTTTTCTTCATCAATTTTGGAGGGACATCCAGTTCTTGGTAATGTCATTGTTGTGCCATATTTTCTCTACTTCTTGATGGCCATCTTCATTGTGTTCCATGATATATCAAATGCATTGGGGGGGGGGGTGTTGTACCCTTCTCCTGACTGATACTTTCCAATAATGAGAGCCCTTTGATGATTTGTAAACTGTTTGCACACCATGGCTTTCCTGTAAAATGCAACTGAGAGTAGATGTCAGAAAAATCCTGACACAACAGCTGAACTTTTATGGATTTGATCAGAGTCACTTTAATTGTTGGCAGATGTATACTGACTATTTACCATCAGTTTGAATGTGATTGGTTAGTTCTGAACATAGCCATGTCCCTGATTGTAAGAGAGTATGCACACTTATGCAACTACACTATTGTACATTTTTTATTGCTGTTTAGCCCCCTAAAAGATTCCAGTTTGTTTTTCGGTTGAATTATACAACCTATATGTTACATTAAAGGTGGAAAAATTCTAAAGTGATTTATTTTGGTTTGATTTTTTTTAACATCTCAAAAAAACCCGGCATTTTAATAGGGTGTGTAGACTTTATATATCCACTGTAGTTCTCAATAGAAAGTTGTAAATTGTATGACAGATTGGACTGAATCTTTGGTACTTGGAACAATTTTTAAACTCCATCTTATAGATTAGAGTAATATAATGTGATCTATCTGCTCTTTCAACTTTTTTTTTTTTTTTTGGCAAAAATACTTTTCTATGATTTGCTAGGGTTTTTTTTGCAACTCCAAAATAAGTAAAAATAGCCATACAACTTTTATACAAATATGTGTACTGTAACAAAACCAACACAGATCACTTCTTGTTTTGTTATAGAGAGATAATTATTTGATTTTATTGATTTGTTGGAGCTATATTAAAATAAAGTAATACCTGGGCTCCAAATTATTTAAAAATAGGAAATTAATTACATTGCATAAGATGCGGCATAGGAAAACCTATACGACATGCACAGCGCATTTTATAGGCAAAAATGCTACAATTTTAAGGGATTTTTAAAAACTTCTGGTACACAAGGGAAAAATAAATCAAAATATGCCCCTTTCTTCCTATTAGGGATTTTTTTTGTCTGAGTCACAACTGGGAACTACATGGACAAGACTTGTAAAGAATAATGAATAGGAACTTTTTTTAAATCCATACTGTATTACTTGGAAATCAGTTCCATTTGATACAAGTAGAAATATGGTCTCTTTGTTACTTTGATTTATTGTTAACTTTGAAGCACACCTAACTTTCTTGCAAACTTCTATATATTCAGATATAATCTAGCATTATTAAAATCATGAGGTTTTAGTAGACTACCTGAATCTCACATAATATATAACCTAGTACAGTTTATTTTGTCAAATCCTTAACTTTATAGTAAGAGAAAGGATTCCTTATCATCCCCCCCCCCTGGGATTTTAATACGCACTTGATTAGAAGGAAATTTTTACTCCCTTTTAAGTGCATTTCTGCATTTCACAGCCTTTCCACAGATAGGCAGAACAAATACTTGCTTACTGCTACCAAAATTATTGGCAGCTAGGAATATTAGTAGGGTATGAAAGTTCAGAGTGGTGATTGGTCACCTGTGCTTGATTGACAGGTTACAGGGAAAAACAAAAACCCATTTGTTCTGGATTAATGGAAGTGGAAAACAGAAAATCAGGTATCAGGTAAAATTCTTTTTAAAATATTTGGAGTTCTTTAGATGGGTTGCAAGCAGTCAAATATAGAACTTGTATTAAACTGAAAAAACAACTAGTTCAGCTATGTACTTACCATCTCACTGGAAACATTGGGAAGGAGTAAATTATACAGCATTCCATGGGTTGTGTTTTTTTAACCAGAAAGGCAAATTGCTATTAATAATTGAATTCTGGCTAGAGTTTTCATTCAAGTATACAAAAACAAAATAAGAAATAGGCAATGGTTCTTTTAGGTTTAGGACAACTCACTGTGGCCACCTTACTATGGCCAACTCACTGTGTAACAGTTCATTGGAGCCATCTCGCAAGGAATAATTCCACGAAGGAAAACTGTTGTCCACCACAATTCTTTTGACATTATTTCCATTGAAAAAAATAAAAAGAATGTCAAAGAAACAAGGGGAGATTGAGTTGTGTTGTCCCATGGTGAGTTGGCCATGGCGAGTTGCCCGCAGCAAGTTGGCCATGGTGAGATGACTATGGCAAGATGGCCACAGCAAATTGTCCCATTCCAAGTTATATTAATCAAGGATGAATCCTCACCTTTTACAGCTTCTTATTTTAATAATGAATTAAATAACCTGATTCTAAACATGTTTACTTTGAAATAAATTTAGTGAGATAGGTTTGGTCAGAAGTTAATTTGATGAGTCTCCTCAATAGTTAATTAATTTTCAGATTTCTTACGCTATACATAATCAAATATAAGCATAGTTTTCCTGATTCTGGGAACTCGATTTCATTTACAAATCAAAATGAATGATATATTGATTGTTTCTATTTAATAGGATTTTCTTTTTAATAGGTTGCATCACATTTTTGAAAATGAGATAGATTTCTGGTGCTTAGTACTAATGCATGTGCTGCTGTATTTCAGATTGAAGGACAAGGACACGGAGCTGTTTTTGACTGCAAGTGCTCTCCTGATGGCCAGCATTTTGCATGTACAGATTCCCATGGGCACCTCTTAATATTTGGATTTGGTTCCAGTAGCAAATATGATAAGGTATTATACAAGAAACTGTTTGATTTGTAATTTTTGCATAAGATTTACAAGCTAGTTTTAATCAAATGACTGTAGATTTCCAGTATGAATGAAAGTTACATTCAAATTCTGTTCAAATTAAATCTTATTTTTTTTCTTTTTATAATGAATGGCTCAGAAATATGCTTCTGAAGTTCCACCTGACATCTCAAAATTATTTTGTTATATAATATTGAATAATAAATATTAGATTTAATTTACTATTACAGGAATGCTGTGTCCTATTACAGGAATGCTTTAGGGAAATTCTATGTTCTAGGCTGGAGTTGGGCAACTTAACGTCTTTCAAATGTAGTGCCTTCAAACCATAAAGAAAGGAATTACTAATGATATTTTAGAACAGTTTTTAAAAAAAAGATCTTTAAATACACAAACTGACCTCCATGCAGAAATAAGATGATTGGAAGAATCAGGTTCCAATTCTAAATCCAAACTGACTGACACTCTGGATTCTTAGGTTCTCTAAAGGAAGAAAAATATGCAAACATGGAAATAAATTCCCAATTACAAAATCCTTCCAAAAGAATCAAGAATTAATCAGGATCTCTCTTCTGCCCTCAGTTTATGAAGAAGAATTGCCTGAATGTGTTATACCAAGGATTTTTATAAAATTCAAACTGTTTTTAACCTTTGTTATAAAAAGATCACATCCTTATAAATGAAATGTCATTTCCCCCTATCTTGGAAACTGAACTTTTATTGATTTCTTTTTAATGACATAGTTAATTCAAAATGTCTACATCTCTAAAAATAAAAAAACACAATAATTTAGAAACTCCATTTTGCTCAAAAAGTTTGCAACTATGGAAAACAGGTTGTAATAAAGCTTGAATTTCTTTCATTGGCTACCCTCCTAATTCCCTAGGATAACTAATGCACAACTTTAAAACAAAACTTGATAAGCAAAACTTTAAAACTTTTATTTGATTATCATTATTGAAATATGCCAACTGAATTACAATTTTTTTAGGGAGCTAGTCTTACCTGTAACTATATTGAAACTTTTAAAAAAATGATAAGTAATTAAAATTCATCTACACTAATAGATGTAAGATTACTTGTTACTAAGATCCATTATATCACTTATAGCAATTTGCCATATTTTTCTTGCCAGAAATACTTTTTTAATATAAGGTTTTTTAATGTACAGATATATCATTATTCCATTATAAAATAAGATGCTAACAAAGATGTGAAAAAGGAGCTCACTAGGAACAAATTTTGCTACTATACAAGTTTATATCTTTATGGAGAATTAATAAGTATTTATTTATGTATCCCTGTGCAGAACTATTTCTCATTGTCTTGGAAGACCTTGGCTCTCAAATGTATAATTTCAATTTTAAAAACTGTTTTATAAAAGAATTGTGTAATTAATTCAGCTGCTATACTATAATTAGCAGTTTTTTGATCTGATGGCAATCTATATTTAATCATTTCTTAAATCTTAACTAGATTTGGTTTTTACAAAAGAAAGTTATCTATAAAAGGTTACTTTAGCAATATAACTATTTTGATGTTGAGTCACAGATGTACTTTATTAAATTTTCTTTCAATTACATATAGTCTATAATTCTAAAAATGTATTTTTATTTACAGATAGCAGATCAGATGTTCTTTCACAGTGATTATCGGCCTCTCATTCGTGATGCCAATAATTTTGTATTGGATGAACAGACACAACAGGCACCACATCTCATGCCACCTCCATTTTTGGTTGATGTTGATGGTAACCCTCATCCATCAAGATTTCAGAGATTAGTTCCAGGACGTGAAAACTGTAGAGAAGAGCAGCTTATTCCTCAGATGGGGGTAACATCCTCAGGTATGTACAACTTCTAACTTTGTATGGTACCTTACTATTTTCCAGGATTTTTGAGAGGGGCTTTTTTCCAGGATTTTTGAGAGGGGCATTCTTACTAGCTTCAGTTCCAAAGGCATAAGAATAAAGGTAAAGGTTTCCCCTGTCCAGTCTGATTCTAAGAGTGTGTGTGTGTTAGCTCAGCTTTGTTTCTTAGCCGAGGGAGCCACAGTTGTCTGAAGGCACTTCCATATCATGTGGGCAGCATGACTATACACCAAGGCACATAGAACATTGTTACTTTCCCACCAAAGTGGTACCTACTGTGTTTCCCTGAAAATAAGACAGACATGAAATATGGCCTTGGGATTATTATAAGGGAGGGTTTATTATTTTCTGGGGCAGGCGAGAAGCAAGGTACGCCTTTTACCTTTCCAGCTCCTCGCCATTGTGTCCAGGGAAGCCGCTGGTAAAAAAAAACCCCTTCTCAAGAGTTCAAACTACTTGAAGTTGCGAGAAGGATTTTTTTTACCAGGGCTTCCATGGACACAATGGCAAGAACTGTGATGGACCTGGAAAGGTAAGAGGCGTGCCTCGCGGCCCAACACTGCCCATCTCGCCCCAATGGTAAAGGCAGCCTGCCTGGTTCCCTTCCCCGCTGTCCCTTTAGCGAAGGGGGAGGAGAAGAGGCGCGCCTTTTACCTTTCCAGCTCTGTCGTGTTCCACCCCCCATCCTTCCCTCCTGTGCATAAACCCCGCTGCAAAAAGCTGCAGGCCAGCAATGCGATCACCCCCTCCTGCAGCTCCTGTAGCGAGGGGTGGCAGGTGGGGGGGAGAAGCAAGGCGCGCCTCTTACCTTTCCAGGTCCGTTGCAAACTAAGAAGTGCGCCTCACTTCCCACCCCTCACCTGCCACCCCTCACTAAATGGACCGCAGGGAAGGGAATCAGGCAGGCTGCCTTACCATTGGAGTGGGGTGGGTGGTGTTTTTTTGCATAAGAAGGAACAGATGGGAGGGGGTGATAGGATTGCTGGCCTGCCACTCTTTTTGCGGTGTGCTCTTTGCGCGGGAGGGAAGGGCAGGGGGTGGAAGCACTTTTCTTCGCCTGCCACTCTTTTTGCGGCAGGCCCTCTTTTTGCCCCGCAAGCTGTACTAATAGGTGGTACAGTGGTAATGGCGGGGACTGGTTGCACATACGCTCGAATAGTTGGGGGCGGGCTTATTTTCAGGGGAGGGCTTATTATGGCGCATGCTCTGAAAAGCCCGATTGGGCTTATTAGCAGGGCATGTCTTATTTTGGGGGAAACACGGTATTTATCACTGGGTCACTGAAAAAATGACAAGTTTCTTATTCATAAATCTCTTCCACAGTTTTTGAAAGAGAAAATTAATACAATTGATGTTAATGTATTAATTTAGTGGTATTAAAGAGGAAGTTTTGAAGGAATAGTGTTCATTTTCTCCAGTGTGTAAATAACAAGTACTTGATTCATTAACATTTTGACATATGAAAAAATGAACATAGTAGTGGATGGGTGAATTTGTATCTAAAACTATTTTATATATTTTTTCACAATTTTCACTAGATCAGGACCTGTTGAATAATATAAATTAGCCTATGTTATTGAAAGATTAATTACCATTTTTTGTTAAAATATATAAACATGTGTACAAGCTTAATTTGTACAATTGGTACTGATTTCTTAAAGATGGAAAAGGAATGTTTATTTTGTTTACAGACTTGTATCCCATTTACTGAGACAAGGTTTCATAGAACTTCAGTTTCAGGCAGTTCCAACAACCTATTTGGTGTAAGATATAAAGGATTAGAAAGTACATATCATTTATTCATTTGTGATAATTCACAGGTGGAAAATCTGAACAATTACACTACAAATTCTATCAGAAACTCAGATCTAGTTTATTGTGTCTTAGTGAACTCAAGTGAATTAGTCCAACATAGGAGAAAAAAGATCTATGTGTTACTTATTGATATAGATGAGCAACAAAACAAGTTGCATTGTTTGCATGACCTTAAGAAAGATACAAATTCAGGTGTTGAAGCTGTGCTGTTAATTTTAGTGGGCATGAATTGAATTGATATGGATTGTATAATTTTAAGAGAATTATGATAAAAACATTCATTCCAAATAAATGTTTTTAACAGTTGAACTCTTATAGACTTTATGCACTGTAATGGACTACATGCACTTTAAATGTAAAAGATATATTTTAAATTAACCAAATTCTACTTTTAATAGGACTGAATCAAGTTTTGAGTCAACAAGTTAGTCCTTTGGATAGCATGATACAGAGACTTCAACAAGAACAAGATCAGCGTCGGTCTGGAGAAGCTGGAAACAGTAATACAAATAGAATTGGCAGAGGTATTAAAAAATCCTTGTTTCATTAACTTTAATAATTTAATACAGTATTTTTCAACTTTGGCAATTTTAAGATGTATAGACTTCAATTCCCAAATTCATGCTGGGAAATTCTGAAGTCCACATATCTTAAAGTTGCCAAGGTTGAAAAACATGGATCTAAATTGACATGATTTTATCATGGAAATAGTATTTTAGCCTATTAATAGAATTTAAATTATTTTTCAATAATAAAATATGTGTGTGTTTATTAAGACATTTGTTCACAAAAATTTTTTATTCAGTAATAGTTTTAAATTTCCTCTTGGTTAATCAATACATTGTTTAAAAATGTTCATTTTTGTTTTGTTCTCTCTATTTATCCTCAGTAAACTCTACCTCAGAAGTACATTCACCACCAAATGTAGGATTAAGACGCAGTGGACAAATTGAAGGAGTTCGCCAGATGCATAGCAATGCTCCAAGAAGTGAAATGGCAACAGAACGGGATCTGGTAGCATGGAGTCGAAGGGTTGTGGTACCAGAATTATCAGCAGGAGTATCCAGGTAATAGATAAATCTAATGGTATTGTATTTGTAAGCTTGCACTATGAACAACAGTGATGCTTTATTTATGTTGGCACACAGCACAGTGTTCTAATTTTCCAGGCAGATTCCCCTGCTTTCCTCAATTCTCCCATAATGTTGAAAACTGTGTCATCTGATTTCTTTCTCTCTGGGCTTAGATTTAAATCTTGATAAGCATTCTGTTTAACAAGCACAAAATTAATGCTAGATTTCATGGTATGCTTTATGCTTAGTTTCATCAAACAAGTGATAACAAATATATTCGGTTAAAAGCAATTGCTGCAAATATATTTTTCTTTTCAGTTTGGTGTGAGGATAGTTCTGGTGAAACTTAATAACCTCATTTGCTCAAGAAGGCAAGAATCACATGACCCACATTTTGTTTCTAGCTTTCTTCAAATACTAGATCTTGAGTATTTGAATCTTTTCTTGTAACTATTACTCTTTTCCTGATTATATTTTCTATGTTTCCATGTTGGTATTTTCATTTCTAATAGGCCCTTTCTCTCAACTAACAGGAAGGGTATTTTAAGATTAGTTTAGCTTAGGACTCCAATATGTATTTTGTGCTACAATGTTATAGATAGGATTACATAGCCACTTTACTTAGGGTATGTACAGGTTTTTATATTTAGATAGAATTACACAAAATATGATATTTTAGAATTGTAAAGCAACCCTTGTTGCTGTTTGGTTTATGTAGATATCATTATTATGAAGCTGTGTACTCTCAAGGAGATTGGGATGCAAATGTGTGGCTCCTGATACAAAAATTGGAATAACGCATCTAATTCTAATACATTTAAATTAACTTTGTTGCTTGAATTTTTGGCCTGCAGTAGGCAAGAAGAATGGCGAACAGCAAAGGGAGAAGAAGAAATAAGAACATACAGAGCAGAAGAGAGAAGAAAGCACATTATAAGTCATGTTCCTAGAGAAAATAAGATACCAACTTTGCCCAAAGTAAGCAGTGTACTCTTGGCAAGAATGTAGAGTACAGGTAATCCTTGGCTTACGACCACAATTGAGCCCAAAATTTCTGATGCCAAGCAAGACAGGTTTTAAGTGAATTTTGCCCCATTTTACTACCTTTCTTGCCACAGTTAAGAGAATCACTGCAGTTGTTAATTAGAGAATCTGGCTTCCCCATTGACTTTGCTAGTCAGAAGGTGATTTGCTAGGCAAAAGATGATCATATGAACTGCAACTGTCATATAAACGAGTCAGTTACTAAGCGTCTGAATTTTGATCATGTGATCATAAGGATGCTGCAGTGGTTGTAAGTGTGAATAATGGGCATAAGGAACTTTTTTCAGTGCTACTGTGTCTTTGAACGATCACTGAATGGTTGTAAATTGAGGATTACCTGTATCATAAGCTTGAAAGCAAACAGTCTGGATGTGCCTAGCTTTGACCTCAAACTTCTGCTCTGCACAAATTGCTGCTCAGTCCTGTTACCTTCCCAGCTGAGCCCAGTGAGCAACACTTAGCAGATGAGGCTCCACTGCCCAGCTGCACTCACTCTGCTTCAACTCTTTCCACCAGCTTATTTATTGGTCCCTCTCCTGCCTTTTGATTGCCCTGCACTCTTCCATTGCTGCTGTCTGCTGCACCTCACTGACCTTCTTCCTCCTGTTTCCTCCTCCATGTACATCCAGACCTGAGAGCACATGGCAAGTCTCGCAGGGTGACAGAGCCTTGTCTGCCAAAGGCAGCTTGCCTGACCTAGCCATGGAGAAGGCAGGAAGACAGTGCAGGTCGCAGCCGAAAAGCAGAGATAGCGGGAAGATAGGGTGGGGGGAGTTGAAGCTCACGGTTTGCTTGTAAATGCATACAACAGCCATAATTGTGAGGATCAGTTCAGAGGTGGTATTCAGCAGGTTCCAACCAATTCTAGAATACCGGTATCAGAAATTTTGAGTATTTCGGAAAACTGGTAAATATCACCTCTGGCTGGCCCCACCCCCATCTATTCTCTGCCTCCAGAGTCCCAGCTGATCGGGAGGAAATGGGGATTTTGCAGTAACCTTCCCCTGGAGTGGGGAGGGAATGGAGATTTTTCAGTATCCTTCCCATGCCATGCCTGCCAAGCCATGCCACACCCACAGAACCTGTAATATTTTTTTTTAAATCCCACTGCTGGATCAGTTCATTCATTAAGTGCCATCATTAAGGTGACTGAACAAATGGTTATTCAGAGAGAACAACCTATAGTAGGAGGGTGCCTCTTGCCCTATATGAAAACCTTTTTCATGTGTTACTGTTTGCATCTCTATAGTTAACTAATGGAAGCTGGGGATTTTCAAATTGTGATCCACAGAGCTGAGAGTTCGTAAGAACTTGATGAGATCCCCTGAAAGAACAAGGGCAAAAAGAAGAAAAAGTTGAATATAGTTTTCTAGCATAAGGACTTTTCTGTTTAATCAGGGGTTCCAGGAATTTTCTTTTCTTTTAATTAACAAGTTCTTCAGCCTGAAAAATGATGAAAGATCCTGAATAGCTCTTTAGGATTTAAACATCTTTGCTGTCAGCTTGGAGAAAAAAACCTTTCAATTACCTGCAGTATCATTTCCATTTTTATTTATACTGAAAAGTTTAAGAAATGGACAAACTATTGGAAACGATAGAAAGTTGTAAAACGTTCTACAACCAAAGGACTAGTAGGGTGGTTTTTTAAATTGTACAAGGAATTAATCTCATAAGTATTTTAAAATATTTTTGCAGATATTTATTATGTTATATTTACATTTTTGCTCTTTTGGAGGTTGTTTAGTGAATTCTAATGAGAAGCCATTCAGATTGTAATATTAATGTCAGAATGTATAAGGAAGAGGAGACTTAGTTTATCTAAAGCTTTTTTATTTCCACTGATAAGCTCTACCTCTGTACTGTTTCACAGAGATTTTTCATGGTCCTGATTAATGGTCATTTTGTGTGTTTCTAGAACCATTCACATGATCATTTGTTGGATGTTGGTGATTCGAAAAAGCAACAGGCCAACCAACATAACTATCGAACCAGATATGCCTTAGAGGAAACTGTCAGGCCAAATGAAGACAATGAAAATGGAAGCAGTTCCTCAGAGGTAAGAGTTATATTGTGTTTCATTTTAAATGAAATGAACATGACTATTCATTGAATTCTGATACGTTAGATCGGGCTTTTCCAAGCTGAGATGTTCCTCTCTTTGAGAGCTGCAAGGAATCCAGGGAAGCGTGAAGATTTTTATTTTTTATGTTTCTATTAAAATTAAGCTTTGTTGTATTCTTTTCATTGCCCATTTTGGTGTCTGGACTTTTAGGGAAGGTGTGCACATTGAAATTACGTCACAGGGAGGTGTATTAACAGAAAGTTTAGGCACCTAGGTTGTTTGCATGCGAAATCATTCATAATTTCTCAGGTTACTTGACATTCCTTTCTTAAATACAAAAATGAGTGTTTTTCCTAGATCTAGTCATATATTACACATGTTAAACGCAACTTGCCTTTTTCAGGAAGAGCTTTTTAGTAAATGTTCAGAGACGCTTTGTTTTCCTAATGCCATTCGTGGAAAATCTGACTTCTTTTAGCAGAGAATTATTTATTGATCATATAAGTGGCAAGGCAGTTATGGTGATTTAAACTAAAAATATTGTAACTAAAGAAGCAAAAATCAAATAACATAAAAAAGAACTCAGCAGTCACAGATAATATGAAAATTCCAGTGCTGTGGAACCTTCTACTGCAGGTTCAAAGACGGTGTAGAACAGTGCGTCTCAACCTTCCTAATGTCGCGACCCTTTAATACACTGCCTCATGTTGTGACCCCCAACCATAAAATTATTTTATGTATTTTTTTGAAAATATGTGTTTTCCAATGGTCTTAGATGACCCCTGTGAAAGGGTCGTTCGACCCCCAAAGTTGTCCCGACCCACAGGTTGAGAACCACTGGGGTAGAAGTATTTCTCCTGAAATGGGCATTTTATGTGTTTTGTGTTGTAACCAAACCCTTGCTGTTTACAGTATGTTATACCCTGATTTATACCAAAGAAGACAGCCTTTCCGATGCTCTAGTTCCAAACTGCTTCAACTTTTCTATATTAATTACCTTTGGAAATCAATTATATAAGCTAATTATCTGTTGTGAGTCTGTGGGTAATAATTAAAGAAACAGTGTTTGGTTAAATCTTCTTTTTCAAGAAAGTTGTTTAGTGGTTACTTTTTAAAAAAATAAACTTTCAATGGTCAATTTTACTGGGTTTTTTTCTTTTTTTTTTTGGTGAGCCACCCAAAGTAGCATTAAAATTGAGTGAAATGAAGTCACTGAATAACTGCATTCTTAATCAAAAGTACTTAGTTTATTTATTAAAGAAATGCGAAGTACTTCATTACTTTTAAAGAAAATCTTAGCATGTCAGAAGAAATACCTAAATATTATATTGTTCTTAGGAAGGAGAAATTGTTGTCGCCAGTGGTGGAACATCAGAAGATGAAAGAAAAGCATGGCATAGTGATGGCAGTTCTAGGTAAGTGATGGAATATCAGGAACTATGCTGTTTGAACTTAAATGGGAGATTTAAGTGGTAAGATATATGTTAATTATTCCGATTCATAAAATATACTTTGAGTAAAAAAAATGTAAAACAAGGAGTTTAAGAAACCTTTATGGAAGAAAGAATCCAGTAAAAAATAAAAAAACATACATGTACAGAGATCTTTCAGCCACGTTTCTGTCCACCTTGAAGATCGGAGTCTCCTTTGGAATGACCTTCTGTCACATGGGAAAGGGCCACCATTAAACTCTCTCCTGAAAATCTCTCTCTCTAGGACTTAGTGTTGATATGTAATTACGTTTTCATTCATCACATTGAAAAATACAGTTCCCAGGTTAAGAATGTCTTAAGAATGTTTCAAACAACCCTGAGATACAAACAGACTGCCCATTACTAAAAATGGTGTACAGCGTTCTTTCGTGAATGAATGAAACACTGAAACCACACAACGTTTTCAAGAACCATTGAAGTGGTGCCCTTTTTAATATACACCCTATTTCTTCTGTAACTAATTTTAGTGGAAACACTAGCAACTACTTATTAAATAGCAACATTTGGACTTTGCACAAAGGTTTGTGGAATTTTGCTGGTGTCTCTTTTTACTTTAATTTTTTTACATTTGTTTTGTCAGACAGCGGGCTTGAACACATTTTTTTAGGGAAAAATGTCTTCTCTGCTATATTACAGCCTGTTTTTTCACGTTCATCTTTGCTTCAAAGAAAGCAGCATGTCATATAATTTAATCCTTTCTTGTGCTGGTCTTTGACCATAATAAAGATTGAATGAAAAAAAATGTTTTCTTTTTGACAAAACTGACTTCAAAATTCCCTCCTTGGGAGTATAATGATAATAATGAGGAGTTTATGAGCATCAAATTAACATTATTAGCTAATTCTTGTTTTGATTATTTTAGTTCTGGCCCACCTCGTTTTATGCTTACATTTATACTTTATGGTTCTATATGAAGTTGCAAGTAACATTTGTTTTAGTGCTTTTCATCTAAATGCATTCTAATTCCAGAAGAATTAAGGCAAAAATTATTTGTTTCATCATAGTTTGGTTAGCTAGTTTTTTAGTAACACACTGAAACATACTTTTTCTGATAGATATTAAATTTGCACATTAGTGCATATCTATGTACTGATTAATTATTTCTCTTCTAGTGATTATTCCAGTGATTATTCAGACTGGACAGCAGATGCTGGAATTAATTTGCAACCACCAAAGAAAGTTCCTAAAATTAAGACCAAGAAAGTAGAGAGCAGTTCAGAAGATGAAGAGGGTCCTGAAAAACAGAGACAAAAACAAATCAGAAAAGAAAGGAAAAAAGGTATTGAAGATAAAGATGGTCCATCATCTCCAAAGAAAAGGAAACCGAAAGAAAGGAAACAAAAGGTTGTACTATAATTATAAAATACTAATTTAAAATGCTTCTTTTCAGTAATGCTTATTCTTCACTACTGTAAATGCATGTGATTATACTTTTAATTATCCAGATAGCTAATATATTAAAATTACAAGTTAAGGAATATGCATTTTGCAAGATCTTTGATTCAAAGTTTGCCTATGAGGAAAAGTGTGTAGCGTTTGCTAATATGCTCTTTTATTCTGTTCATGAACTAGCAAAATTCCTCCATATATCCCTTACCCTGATGTCGTTCTCTCAAGGTGAACTCTTGTCCTTTTTATAGAAGAAGGAATATAGTAAATGCTTAGTTACTGTGTTTTCCCCAAAATACGAAACTTAACGCCTTGCCACATTTTTCGAGTAGGCTAAGATATAAGCCCACCCCTGAAAATAAACCCCCTGGACAATCCCCCCCCTCCGGCCAGGCAGAAGACCGCTCACCGACTTAGCGGTATCCTGAAGGCGCCAAGGCGCGGGAGCTGGAGGGGGAAAGGTGCTCATGTTGCTTGGTGCCTTCAGGATACTGCTAGGTTGGGGAGTGGCGTTCTGCTTGGCCGGAGGAGGGAGTTGCCGGGTGGCTGCTCCCTTGCGAGTGGGCTTCCGAAGAACTGGGCACAGCCTCAGGGGCAAAGCAGCCATGAGGTGACCATGCTCACGAGCAGCCACCCAGAAAATCCCCTCTCCAGCCGGAGAGAGCGCCATTCACTGACCTATGAGGTATCACTAAGGCACCAAGCCACGTGGCGCTCTGCCTGCCCCCCAGCTCCCACGGCTTGGCACATTCGGGATACCCCCTAGGTCAGTGCATGGAGCTCTGCCCGGCTGGAGAGGGGGGTTGCACGAGTGCCTGTTCCGCCCCCAGCCTCACCAAGCCCTTGCGCAGCTCTCCCAGGGCACCCCCACTGCTGCCATGCTCCGAGCATAACTTCCAAACTCCAAAACTCTGCTGCCGAGTCTTCCAGCATTGGCCACTCAAGGAGTGCTCTCTATGGTGGGCCAGCTGCTGAAGACTCTGTCCGGAAGACACTCCGTCCGGCAGCCAGCTCACCATAGAGAGCACTCCTAGAGCGGCCAATGCTGGAAGACTCGGCAGTGGAGTTTTGGAGTTTGGAAGTTATGCTCGGAGCGTGGTGGTGGGGGGGTGGTGGTGGTGCCCTGGGAGAGCTGCACAAGGGCTTGGGGCACTCGCAAGCCTTAGTGATACCCCCTAGGTCAGTGAATGGTACTCTGCCTGGCTGGAGAGGGGATTTGCCGGGCGGCTGCTCATGAGCATGGTTACCTCAGGGCTGCTTCGCCCCTGAGGCTGTGCTCGGCTCTTTGGGAGTCCGCTCGCAAGGGAGCAGCCGCCCAGCAACCCCAAAACAATAAGCCCTCCCTGATAATAAGCCCAAGGCCATATTTCGTGGGGCAAAAAAAAAAAAAGATCCTGTCATATTTTCGGGGAAACACGGTATTAGTCAAATAACATGAAGGATGCTGACATTTTCTATCAAATACTTAACACAGTTCACAAGTGATGGGCATATTTATTTATTTTGCTAATAGAAAATTGATTGTGATGCTTTAATATGCATGAGCCTCATGCATACCTTCCTATTCCAGTATGGCTGCAATGAAAAATTAAACATTTCATTCTCATTACATGAGTAGCTGATAAACTGTATTGGAATAGGAAAGAGAAATAAGCAGATCTGAGGTTCATTCCTGTATTGCTAAAACTGTGAATTCAAATGCTTTTGAGAACAGCTAAGCTCAAGTAAACCTTAAAATTGCATAACAAGTCCTAGAGTTTAATGTAGATATATGTGCATATTTCTTTTAGAGGTTGGCTATGGGAGTACTAACCGAAAATGGCTTAACATTAGAAGAGTGGCTTCCTTCAGTGTGGATTACAGATCCTGTTCCTCGACGATGCCCTTTTGTACCACAAATGGGAGATGAGGTATTTACTTTTTCTTTCATTTTTATGCATCACCTTTAGTTGCACATTCATCTTCAGTTTATTAAATGGCCAAGTAAGAATCTCTTCCCCTCTCTTTGTCAAATACTTTAGAATATTTTTTTAAAAAAATCCTGAAATAAGGCAGAATTTGATGGTCATTTTAAAATAAAAAGTTTTTTGTACAAATGTTTGTACTATAGTTATATCTCCCCCTATTTTTGAAACACAAGAGTCATGAATTAATGCCACTGTTAACATAGCTGTTCACTAATTCATTTTGTACTCTCATTTGGAGAGGAAACTAGGTATTTGCTCTTTAACTTAATTTAGGTTTTTCTATTTCTTTTATATCCACCCCATTTGCCTTCCTCTGTTACTTATTTACTCTCGTTTATTTCATTCTGCATCTTTTTTTAAAACTTTTTTTGTCTGTTGGATGATCCCATGGAGTATCTTTCCCGCAAATACTGGACAGAGAGTAAGAATTATAGAACTATAATTTGGTTGGCATCATGACCTCTGAGCAAGGAAACCTAGGTTCAAGTCTACCCTCGGCTGGGTGACTTGGGCCAGTTCCAGTCTCTAAGCTTGAACTATCTGACAGCATTGCTTTTGTGGGGAAAATGAAGTGAAATCTCAGAATGAACTACCTTAAGTTTCTTGAGTGAAAAAGTTGCCTATAAATTAAAGAAAGAATTATGAATAAGAAGAATTGCCAAGAAGGAGGTGGCAGTTTTTTGTACTCCTCCAAAGAGAATCTGAGTTGGCTTTCTATTGAATGTAAGAAATAGTAGGGAGCCATAGGCATTCATTGCTAAGTCTGGTAATTTCAGTTGAGGTGGTGACCTGAGGGAGACTCAACTCACTTTCCATGTTGATTAGGCAAGACTGTACCAGTAGTGGGGTTCCAGGCGGTACGATCCGGTATGGGTGTACCGGTGGTAGCTGGGAGTAGCGGCTACTGTACCAGAATGGTGGGCTGTTTGGCCTACCTGCCTGCCCGCTTTCCTTACTGCTTTTTGAGGCAAACAGGCCATTTGTGCTGTGCGCGTAGCATGTGTGTCCACCGAGGACGCCCAGCCCCATCGCAGAGTACCGTTTACGACTATCCGGAACCCACTACTGCTCTGCACCTTTGAAAAATGAGTGCCTTTTAAAAAACTTGCCGTAACATTAACAATATTGAGAAATGGCAATGTTCCAAGTTTTAAACACAATTAATTATATCAGCTATCGAGACTTCCAATGAATATGGCCAACTGACCAGTCGAAGTTTCTTCCAGACCAAAGGTTCTTCAACTACTAAGAAGAAACTGAGTTCCCTTTGTTGTTATGACTTTCAAAGTATCTTTGATAGTGAAATATAAGGAGAGAAATTGAAATTCGATTGTTTTGTTTTGAGTGGTTTAAGTTTTCCGATTTTTATGGCCAGAATTAACTGATTTGTAAAAAAATCTATTCTTTGACCACAAGAGGGAGCCAAGAGGTTTAAAAGTGTTTTAAAAGAAAAGTTTAGTGTTTTAAAATGGATGTTTAAAAAATGGTTTTTCTTTTAAGGTTAAAAGAATTTTAAAAAATAGAGTGAATTTTGCTAATATAAATGATGGCAGTCTATAAAGATTAATAAGTGTAAAGAGAAATGTTACTTTCCAAAACAAAGAAAACAAAAGTAGAGGTGGTTAAATTGATTGCCTCATCCAAAGAAGAGAATATATCTAATTTTGTTTTTATTTGGAAATTGCTTCTGGATTTTGTGTTTGTGATGGAAAAAAAATGACATTTTGGCTTTTCTGATTAGATAGGTTTGTTGTTATAGAAATGGCTAATATATACTCCTGTGCATACTACAGTTTGGAAACATTTGCATTAGATATATTTGTAAATCCGTATGCCCCAGGGGTGGGTTCCTACCAGTGTTGGTGCCAGTGGCTTTACGTGCTCTTCTCAATCAATCCTTCTGATCAATCAGTGGTCACACACATTAGGATAATTTTATTTCTGATGTTTTGTATGCTAATAAACAGAATGCATTGTAAAAGCCATGTAAGTATAAAATTCTCAGACAATTGAATCTTGGTTAATTTATAGTAACTGCTTTATGTTATATTATTAATGAAAATGTGCCATAAATATGCTACTCTAAACTAAACAAAGCTTCAAATCTTAAAATATATTCTCATAAAATGCTACGGAGGATTATAACATTCTAAAAGTTACTTGGCAACAGGTTACTACTTTTAATTGAAAGATTGAAAAATAACTGGTTTTGCTGAATACTTCCAGTTAGAGTTGTTTTAGATTTATAGGTATTTCATGCATTAATTGTGATATTTAATTTCTGAAGGTTTACTATTTTCGGCAAGGTCATGAAGCTTATGTTCTAATGGCAAAGAAAAACAAAATATACAGCATTAATCCTAAAAAACAGCCATGGCATAAGATGGAGTTACGGGTATGTGTCCTCCTTGCTCTTTCCTTTTTACATTCTTTGTATATATAAAGTTCAGATCTTATAGGTTCTTAGTTGGGAATAAATTCTACTGAACTAATATTTAACAGATGAATACCCCACATCAGGGGTGTCAAACTCAATTTCATTGAAGGCTGCATCAGGGTTGTGTTTGACCTTAGGGGGGGGGGCTGAGGGGTGTAGCCAAGCCCCCCCCCCAGCTCGATGTCACTCATGTTGGCGCCTGTGGTGGCCCTAGCACTCTGCCAGTGAAAATGGGCTCCCACTCCCACGCAGGAAGTTAGGCATTGTGGTCAAAGGAGATCCTCACTTAATGTCCTGCATGATCCTCATTAAATGATGGCAACAAGCAGCCTGCCAAATTGCAGAAATAGAGAATACAGATTATTTTAGGAACATTTTTGAAAACTGTTACTTTAGAAACTGTATAGAGACTATTTGTTTCTTATATATTTTGTCTTATGCAAGTACTAATTAATAAGAACGTTAGAAAAGATTAGTGTTCTATTCGATTATACTCTTCAGGGCTGCCAGACAGACTGATAGAAAATGAATTTCAGTCACACTACTAATATAATTTGGTATGCTATATATTACCGAAGCATTGCAAACAGTCAGCAACATCTGTTGCAGATGTATTTACAGTTGGCGTTTTTTTGGGGGGAGGGGCAACATATTAACTGGCTGGTTTCTAAAATCCCCAAAAGCTACAATTTCTGCTTGGTGGATGAGAATATTAGCGGGGAAGAGAGACAATTCGTGGTGTTATCTAGAAGAGAACCCTTTCCTATTTACCTGGATTTATGTGTAATAAAACTTTTAACTTTGTAAAAAAGAGCTGATTTGGGGTCATGGAGTGACCGTTGCATAGTGAAGGATTTTTTTAAAAAAAAAATAGCTGTAATATGAAAAGGATGCTTCAATTTATATTTATTATATTTAAGTACCTTTTTATGTCTGATTAGGTTTCAAGCAAAGTTATAGTGATGATATCATACACAATGATCAGCAGCCTCCTAGTAAGGGAGGATAGAACATAGTGTTCACCAGCTGCTCTTGCTCTATTAGTTGTTTAGTTTTTTCTGTTTGATTCAGAAGTGTAAGTTACATGAATTTCTTCTTTTTCTCTCCCCTTCTTTTTTTTCTACCTGAAAATTACTATCAATATTTTTATTTTTGTTTAAGGAACAAGAGTTGATGAAAATAGTTGGAATAAAATACGAAGTTGGGTTGCCTACACTTTGCTGCCTTAAACTTGCTTTTCTTGACCCTGATACGGGTAAATTGACCGGAGGATCATTTACAATGAAGTAAGAAAAATCTATGATCATATATACAATTTTGCTTATGTGTCTCTCTGTCTTTCTCTTTCACCCCCCTCTCCCACATATCACCTTTGAAACATATTTTATGCATATTCAAAATAAAATGTGTATCTAAAATTAATCTCACTTAATGAGCTTAAATAGTAATTTTGGGGTGTAGATTTGGAGATTTAAGAATATCTAATTACACAGTTTCCATTCCTATGCTTCGTCCCCCCATCCTCCAAGGCATTTCAAGTCCCCAAGATAGATTTGGGAAACAGATTGGGAAGAGAATCTCATCTTGCTATGATAGTTAAATGGGGTAAACATTTTATTATCTATTTAAGTTAATAGCATGGTGTCCAAAATACTCCTAAATCAGGGTGTCAAACTCGATTTCATGGAGGACGGATCAGCATTGTGGTTGTCCTCCAGTGGGGGGGTGGCGGGGATGACTGGGTGTGGCCTGGGGATGTGGCCAGCTTGACATCGCTCGTCAAGCTGGCCACATCCTGTGAGAGCTGGGTGGGGTTGGGAAGGGAATCCAGGGGTCTGCAGTGGATGGGGCGGAGGGTGGGAGGCTTGCCCCATGGGATGAGATGAGGCAAGGCAGGGGGCAGGGCAGCTACAGCCAGTGTGCCTTTAGCTGCTTTTGGCATCGCTTGGTTTCCCACCCCATCCCCACCTGGCTGATGTGTCTAGTGGGGGGAGATTGCCTTCCACTTTCACTGTGCCATTAAAGGGCCATCCCCCCAAGCCCTGCATAAAAGACCATCCTCCCAAGCCCTGCCACTGTCAAAGTAAATCCTGGGCGCTGCGCTGCAATGGACAGATGAAAAGTGCAGTTTTTGTCTTAAGGAGGAGGAAGAGCATTGAGAAGAAAGAGGGAAAGTGGCTGAGTAAGAAGCGCCTGCTGGTATGGGATGAGCTAGGCTGAAGCAATGTGGGCTGGCCCCTTACAATTTCCAGGATGGCCGCTTTGGCTGGATCTGACCTCATTGCGGGTAGGATTCGGCCCGCGGCCCTTGAGTTTGACACCCCTGTCCTAAATGGTTCCAGATACCCCCACATTTAATAAACAATATTTTTATTTTTTATTTAAAATGCTGAAGTCTGTATAATCCCAGGTGAGATTACTGAAATCTTTAAGGGATCAGGATTGGATCATTTTGGCGAGCAGCAGACAGCACCTAAAAATATTGCCCAGCCCTCAGTTTAGCATAGACAGAATTGGATACAGGCAATTACTGTTTGATAATAGAAATGTATTTGAGAGCATTGTTTATTAAAGCAAATGTCTAAAATGTGCTTTAAGAAGTTTTATTTGATTGTAATTATTATGCCTTTTTTCCAATACAGAGGGAACTCTCAGCAGGATAGATTTCTGTTCTTCCTGCAGCACTCAATAGTCCTGCTTTGGGGGATGAAAAATCTTTGAAATGACAGAATTTTCCATTCTTGCATGACTAGACATATCTACTTGTACAACATAAGATTTTACCTACAGAACTTTTCCCTAATATTGGACCATGTTTATGCTGAAAATGTATAACAGGATAGAATTAGAATAATAGCTGGCTTGAGAACTCAGGTTTGTGACTGATCAGGGAAAGGATAATAGGACGAAAAAGCCATTATTCTTATTCCAAAATTTATATCTATAAATAAGGAATTCTTGTTGGAAAAAAACCTGGCTGCTAGCCAAATTTTGGATAAGAAATTAGATGGTAAAAGTTAGCTATGGTTTTTCCTTTTATCCCCCACCCCCAAGAAAACAACAAATTTAGCTGCTTTTTCATTGAACATTATTATCAAATAAATGCTTTAGTCTCTAATAAAAATTAGTTGAGATTGTTCCACTATTTCTTTATATGTCTTTGAATGGATGAGTTCTCCAAAGTATTTGTTATGATAGGTAATACATTTTCCATACTATTTCATTTTGATTATATCTAGGTATCACGATATGCCAGATGTGATAGATTTCCTCGTCTTACGACAGCAGTTTGATGATGCAAAGCACAGAAGATGGAATATAGGTAGGTTCTCTAGAATACTTTTCAATGATTTCATGATCAAAATTCCCCGTGATTTCAATAGAACGTATGATAAACACCCTTTGGAACCTCACAGACTTCCATGTGTTATGAGTTTAGAAAACAAGATTAAAAATCTTTGCTATTTTAAGAAATGCTTGCCATAAGAATTTTCATTATATTCCCAAGTGAATAATATTTTTGATTCCAGTTGTAGTTCCTAGATTAGAAATAGCAGGCTGTTGCCATATGTATCTGGAATAAGTAGTACGAATGTGTAATATTTTCAGACACAAAATTTATAGAATTCAGATTTCACTGTCATTGGAGACTCCTCTTAGCTTTCTTCTTTTTCCTTATTTCTTTCATACTGAAATATCAGCCAGCCAGTTAAAAAACCTGCTTTTTAAAAATTAATCCCATAAGGTTTTGATCTTTAAACCCGGTCACAACACAAGAATAGGTTATTTGAGGAACTGCCCCTTCCCTATTACATCTACCCATTCCATCAGGTTGAGCAGGATGGATATCCTATCTACGAAGGAGTTCCATCTGGCAGGATCTTTTTTGCTGTGGCCCCCACCCTTTGGAACATCAACCCTATGAGGTTGGCCCCATTTCTGTTGTTCTTCTGGGGAAAAAATCTGATGTGGTTTCTTCATGAATAGTTCTCAGTGTTCAATTTAGTTTTACAACTTTTTAAAATTTGAATTGGTTTTATCTTTCTTTATATTTCATAAACAACATTTTAACAAAGAAAATGCTAACCTTGTTGGATCAAAGAAAAATAAAGGACTTTGGATATTTAAATTCTTTTTGAAAACCCAAGTTAATAAATCAAAAGTAGAAGTACCCAGGCTTGAAAATATTACACAGAATTAAAATAGTTTTTTAAATTGTGTACAGAATACAGACTAGTAGACCTATATTATTATCTTTCTGTATAAGCACAAAATATCAGTGGGAAAATTTGTATCAGATGCTTGAATGGTTGTAAAATAAAGCTGTATAATGGCAAAATAATTAAGTATGACTTGTCCAATGGTGCTGCTCATCTGTCTTGTTGCTGCTAAAATTATACCCCAAATTATTGTCAGTTTTTTAAAATCTGTTTTACCTCTTTTACTTAGAGGTAAAGCTATTCTATTCCTTTTCATTTTAAAGTATGAAAAAGAAGTATGGATTTTTTCCCTCTCAAATGAAAAGAGACCTTATAGTATCTTATCTTCTATTTATAGGCACCTGGTAAAAGCCACATACATAGAAAATGTATTTAGTCTATAATTAGTCTTTAGTGTATAATTCATGTTGCAGATTGGTGTCATGGCATAGGCACAATCACCCTCAGTCCCAGAGATTCCTGTGCTTAGAAAATTGTCCTTGTTTTTTGAAATAATGTTTCTGGGCCAACTCGATTTACCTTTATAGCGCATTTGAGTTTTTAATTGTATGAATCTTTGCTTGAAAGATTGCCGGCATTCTGTATCTTCCTATTCATGCAATTGTTGTCAAACCTATATTAAAAATAGTAATGCATATAAAGATGGTTAATTGTATAGTTTGGTATGCCTGTCCAGGTGATCGATTTAGATCAGTAATTGATGATGCATGGTGGTTCGGAACAATAGAAAGTCAAGAACCTCTTCAGCCTGATTATCCTGACAGCTTGTTTCAGTGCTACAATGTCTGGTTAGTATGTTGCCAATATAGTAATATTTAATTTCTCAGATTTTTTAAATTCAAGTGCATTTAATTGTAAAATAATGAATGTAATTGCAATAATTGATATCTACTTTTAAATTGGGAAAATGTATTCTCAATAAATATCTAGATAAATATTTAGATATTGTCCAAAATGCTTTTTTATCTTTTTTCCCTTGAAGTTGGGACAATGGAGATACTGAGAAAATGAGCCCATGGGATATGGAGCCTATACCAAACAATGGTATGTGCCTACTTTCTCCTAGATGTACAGAAAGAGGATATAGAACTTAATGTGTGCAAATGTGATAATTTGGAAAGGTGATTTTTCTTTAAAAGAAGAGAACTAGTTTTGGTTAGTGAAATGATTGTAGGAAAGTTCAGTAATTATATTTTGTTTAAAATGTCTGGTTTTCAGGACTGTTGAGGTTCATTGGGCCAAAGTATTGTGAACTCTTTAGAAGCAGTAGGAAGAAAGTAATAATTTTAATTGTTAAACCCCTGTTTTGTATGTTTAGATTAGTATGATTCGTAAATTGCCTAAAAGGTGTGAAAACCTACACATAGATGTGCTGGGCTTATTGGTTAAGCCAAAAATTCTGGTCCTGTATTGTTTTTATCTTTATAACATCATCTGATTAGCGTCCCCAATTTAGTTGCTGGAAAATGATAAAGAATTATTGGTGTAGCCTATTCAGTTACAAAATCATGAGGGAAATTAGCTATCTACCTTGGTAAAAATTACAAATGAAACATAGAAACTTGTTCAGTAATAGATTTCTAATTAAAACAATTCCTACATTTTTACAGAAATAATCCATAATTCAGTATCTCATGTGTAGAAGTGTGGGAACTGTTAGAAAGGAACAGTGATTCATTATAAGTTCTAAACAATACTTTACATTATTTAAAGTTGGGAAATTTTGCTATTACCTTTCCAAACTATGTTTTTTTTTTGGTCTGCTATTGTTATCCTTCAGGCTATTAAGGGATTTCTTTTAGTCAAAAATGATAAACTGAATTTGGCCTAAGGATCAAATCCAACTCCTGTGGGACCATAGGAGTAGGATAACAACTTCACATGTTATTTAAATTTAAAACTTTGATATTCATTTCTCTGGAGAGGACACAGGGAGCCATTGCTTCCCATTTTCTCTGGACAGTAATTGGATTTGCGTGTACTTTCTACACAAGTGGGGAAGGGCTGCTGCCAAAATTTTCCCCACTAGTTAACTTGTTAGTTCCTTCAGGCTTTGCCTAGAGTATACCTTTTCTGTAGTGTTTCAACTAGAGGCCCGCCCATCAGGATTCTTGATTGAGAAATAAGAAGGAAGCTTCTGTAGATTTCTCATAGTGAGTAAATTTTCAAGTAGAGAGAAACACACAAAACCTGCTCAGCCAGAAACAGTCAGGTGTGGTTCATTGTCAGGAGCCACACACTGGGCAATCTCTACTTCAACCATGGGAAAGTAAGTTTTGAATTTGGGTAAAGCAGATCAGATCCTGCAGAGAACAGACAAAATCTGGAAGACCATTGACTTGACAGGGAAGAGATCCTCTTTCTTATGCTAGGAGGATCTAGGTTTTTAACCTCTTTATCCAAAGTCCTCAGTATTTATCATCAGATGCCAAAGTTTTTGGCAATAATGTTTAACAGTATATTTGTTTCATATTGAGATAATTTGTTCGGATATGTTTCATCTTGCAATACCTTGCGCGCGCGCACATACACACAAAAGTGTATTTGATTATCATGATTTACATCATTTTAACTTTGTTGTTGCTTAAGTTAAAAAAAGCATAGTTTAGTTTTAATGCAGGTTGGGACAGTTTCTAACTTCAAGGCTACATATATCCTAAAAAAAACCTTTTCCAGTGTATGAGGTTCCTTTTAATAGGAACACCATTTTTCATGGCATAGATGTGGAATATCAACAATACAGTTTATTGTAATTTTGACTGGAAAAGCATGCAATTTTAATTGTTTTCATATCTCCATTTTTACTATATTGTAAGCTGCTCAAATTTGCCTTGGACAGCGAGATGGCAGTCATGTAAATTTAATACATAAATGCAATTTAATACATGGACTGTATTAACAGTTCCTTCTTAAAGAGTCATCTCCCACCTTTATTTTAACATGAAAAGTTTTGATTAAATTGTATGTTACTGGCAGAGGTTGGATAATACAGACTTATATGCTGAATGCATTTGCAATATTTCTATCACATGGCTATTATTGAGATAATACTGTGCTCAGTATTAACAACATTGCATTTTTTTAATTGTTTACTTTAGCATTAATAGTTACTATTACATCTCATGCTTTATTACAGCTGTGTTTCCAGAGGAACTTGGAAATAGTGTTCCTTTAACTAATACTGAAAGCAGATCTTTAATATACAAACCTCTGGATGGAGAATGGGGTTCTAGAACTCGTGATGATGAATGTGAAAGAATAATTTCAGGAATAAATCAACTGATGACTTTAGGTAATAATTTTAGTATGGCAGAAGCAATAAACACACAAACACACCAAACAAACAAACATCCTCCCCCCCCATATCTCTAAATGAATATTTCAGTACAGACACTTTCAAATCAAATTTAACTCCTGCTAACTTAGATGAAGATATCCATAAAGGTTTTTTTGGCATTAGAAAGAAATGGTTTGCAATTCCTTTTTCCAAAATCTGTACTATCTCCCAATTTAACCTTCATCCCTGGAAGTTTGTCCCATCCAATGCTAACACAACCAACTCTGCTAAACTTTGTGGATTACCAAGGTTGGCTAAACACTGCCACCTCTGGGCAAGTAACTATTTTTCTTATATCAGATAGTTATAAAATCCAAATCTAGCTGTGTTTAATTCTCTCTTTTTTTTAAAAGTTCTTAATTATTAACTGTTCTTTTTATTTTCATTTTCATTTTATACAATCACTTATATACTGTGCAATTAAAAAAACAATAAACACAACTCATCTATTCCACTATAGAAAACCAACATAACACTTCATCCTCCACACACCCTTTCTTCTCCCCCTCCAACTTTCATTTCTCTCCTCCAACATTCCCCTCTTCTACTTCCCCTCCCCCTCAAACATTCCTTTCTCCCCTTCCCTCCATCTCACCCTCCTTACATTCCCCTCTCACTCCCTCTCTACTCCTCCCTCTTCTGTGTTTAATTCTCTTGTTGCTTTCACATACAATCATTTGTTTATTTATTTGTCAAAGTGTTGTTTTTCTGAAATCTAAGAACATTTTATTGTAGATATTGCTTCTGCTTTTGTGGCACCAGTGGATTTCCAGGCGTATCCAATGTACTGCACTGTTGTTGCATACCCCACTGATCTCAGTACAATTAAGCAGAGATTGGAAAATAGATTTTACAGGTTTGTTCTAAAGTTCATTTTATTCAAACTTTATTTATGCCACTTGTTTTATATGCATTAAAACATTTATTATTGGTCTACCGCAGAGGTGTCAAACCCATCTCATCGCAGGCCGTATAGTGATGCTTCAGGATTATTTTTGCCCTTGTGGAGCTGGGGTCGACATGGCCTGTGCAGGCCGTATCTGGCCCACCAGCCATGTGTTTGACACCCCTGGTTCACAGCATAGATTTATAACTATAATATTTGCCACAATATCACGTAGGGGTATTCTTGACCTTGTATTTAATTTTTTTCCCATGTGATTTTGCTAGGATCCATTGATCCTAAAAGCAATGTTTTGAAACTGCTTAAAAGGTGATAGGAAGAAGGCTTTTTCAATGACACTGTTAAAGCAGGATTGTCAAACTCACGGCCCGTGGGACGGATGTGTCACGTGCTGGCCACACCCACCACAGCTCCTCAAAGGGGAAAAAAGTCACAAGCCATGACGATGCAAGATTTTCAGCCCTGTGTTAAAGCTTTAGAATTTCATTCTTATGGAAGCCTGTTGCATTTCCTCATTAATGAATTTCCAAAAATTGGTAAAGACCTTAATTTTTATATCTACTTTTAATTTGGTTTCCCTCCCAAATGTCATAAGTAGACCAACTTATATTGCCAGTTTATTATCCTGAAACTGGTTTTTGTGTTAAGGTTTAGTAAATAATGTTTTACTAAATGGTAAACAATGCTTTTAAATTGTAAAGTCTGTTGATACAAAAATGATTAAAAAGCTCTGTTCCCTAACTTTATTTAGCAACCTAATGTCATTTACCTAAGAGACTTCATTAACAGTATTTTCAGAAAACTCTTTTATATCAGCTTTGCACAATCTCAAAAGTCCCTTTTGAAGTGCTACCTTTAAATCACTTTGTGAATTTTAACAAATAGTATTCAAGAACACTTGAAGCTGTTCATATTTGCACATATATTTTATTCTTCTGGCTATTAGGAGAACACTTTTAGTTCTGTCACATCAGATAGGCAATGTTCTCACCAATAAAGCAGAACATTTGTAGCTCCGGATTGAAATGAGGGGTCCTTGATGCTCTCTGAGCTTGGTTGTTTTCTTGCAGACGTTTCATTACCTTAACTAGGTAACATTATCAGTGCTAGTAAGGAGTGCTGAGAAATTTTCTCAGTTTGCCAGATATTAGCTTTATAGTATTTCCAGTACACATTTTTCTTGCAAACTTTATTTTCAAATTTTATTCTTTTTATGTTTTAGGAACTATGAATGATGATGTATATCTCAGGGAATAAGAACAATATATAAAACACTTAAGTCAAAACATGTAGCTACATTTTACTTAGATTTCCTAGTTTTTGAAATATATAAATAAATCTGTAGCTATATTCTAAGTTTTTAGTAATTAAAGGGACACAAAATAACATATTAAACATTTGTATCATGAGTCACTGAAATTGTTTTTTTTTTTAAGTTCCAACAATGTAGAATTTTAAGTGTATAGTAATACTGTTTTTTGTTTAATTTCAAAGGCGACTTTCTTCCCTTATGTGGGAAGTTAGGTATATAGAATATAATACACGGACATTCAATGAACCAGGAAGTCCTATTGTCAAGTCTGCCAAATTTGTCACAGATCTTTTGCTGCACTTCATGAAGTAAGTTAATAAAGTTTAAAGAACAAATTTTAATTTAATTTAACATTTTTAATTTTTGTGGGAGGTGTATATTTTACATATTTCTAGTTTATAATATTTATGTTTACAAAGGAGACAATGCACTAACTGTGCTGATGAATACCTTGGGTATACTAGCACTTTCAACATGCAGACAGGTAAACTGAGATAATTCACACAGGCCTTAATCAAAGTCTTCTTTATTCCAGATTTGTCTCTCACAGTCAGTCAGAGCTTCAAGAAATGTCCACTTTCCTTCAATATTAGAGGAAAGAGAAAAAATAAGATGTTATTTATTCAGAAACTCCCCGATTCTTTAATAGTAGTAGAATCAAATAATTATTTGATCTTGTACAGAATCAATAAAGACTATTATACAGATTATTCCACTCCCATTACCACCAGTGAATGGATACAGACTACATTGCATCGTTAGACTAAGAAATCTAGTGTGAATTGCTATAATAGTATGTTTTGCCTTCTTGCTGTTATAGGTTCATTGAATTTCTTGGGCTCAGCAGATTCAGATTTTGGTGTAGCACAGGCCTTTAACTCATCAAGACACACAGTATCTACATTACTGTTTATTCTCTTAAAAGTACAACTTTCTGAAACTATCTCTGTATTCCTCCCAGATACGATTATTGCTCTTTGCACTTTTGTTTAATATATCACCTCTGGTAAAGGATGAAGATGCTGCCTAATGAAGCATTTATTGAGCATCTTGAATTGGTGAATATCACACATTTTCCACAACTGAATGGAATTGGTTCATCTTTTACTTTCAGCATTGCAGTTGCTTTCAATATTTATGGTTAAATAAAAGTTGCTAATAGCAGGTCAATTTCAGATGGAGTAACTGTGTCCCTTATCTCTTCTTCTGAAGGCCTCAAAGCCTTCAACTCTTGAGTAATGCATATTATGACCAGTGTACTTTGGGACATAAGGATATACTAATGTTGTTATTTTTTTCCTTGAAAATTTTTCATGTGAATCAAATGCTTTTTCCCCACCATTCTTTCTTAAATCCAGGGATAAACGTATATGTTTCCATAGGACCTCTACTCTTAAAATGCATGCAGGTTGTTTTTTTTTGTTGTTAAAAAAGACTAGTTTTTTTTAGTGTTTGTCAGAGACAAATATTGCTACTATTCACATTTGCTAAGCAAATACTTTTGAAGATTATTCCTGATTACTCTAGAATCTTTGGCAATATTAAGAGTGTCTTGCTACTGGAACTTTCCATGTTTGACTAGAACTTGGTTGTTACTGTCTTTTTTCATTCATTATTGCATCATATCTTTTGGAATGACTGTTTTGTGCCTTATTTGTGATAATTCTTAATACTTACATCTTGGTTACATTTTAAAAAACAAGGACTTGATTTCTTTCCTTTGGCTGAGTCTTTTGGTGATTTTGTTCAAAACTCAATCACTGCCCTGTGGCAAGTATATTAACTTGGAGCAGTTATGTATCAGTTATTGAAACATATCGATTTTTTAAAAACTGTAGTATACTGGAATACAAAAATATAAAGTAGTGGATGCAGATAAGTTCATTAATGCCTAGTATTTGTTTTAAACAGGGATCAGGCCTGTTATGATATAATCCCACTCTACAATACCATGAAGAAAAAAGTCTTGTCTGATTCAGAAGAGGTAAGCTAATTCAACATGCAATACATTCTTAAAGAAAGTGGTGGTTTTGTTTAAATATTGTATAATCTATTCTGCTTTTCAGCCAATACTGCAACCTAAAATTAATATTGGCAATAGAAATAAAATACAATACCTCATACAACAATCTATACTATAAACATTTAATGCAATATAAAATATGTATTGGGAATACAACTTTAGATAAGAATGCCAGTTATTTGTCATTTATAAATACCTGTTAATAGTTTAAGTCCAGTCCTTATTCACATGTATGGCTGTGCCAAATCTGATTTTAGGGACTACAACTGGGACAGAAGATCCCATGACCACAACTGTGCTAAGGATTTTATTTCAGTTTTCCTTCTGTTACCTTGCTGAGTGGAAAGCTCACCCCAGGGTTGGAAAATTAATAAGGAGGAAATTAATGTTTGTATTTACATTAATCAAAGAGGAAGGGGTTATAGGCCACAATGAAAGATACATATAGAAAGGAAACTGTCTGCCTAGTGCTCGCTCTCTCGCTCTCTCGCTCTCTCTCTCTCTCTCTCTCTCCCTCCCTCCCTCCCTCCCTCTCTCTCTCTCTCTCTCTCACACACACACACACACACACACCTTTACTAGACAAACAAAAGCTAAAGCTGTGATATGATTAAAATCTTACAAGCAGTAGCTGTGAGGTGGCTAATTAAGGTTACAGAGCTGAGCTTGTTAACTTGCACTTAGCACCTCTGAGAGAAGTGCTGGGGAGAAAAGCAGCTCAGGAGGAGATCACTTGTCTAAACAATTTATGCAAGGTAGGAAGAAAAGAAAAAAATGGGTCAGGCACAAGGTATTGTGCATTAGTTGACTGCAGTGGTGAACATATGACAAAAGTTGCAAAGGTTATAAATGTGTGTCTGGGTTGCAAAGTTATGGTTTTCAGAGCTATTGCAACTAGTGTTGCGGCACAAGGTAGTAGAAAAGTGGTAAGTCGGGAAAATCTGTATTACATCCCCAAGTATGTGAGCCTTAGGGGTTCTATCAGCAAACTGATTTTATTTCTTAGAATCTTATCTTTCAGATAGAATAGAGTAAAATAAAAAAATAGATGATCTGTAATTCCACCATTTCCACATGCAGAGTATAAATGTTCACAAAGGCCACATCACTTTGAAACAAATTACATGCACAGACACAGACACACACAGACACACACACACACGAGTCAGTACAGGCATTTATAAGAATTTCAAATTTTAAAATAATACTTATTTATACATTTATACATATTTTTAAAATAGTTTTTAAAAAACATAGAAACTGTAAACTCAGAAATGGCTTTAATTTGCCATGTATTTTTAAAAAATTGGCTCTATAGAATCCCAGAGTTAAGAAACCTGGAAGAAACCTTGAATGTTTATTCTGCATATTCACAATGTTATTTTCACATAGTCAATGTCTGCAATGATTATTGCAGATGAATTATTGCTTTATTATTCTTTATGGTGGTGTAAAGAAAATTAGATTAGTACCAAAGATCCATGTTATTTTTAGCCATAAACTAGTTTCTGGAATCCACATGTTGAAACTTTAGGAAGGCATTCCCTTGTTTTAGAATTAGAGAGTTAGAAGGGATCTTGCAGGCATTCTAGTCCAACCCCCTTCTCAGGGAGGAAACCCTATATCTTATATGTGTCAAAGTGAAATATTTTTCAAATGCTGATGTTTTCTACATCATATAATGGATATTTTGTTGCCCAAAGGAAGAAGAGAAAGATGCTGACATGCCAGGAACTTCCACTAGAAAGAGGAAGGTAACCTTTGTTCTAAATCTGTATTTCCGGTTTGATGATGTCCATTTATATCTTGTAAGCTGCCCCAAGTCACCTTGTAGGGGAGATTGGCATTAAAAACTTAATAAATAAAATAAAATTTGACATGGTAGGTCTCACATACCATGAATAACCCACCCGTTTCATATCTCAAGCATTTGACTAGTTTTATATACCAAGAACACAGAAGATAATAGTATTAGAAGTAACCTCAGAAGTTAATCCTTTCTCAGTGTGACTTCCACAAAGGCATTGTAATAGATGGCTATCCAGCTTCTGCCTGGTGAAACAGAGTTTGGGAACATAGAAGAGGCAGTATAACTGTTAAGGGACGGCTGTAAACAGTTATTACAGAACACGAATCAAGGGAAGGATAGAAGTGTGAACCAGTGTCAGGTGCCCAATAAACAGAGACCAAACGTAACTCTGTCTTAATTGCACTTGCTATAGGTTGTGTAGGAGAATTATTTTAATAGGCTTTCAAATTATATTATCCTAGCATTTAAGATATTTTCAGAAATCCAAATGATTCTTGTTTTCTGAGGTTGCAGCCTTGCTTTTGATATTTTTCTTCAAAGATGCCCAGGAACACAAATTATTCCACTGGTTTGTAACTCTTACAGCCAAGTGTCTATGGAGATTCTCAGTCATCCAGGTCATGGTTGTCCCAAAGGTGCTTTTTCAAGAGGCAACTTAAAAAAAACACACCAAAAAGTCAATTTGCCTCTTGAAAAAAAAGCACCTTTGGGTTTTTCAATCAATATATTTTCCTAGTTTCAATCCATTAGTTCTGATTCTACCCTCTGGGGCAACAGAAAATAACATGCATCTCTCTGTCTTCTTTAAACCGAACTTTATTCATTTAATCATCCTTCCTAGGATTTGGTTTCTAGTTTCCCCATAAACTTGCTCAGGTGTATTGATGTCTCTTTTATGCAGAACTTTAGGACAGTTTGTAATCTGGACCCCATGCTGCTTTAATACAATCCAAAATAGCATTTTCCATAGCAAATCGTTTGGTTCATATTTTTGGTTCATGTTCAACTACCAGAACATATAGATCTTTTTCACATGTACTACTTGTCTGTTTCTATATTTTGCCTTTGGTTTCCTTTCTCCCCAAATGCAAGACTTTTCTTCCTATTTTAGCCCAATATGCAAGCTGTTTTTTTAAAAAAAAATGTTATCTCTCTATTGTAGGGTGTTAATTTGGTCCTTGCAGTGTCGTGTCTCCTGTGGATTTAATAATTATCCCCTGAATGCTTTCATTTAATCCTTTAATAACATGTTTAAAAGCATATTACTTAGAACAACTGGCCAGAGTTACTTTTCAGAATGAGACAGGTCATATAAATTTAATAAATACTTTCTGCTCTCTGCCCACATCTGATATGGAGCTACTTAAAAGTACTTTGTAGTAATGACCAAGATGTCTCAATCAAGTGTTCCACCAACCAAGATTTTAATCCTTCGAACTGCTACAAAGGAGGTGGTGAGGCCTTCTCTTTAAAGAAAAAATATGTATTAAAGATTTTTTACACACTAAATATCTGAAACTCAAAGGCATATTTTTATGGTATCCCCAAAGAATCTATATAATTCAGAAGGAGCCATTAACTGTCACATCATATGGAGCGGCTTAGTAAAACTACAAATAAAGCTGAGTTAATTTTAGCCTAAATCAAACCTCTTTATTTAATTGGTTGAGTCAGCTAATAGCTTGAGTCTGTATGACATGCCTTCCTACTCCACATCTTTGCCTTTTCATATCTCATATTTATGTGTTTAGTAATTATAAAAGTAATTGTTATATGATAACTTGGATAATTATAAATTGGAATCTCAGCAAGGGAATGTGTAATAAAAAATAGTAATACAAAGCTGTTTGAAATTGCCATTACAGGATCATCAGCCAAAGAGAAGGCTGCGTAACAGAGCTCAGTCATATGATATTCAGGCATGGAAGAGGCAGTGTCAGGAATTGTTAAATCTGATTTTTCAGTGTGAAGATTCTGAACCTTTTCGCCAACCAGTGGATCTTATTGAGTATCCAGTGAGTATTGAAAAAAGCATTATACTGAAACATTCCTCTTAAAAATTGAAGTAGAAGAATATCCTATTTTTAAAGCAATCAACAAATATTTAAATTTGAAGAATTGTCAAGTATTTTACATGTGGATTTTGCTCTTGGACTTCCAAGGTTTGATTAAAGATTTTGTGATCTTTACAAAGATTTTAAATAACAGTGTTTTGCACTATTCTTACTATCTTATTTTTTGATATTAATTATTGACATTTGTGCTTTTTAAAAGGATTACCGAGACATTATTGATACACCAATGGATTTTGCAACAGTGCGAGAAACCTTAGAAGCAGGAAACTATGAATCGCCAACGGAGCTATGTAAAGATGTCAGACTGATCTTCAGTAATTCCAAAGTTTATACACCATGCAAAAGATCAAGGGTATAGCTTCACAGTTTATATCTAAAATGTATTAATATTGTGAAAAACCAAGAGATAATATTAATAGAATCGGAGAAAAGCAACTTTTCATCCAAGAAGCACCTCTAATAATTAAAATGGAAATGTTTTCCTTCTTTTAAAGATTTAGTTTTTAACTTCCCAGAATCTGGAAAAGGTTCTGCTCAGGTAGTCCTAAATTTGATAGTGAAGGTTTCTGAGCCTGTTTTGTGAGTTTGTACATTCTTTTCAGAGATAGAAGCTTTCTGTTTATATACACTCATTTTCTGAAACTACATTACTTCATTATCTTTATCTTCAATGTTGAATTCATTTAAATTGGAGTAATTAATAAGTATGAAGTTACTTCTGAATTAGACATCACAAAAAATTAAAATCGGGTTAGTTTGGGTCAGCTGCTTAATGCATAATACAGTAAAAACAGTTATGTGACTGCTCAAAATGATATCACATGAAACATCATATGAGCCAAATGATAAAAAATATTAAAGAACTCTAGAGCCAAAAGCATTTTCATTGCCCAAGATACTGTGGTAGGGTTGACCCAAGATCAGTCTGAAATATTTCCTGAAATGTTTCACATTGAAATGTTAACGGCCTGACAAATGTTAAGGACCTAACAATAGTTAACTATTAAAAATTATCCAAACTCAAATGAGTTACTGCAACTGTAAAATAGGTTAGAGTGGTCATTCTTGGCTGCTTCTGGCACTGTCAGAATGAAGTTTGAACACTTTCTTGTGGTTTTAGTAGGACTGATAAGGGTGAGAATGTTTTGACCTTGAAACATATTGCACATAAATAATTATTATAGCTACATGAATCATTTTACATTAATTCCTTTACACAGAATTATTCTATTTACTGGAATACTGTAAATTTTAAATTTATATCACTGTGTTAGTGTTTAACGTGGCACTGACAAATATAAGCAGTTAAATTAGAAAATAGGTCAAGACTCAGTATGTGTTTTATTTATGAAATGTCTCTCCCACATTTTCATCACTGAAAACATTCTGACACCATGTATTGAATTGAATTGTATAGTAAATATGTTTGTAATGGTCTATTGAGGATGTCACTGATATTAACAACATCAGCCTATTTTGCTATGTTCATGGAAGTTTGGAGCAGGAGAGAGATAACGGGGATCTCTTGAACTCTGGAGAATATGTATGTGTGTGTGTATACATACACACAGACACAGTGAATTTTGTAGGCAGTAATTAAAATTGTATGCATCCATTCAAGATTTATGTCATCATTTCTTGTTTAATTTTTTTAATAGATTTATAGTATGAGCCTACGCCTGTCTGCTTTCTTTGAGGAGCACATTAGTTCAATTTTATCTGACTACAAATCTGCCTTACGCTTTCATAAAAGAAGTACAATTCAAAAGAAAAGGAGTAAAAGAAGTAGAAGCAGTTCTCTTTCAAGTAGTGCTGCATCAAGGTAGGATACAGTTCCTTCAATTGTATCTGAGTTGTATCAGTATTTTAATGCTACTTTCTATAAGCCCTATATAATGTTTCAAAAGTGTGATGCCAATTTATTTCCTTGATTCAAGTCAAGTCCCCTTTCTATTTATTTAGGTACCACTATAATAGTAGAGATTTTGAAGGGTAGAAGGGAATCCTCACCCTTTTTAATCCTTTTATGAATAACATAAAAATAATATAAAGATATTATGAACACACCTAATACACCTCCTTCCTCCTGTTTTCTCCACAACAACCCTGTGAGGTGAGTTGGGCCGAGAGAGTGTGACTGGACCAAAGTCACCCAGCCGGCTTTCATGCCTAAGGTGGGACTAGAACTTCTAGCGTGATGCCTTAGTTACTAGACTTTCATATCATAACTAGCATTTCTGACCATTGACTCACCAAAGCTCAAAATACAGACACCGATGTAAATATATTTTAAGATATTTGAGTGGCAGAGTTCAGTGAGGAGATGGAATTGTTCTGAAATTGTCCCAAGTGATAAAAAATACGTTCAATCTCGGCAGCATTGGAAGGATAAAAAGCCTTATAATGGAAAGTTTAACATCTTAAGTTTGTGAATTACATTCCTGGGAACCCTTCTTAGATGGAGCAGTCTACAGGGAACGATAGTCTAGATGATTCTTTCTAATTGCTGTTAGCTGTCTTTCAATATCTTCCAATTAATCAATTAGGATAGGTTTTTTTAGGGTGAGCGTGAGGGACAAACATAATTCTAAGCCAGATATTGTGTAGTTGAGAGCATTTTGAAGTCTAGGGAGAACATAAGGAGAAAATTATTCTTAAGTTCTAAAGTGGACCACATCTGAATTAAATCTCCACTGGAATTTCCCATGGATTAAATTGGTTTATGACCAAAGCATATTATTAATATAAATAAATAAATAGATAGATAGATAGATAGATAGATAGATAGATAGATAGATAGATAGATAGATAGATAGATAAATATTGTTTTTATTTTGCTCTGTAAAATAGCATCAGTTATTGGACTTGTCATCTATTTTTAGTCCGGATAGGAAACGAAGATTAATAAAGCCGCAGCTGAAAGCTGAGCTCACTCCTACACCTTCTTCTTCTTCTTCTGCGCCTGCACGTCCTACTTTATTGAGAAACATAGCAGCTCAGATGAATGGGAAAGTAGTTGACTCTGCAAGTTTGGTCCGAACAAGAAGTACTAGAGCGGTAACTGAAACAACTACCAATGAACAACCTTCTACTTCTTCAGGTGCAAAGCCTGTAACTTTGAAACCTAACAGTGCTGCTACACCAGGAAAAACAGGTGAACTAATTGATAAAATAATTTTATCAAGATTTCTATTATAGAATCAGAATGTGTAGCGTATGGTTGTATTCATGATGTTCACTTACAAGGGATGATTGTTTTTGGAGATGGTAACTTTCTTAGAGAAGTTTATCAGGAACTTTTAAAATGGTTTTGGTTGGGACATTTCTTTGCCTACACTAGACCTTCTATTGTTGCTGTTATTACTAATTATTTCCTAATGGGCACCCTTACTATGAACCCATTGTAGTTTCTTAAAGGGGGTATTTTCCTGAGCTTTAAGGAAGCACTAACAACCTGATCCTGCCTCTATAATATCTCCTGAACTCAAATAATTTCCTGAACCTGCATATACTGTATGAGCTCAGGACAGGTTCAGCAAGAATGCTGGATTTGAAGCCCCTTTGCTTATTTTGGATCCAAATACTATATTCTACAACAATACAGTAATATAAAAATGTAATTGTGTAAATAGTAAAGTTTTAATAAAACTTATGAAAAGAGGATGAGGAAGAACAGCATCTTACTTTGTATGTACTTTATATGTATTCCATACATATATGAAAGAGCCAAGGTGGCGCAGTGGTTAAATGCAGCACTGCAGGCTACTGCTAGATCAGCAGGTCAGCGGTTCAAATCTCACCGGCTCAGGGTTGACTCAGCCTTCCATCCTTCCGAGGTGGGTAAAATGAGGACCCAGATTGTTGGGGGCAATATGCTGACTCTCTGTAAACCGCTTAGAGAGGCCTGAAAGGCCTATGAAGCGGTATATAAGTCTACTGCTATTGCTATTAAAATATTACTTTATTAGTGAGCAGATATATATTAGATTCTAATGAAAACTTACCCTCTTTTTTTGTCTAATAGTACTAGAAAATTCTACCAAACATTCCAAGAACCAGAATGTTTTGCCAGTCCCTAATCAAACCAATTATATCCATAACACTAGGAATAATACTGCAAGAGAAAATTTAGAAAAAGATAAACAAATTAAACGTAAACCAAAATCAGCTATGGTCAATACACAAGGTAAGTTTGTTTGAATTTCATTGGTTTGATCATTGTTTATTTGTAATATCTATTAAAAATATAGTAACAACAGAAACAACCAGAAAGGAGAAACATTACAAAATGGTGCTTTCTTCTCCCAGACTTTTACAGATGAACTAGAAGGACATATATGATCATTAATATTAAAGGCCACCCGGGGTCATACTGCCTTTTGTATCCTGGTGCAATTCCTCTTCAAGGAACCAGTTATCTACCTCTATGAATATCCTCCCTCTTTTCCTTTCTGTTAGATACAGGTCTTTCACAATCCTCAAATCTCTCAAGGGGCTGCATTTGCTGTAATTAGGTGATGGCATATGATGGTGAAAAATAGATCAATAGATTCAGTAGGTTGATCACACCAATTCTACATTTTAACCTGTAAATTTAATTAAGGCTTTGAAAGTTGTCTGTGCTGTTAAAAATGGCTGCTGTGAGTAACATTATTTTGTTGTTATAGCAGATTGCAAGAATAATGCAATGGCTTTGACCTTTGGAAGCATCCAAGTAAATGGACATGGCGAGCAATCTTCAAAACCTGTATTTAAGAGGGGCCCTGGGCGGAAACCCAAGATTGAGACCAATAATACATGTGAAGTGGTAGTGCACAAGAAAAGAGGGAGAAAACCAAAAACCCTGTTACTTGCTGAACAGAAACTTTCAGAGGAGCACAGAAACCAGACTACGAAAGGTTTGACAATAGAAGAAGCCTCTGTTTCTACTGCATGCAATTCTGTCTCTGAAAATAATGTGAAGGAAGACTTGTTACAAAAAAAAGGACGTGGTGGGAGAAAGCCTAAAAGAAAACTACAGGAAGATCAGCCAGAATTTGAACTTACTTTTACTCCCGATCCTAAGATTCAGACAAGAAGCAGGAGGAAAAAGATAGATGAGCCTGTTGAAGAAGAGGCTGAGGAATTTAAAGATTCTGAACCACATATGAGAACTAGAAACCAAGGTAGGAGGACAGCCTTTTACAATGAAGATGATTCAGAAGAAGAACAAAGACAGCTGTTGTTTGAGGACACTTCTTTGACTTTTGGAACATCTAGCAGAGGCAGAGTCCGAAAGTTGACTGAAAAAGCAAAGGCTAATCTGATTGGTTGGTAATTTTGGCATTTAAAAAATGCTAATAAATAGGTACAGTTGAGGAATTCATAGACCTAGGGGTATCTGCTTTCTGCTGCTATTTACGGATGAGAATATGTTCTAGTATGATAAAATATAGCAAAAACAAACTGAAAATTTCTTGAAAGAAGTATGTATTTTAAACAATTGCTATTTATTGTTCTCTAAATAGGTTATGCATTTCAATTCAGTATGTTCAGTTGGTATAAATGAAATTCTTGATTTCCAGAAATGTTACTGTAATTTTGAGCAGTACATAAACCTCTATTTGAATAGTAGAATTTTTAATGTAAAGATTGAGAACAGAACTCCTATTTTTGAATGAGCAAAGTACAGTGCATTTGTATAGATTGTAGAAATTGTATTTGCAAGATGATAGAGTATGGCACTAAATGCCATTGAGAACAAAACAAAATTACCAAATTTGCTAATTAGGTACCACTAATTCAATAGTGATTGGGCACAGTTTTATACAAACACAGGGCAGATCATTTTATCTAAGTTCTGCCAGAGAGAGAGAGAGAGAGAGAGATCACATATATAGATATAGAGATAAATATATAAATATATATATATCCACATTGGAAAAAGTTTGACTAATACGTCTAATTTTTCAGACCTTCATTCTTGTACCAATCATATATATCTGTTTATTGTGCCAAAGACAGAACCAGAATAGAGAAAAACTTTTAGTATGAGTGCAACATGATATTTTCAATTATATTTATCACTCCCTGTTCAAAGTATACATTATTCTGGAATATTACCTCTACTGGTACATTGTAATAAGAGCAGTTAATGCACTGGTAGGCTCTTTTGACAGATATTGAAATAAAATATAATTTGATTAAAGGGTTCAGTTAAGCTGCTGGAAAAGTGTGAGACTCTGATGTTTATGTTATAATCAGATCGATTGCTTCTATGAATTGTGTTAAACTGACAAAAATTATTTTCAATGGAAGTTGACGTGTATGTATGTATTGACTATATACATGAGCACATAAACATAAAATTACCCCGGTATAATTTTAGATTACTTTAGAATATTAAAAAATTTTAAATATCAAACTTTAAGGGGAAGATTGGTTGTTTTCCATTATTAAAGATAAAAAAGGCCAAATCAATTTTTATGCAATCATATTTTATACAGTGTTCTCATTGCACATTGTTTTTCTGCACTTTTTACAGTATACTTAACCAAGCTGACATCAGTCAATATATCCATCCTAAAGGAAAATCCCACTTTATGATTGTGCCTTGTATTCTATTATTTTGTGCATCTTTAGTAACCTTAAGTTGTCTATTGTAAATGATGACTGTATGACTTAGGGGAATGTATTGCTGTATGTACTGCTATGGAAAAAAAACAGTTATTTATTTGTTTATGGTACATTTACTTATTTTATCCCTTTTAAAACCTTAATACAATTCTTATTGTTTAAAATCATAGTCCATTTAAAATACAGAGTAAAACAGTTGTATGGTACAAAAATGTAACCACACTTTTACTTTGACATTCTTGCAGGAAATGGGACATGTGCAAAGATGCAATTTAATTTTGTTTGATTTTATTTAGAAATACATTATCTAAAAATGCAGATGTACAGCAGTGTGTTGCCTGTTCCAAAGATGCTTGGTATGCTTAATTTTGACAGTACAGTTTGAAGAGTAAGGATCTGAATTTAAGCTTCTATGTTTTCACCGAATTCAGTGTTTCATTCCAAATAGATTATTGGCACTACCAAAGATTGTGGTATTGATCAGCTACTTGATCTTACACACAGTTGGAGAATTGTAGGTAGTTTTAGTCACCACAGCGCACAGTCACCTGTGCGAAGGAAATTTCAATTGAATAAAGTTCAGCACAGATGCAGGAAAGTTGCTTGCTTGGAATGCAAGTATATTTAATATTCATCTTGAAGCTCAGCCAATTATGTGGCAACTCAACTTTGAAGTATATTTGTAGTTTAACCATAGAACTTAAAATGTAATTTTTTTCACTTTCTTTTAAACTAACCATCTTTATAAGAATTATTTAGAAATGTGCATCATGTAAAGAACTTGTTTTCCTAAAAAGTACTGTCATCATCATATGGAATTGTTAAAAGGTTCCATAGCACTTCATAGTTCCACATTGTGAGGTTTTGGGCAATCTTCATATTATACTGGCAGAGGTCTCTGTATGTTTATTTTCTTTAATATTTTAAAGAATCGCACAAGCATATTTTAATACTGATTTTTAAGGGGAATGGACTTTTCTACCTGTTTTAAAAAATGTGTATTCTTGGTAACATTGGAGGCATTACCCATGAAGGCATGACAAGTTATGTACAAAGAAAACTCATTTTACAACTTACAGTGAAAAACATTAAATTATACATTTTAGATGTATAATTTATACATTTAAGATTTTGTTACAGAAGATAGGAAGTTTAAATTACCTGATTTTCTGATATTATCCATACTGGCGTATAATAGAAAGTTCAAACCAAATAGGAAATTATAGGAAACCCTACTGCATTTATCATGTCCCACTTGGCATGTTTACGTTGGTATAATTTTGGGACAACGAATAATATACATTATTATTACAGGACCTGAAAAGTAAATTTTTTACAAATGACAAAAATCTTATTTGTAATGCTTTCCTATTCCTGAAGAATTTATTATAGTACTAAGAGGCCCTACTGACTTTATCTTTTTTCTAATATTATTTGGGAATTTTCTTCAAAAAATAATGTCTATAACACTGTAGCTATGCTACTTTCCCTAAATAAGATTAAGCTTGACTTGACTTCAGTTTTTTTAACTGATTTGGTTATACCGATTTACAAGATTCTTGCTGTATCAACAAAAACAAGTTTCATTTAAAACCTAGATAAGCAATAATTCATGGTTCGGTAATTTGTGATGATCTATAATAAAATGTATTATGGATTATATTATGCTATCTTTAGAAAAATATATTTCTTGGCACATTTGCATAAATATTTATGTACATATCATCTCTTGGTGCTTATGGATATTCATACAAATTATTATAATGTTACAAACTTGACAGTAATAAAAGCAAATGTTTAATATAGCCTAAAAGGATTCTGATACAGCATGGACCATTAGTTTCAAAATGCTAGTTACTCCATTATTTCATTGTTAACTATGATTAATATGCTGTGGTCTGGTAGAAAAGCATTCCATATTCATATCAAAATAACAGTTTTTCACTTTAAAAATTGAAAAAATCCAAATTTAATAAAAAAAACTAGCAGGCTTTGAGTTTTGTTTCCCAGCAGTTATAATAATCACCAGCCTAATAGTAGATATCAAACAATGTTCATTTTTGTTGGTGAGAAATAATGAAGTGTGGAATGAATTGTCTTCCTATATTGAATTGATTGCTCTAAGGTACATTTGCGCCTAAGAGCAATTGATAGTATGATTTGTACCATTTTGTCAATTTTATCAGTGTATATTACTTTAAAGTATCTTTGTCAAACATTCTATATGTATTACATATCAGCTTTTGTGTACACACAAAAATCTGTCACATGCTATAATACAAATGTTCTTGAAGTACCAATTTAGGATTTCAGTTACACAAGCTTTAATAGTCTTAACTAAATTTACCAAGGGTCTTGAATTTTGCTGTCTGTAAAGAGAGTTGGTCCAGGGAGCTAAAGATTGTCACCTCTGCTCTGACATAAACTCTCTTCCCCTTGATATACTATATATAATGAAGGTTTAGGGCACAACCAAGTCCACTTTGTATTTCCACTCTGCGGCGAGAGGCATACAGAGGACTATGCTTTGACCCCCCTCCCTGGCATCTGCAAAACCCCCTCAGGTGAACAGTTTAGTTGTGGGAATCCTGCATAGATGTAACAGGAACCGACTGGATCGGGCTTTTATTCTACATTTTCATATGTCTGTTAATCTTGCACTTCATATAATTGGACCTAAGGATTCATCTGATAAAAGGGCTGCTCAGTTTCTACTGTAAATAATGTACATATGTTTATATTTTGAAAAAAGATGTACATTTCGTATATGATGGCCAAGTCTGAATATCATTTCTAATATAAATCACTGGTATTGCATTTTTAAGGTGTTATCTTTACACAATTTGTATTTAAGTTACAATTGGCTACAGAAAAACATTTTTTTATGTTTTTTTTCAGCTCAGAGCTCTTTGAAGAGAGAACTTTAATTTCAGAAAGGTTGAAAGATAAAATCTAATGTTATTGTAAACTTTTGAAAGTGCTGATGTTGGTTTATTAGTGGTTTATGTTGTGCAAGGGCAACTAAGATATTGAATTTGCCTGTTATGTATGTTTCAGAACAGTTCCCACTAGCAGAAGAGTCTACATTTCTGGAGGGATATGATGGGATTCAACTCAATATAGATTTTTAAGAATCTAAAAGGAATAGGGTGGAGTGAAGACACTAATGCAGTGTTTCTCAACCTTGACAACTTGAAGTCCTGTGGACTTCAACTCCCAGAATTCCCCAGCCAGCTGGCTGGGGGATTCTGGGAGTTGAAGTCCACAGGACTTCAAGTTGTCAAGGTTGAGAAACACTGCACTAATGGCATTATTTGTGGAATTACAAAAACCAAGCCCCAAATCTGTTCTAAATGTATAAGTTTAGGAAATACTTCTGTTAACAAAACAAAATTAAGCAATGACTTATTTTGCATAGATAATGGAATACTGAGTTTTTAGAAAATACAATTTTTAAAAATACGTCAATTTTTAAACACATCAAGAAACTGCTGTGATAGAAAATAAATTGTTGACAAAGTGCTTGCTGTAGAAATTACTTATGAAATATTTGCACAGAGTTTGTACACTTGCACAGATGGCATTTAACATTTGTATCAGACATACATCTAAAAAAACAAGTTGTCACACATTTGTTACATTTTTGGACCATCACTGCAAAAAAATCTGAAAAATAAATTTGAATAATCAGTTCACATGACTTTATTTTTAAGTAAAAAGTTTGTCACTTAAAATGTGAAATATATAAAATAGGACAATATAAGGAAATTGTCTTGGAACATTTAGTTTTAAAACTGACATGTTTAAAGCTGTACTTGTTTTGTACAATATGTAAATCCCAAATATGTTTTATAATATCTTTAGGTTTTTTTCAAGGTTAATTTCCCTAGAAATCTTAATTATACTATAAAGTGCAGTCTCTCACCTGGATGAACAGTGCCCTTTCTTTTTGTATATATTGATTGAAACTTTTATTGTTATGTGAAACACTTATGTTGGTTTTGATGAATACTACTTGGAATCCTTTTATACAAACTAGAATGTAAGTGTAAGAATTACTGTCACTGCAATGTAGTAACAAACCTATTTTTAAATAAATAGAAAACTCGTTTTTCTAAGTTATGTTGATTTCTGTCATTAATGAAGTCCTTGCAGGAGGAATACAATCAAAATTTTGCAAATACAATTGCACAGATAATGAATCAATTAAAAAAAAATTCCCTTCATGCTGCAGATCTCATCTACTTTAATGGAATGGAGCAACATCCACAGAGAGGATTTAAAACTATAAAGATAGTAACTCTGAAACTACGTTTGAACTACGTTTCAATATCTGTCATGTCGGTAGTGCACTTTTTAAAAAGGGGGGTTTGATCACTCACCATCTTGATTTTGTTTACCCGCTCCCCATGGAGCCCCTGAATGGGAGATTCCCACAGAACAATGTGAGTGGAAATATTGAGTATTAGGTTGAATAGAAAAACAATGATTCTCCTGTGCGCTGCTTGGAGAATCCAAGCATGGGTTAAATTCAGTCTATTTGCCCAAGGACTGAGTTGCTTTTTTTAGCCACGCCTCCTCTCCTCATTGAAGACCAGTTCAAAAACTCAGTCCAGCCCAGTTCGGATGCGTTTTTGGGGAGTTCCTCAGTTTTTGGGTGAATAGACTGGGACTCTCCCTAGTTAGAGATTTTCTTATTTTTGTATTTGTTGTCGTCAGGAGCAAAGTTTCCTTTTAAATTGCTGTTGCTGTTGTACTGCTGGGAGGACTTCGGGGCTTCTCGGCTCTTCATAACTGAGGGAGCCTAGGTTCGTTGGGGTGCTTGTCCAGCAGCTGCTGGCGAGCGCAGGGGCAGCAGGAGGCTTCTCCCTGGCTGTCAGTTTGATTCTTCTTCGCCCAGAGACCTCACCGGAGGCTTCGGATTGCATCTGACAACTCCCTTATTGCCCGAAGAAGCGCAGCAGCCATTTTTGAAGCCATTTTGCTGCACTTTTAAATTCTGGCCGTTACAGCTTGCTGCGCTTTTCCCTCCTAGCCAGCAGATCGCCACGGGGGAGTTCTTAGCCTTTGTTCGGGGCTCCAGCAAGGCTTCCTCCTCCAAGAAGACCTAAATCGGATGGCTTAGGCGAGCTTTGGCCCTTGGGTCATACTCCTGTCCGGAGGACACATCTGTGAGGTGCGCAGCTCCTGTCAACTCACGCCAGTGCCAGGCCTACTGTTTGCAGCATTGAAGACTCCAGCTAAAGACATCATGGCTAAGAGAGGCAAGAGGGCGCCAGAGGACCATCCAGACCCCTCATCGAAATGAAGTAGGCCAGACCCACCTGAGGTGGAGAAGGGCACCAAAGGGGACCCCTAACCCCAGAGGTGGCAAGGACTTATCCAAGGCTGACGCCCGCAGGCATAAAGCTTTAGAAAAGACCTTTGAAAGGACCTGAAGACTGTCCCTTTCATCTGGACAGCCATCTAGGGATCCTAGTCCCTTAATCCAGCCTCAGGAGGTTTTTCCCCAGGACTCTCCAAGGGGGGATGATTCTCCCCCAGTAGTTGAAGAGGGATTTTAGGCTTCTTCACCTGCAGGTTCCCTGGGGTACCCAGAGTCATCTTCCATCTGGGAATATGTCCTTTTGCCTGCTCAATTGTTGAGGAAGATCTGGTTTCCTCTCAACAGGCTGGCAGGGAAGGGTCAGGGACATCAAGCCCCCTTGAGGATCAGGGACCCAACCTGTCATCTGAGATGCAAAAGGCCATTGAACAGGTCATTGAGAGAGGCATCGAGGCTGGTATTCGAAAGAAGCTCCAGGCCTCCAGAGGTACTTCTGCCAAGACTGCCCAGAAGGAGGTACAGGGTCCTCCTTCTCCAGGCACCTCTATTGCCACAGAGGAATCCATCCTAGAGGAGGACAATGCAGAGGAGCAGGAATTTTCAGAGGATGAGAATAATCCTCCTGATAAACCTGCCTTTGCTGGCTTATTCCGGCCTTCTATATTTAAGTGGATATGGCATAAGGTTAAAGCTTCCACCCAATTGAGTATTACTACCCAAGGGACCCTTACCCCCCTCTGGATCTCAGGATCCAAAAGAGCTTTTTGATGAGAACACTCCAGCACAGGAACTAGTTCCAGCGCCGGACATGTTTGTCAATGTGATTCAACGCCAGTGGGCGCAGCCGGGTTTCCTGACAAATCCCAGCGGGGTAGATAAAAATCTTTACTCTGTGGAAAGCAAACTAGACGATTTGTTGCAACTTCCACAGGTAGATACCCCAATCATATCCCTTACTTCTAATTCTGTTCTTCCGGCTGACCACCTTGAGGGTCTCAAAGCCGAGGACAAAAAGGCAGAGAAAGCCTTCCACAAGACCCACAAGACCTTTGGGAGGAGGGTGTTATAATGGGTTGTAGCGACTCCGCGGACCCTGGACGTTTCTGTTTTCCTCCCTGGGACTTCATAGCTTGGGTATGTCCCATGCTTGGACTCTCCAAGCAGCACACAGGAGAATGACTGTTGGCTTACCTGAACGGTCATTCTCTGGGCGCTGCGGGAGAGTCCAACCCCGCCCTGGGTTTATGCCCTCTACTAGATCGCATCAGACTGTGGCGCAAAGACACTTTTAACAAGACTGGAAGAGACACTGTGCACACGTCCATCACAGAGCAACACCTTCATTTTTGAACTGGTCCTCAATGAGGAGAGGTGTGGCTAAGAAAATCAACTCAGTCCTTGGGTGAAGACTGAATTTAACCCATGTTTGGACTCTCCCGCAGTGCCCAGAGAACGACTGTTCAGGTAAGCCAACAGTCAATTACTGTTCCTCTGCTTTATCTCAATTCTACTGAGCATTCTCTGGAGGCACAAATGTGGGTCCAATCTTGGTTACCCAAAAAAGGGCTACCCATTTCTGGAATAAGATTCTTTGGACTTATGAAATCATAGCAAGATTAACTTGTACCAGAATGATAGAAAGAAAAAATGGAGAAAGAAAGCAACAGCTCATCTGAAGCATAAATCATCCATCATATATGGTGGAGGCAGTGTTATGGCATAAGTATGGATGGCCGCCAATGGAACTGGATCCTGGTGTTTATTGATGACCTGACTGCTGATAAAAGTAGTAGGATAAATTCCCGGCTATATTGTGCTCAGATTCAGCCAAATGCTGCAAAACTGATAGGACGTGTTATATAAAAAACATATAGCAAAAGAAATCAGAGTTTCTCAAGGCAAAGAACTGGGATGTTCCACATTGGCCAAGTCAGTAACCTGATCATAACCCAATAGAGTATGCTGTCCACTTACTGAAGACAAGACTGAAGGCAAAAAGACCCACAAACAAGCAATAGCTGAAGGCAACTACAGTAAAGACATGGCAAAGCATCTCAAAGGAGACTTAGCATTTTGTCGTGTCTATGATTCCAGACTTCAGTCAATGGCTGCAAAAGATTTTCATCCAAGTCAGTGTTTCTCAACCTTGGCAACTTGAAGATGTCCGGACTTCAACTCCCAGAATTCCCCAGCCAGCATTCACTGGCTGGGGAATTCTGGGAGTTGAAGTCCGGACATCTTCAAGTTGCCAAGGTTGAGAAACACTGATCCAAGTATTAAAAACAATCCTGACGTTATATCTACTCTCAGGCTTAGATCCCTACTTGAAAAAACTGCCCACTGGGATCTAAATTGCATAGTCCTTACTTCCTTCTGGGCAAATGTGTACATTGTGAGCAGAATTGCTAAATTTATGGTTAAGGAAGTTGAGCGAAGAACCTGTTAGTTTTGAGCAGACTGGGGTATCCTGTTAAAGATATTGTATTTATCTGAGGGTTGAGTCTTTAGCACGTGTATTTTATTACTGTATTTTCTTTTATCCACTTTAGACCCTATATTTTTATATGGAACAAGTCATCTATCATATCTAATAGTAAATAATCATTTCTGAAAGCAAAATATTCCATCAATCCCCCCCTCCCCCATTTTGCAAATAGAACCTAATTTTCTGGATTAGGGTAAGAAGTGACTTAAGGAAATTACCATAAAGTATGCAAATTAATCCATAAATTGTCTTGGGGAGCCAACTGTGTTAGCATAATGCCAACATCTATTATTTATTAATGTGTGTTCCTTTTTCTTCTCCCTATTCAGTGGTAAGCACAATGTGGTGACCCAGTCCAAAGTACTGCACCAATTTGATTGTATTTATAAAGCATTGAGAAAAGCAACCTCCTTAATACTGTATTGAACAAAGCCTAATTATAAACAATTTCCAACTTAACAGTCAGAAAGCCACAATGAAACTGTTGTACAAATATTTTATTTAAAAAGCATATTGCTTTGGACCAAACCAGACATATGTACTGCTGCATGAATAATAGAATAAATTTTTAAGTCTTAAAGTTGTACATAATAGGACAACTGGCTGCTATATAAAGGTAATTCTGTGCATTTTAGATTACAATTTCCCAGAAGTTGTAATCTAAAAAGGCAGAACCCACTGACAAAGGGACTGTAAGGTACATCTACCTATGTTTGCCTTGTCGAGCAACAGAATGGGTCAGTAATTATTTCAAATCATGCTCAATGAGCATTTTCTTGCACTATATGATCGCGAAATAAAGCTTTCCCTTAATTTTAGACACATCTGAATAGCAATGACTTTTTAAAAACACTGGCAGGGTTCAAAATTTTTCACCCTTCAATAGAAGGAGTTTCTACTTCAACTGTAATTTTAAATGTAAGACTATGGAAAATCAAAATCTGTCCCCACCCGAATGAAGAATGTTGTGTACTATTTTACTCCTATGTATTGTTTTATGTTTATTGTCTATACCCCCCCTCCCTATTTTATGTAAGCCGCCCTGAGTCCCCGCGGGGAAAAGGGCGGCCTATAAATATTTATAAAATACCTTAAAAATACCTTAAAAAAAAATCAAGTAGAGCTTCCTGAGTACATTCTTCTTCATAAAGAAAGTCTAATTAATGGCTTCAGGGGTTAATTAGTTGCCTTTTATAAGAGCAATCTTTTTCCTCTTCTTCTCTCCCTTTATTTCAAAAATAGCAAATACTCTTGAAGAAACGTGGATGGTGGCACTTTGGAGTTTCTGCTGAAAACTGAATAAATCTGAAGAATTGTCTGTATGATCCTCAATATGACCTTCTGACTCCTTTACCTCTTCTTCCTTGATTAGCAAAGGCTTCCCCAGGGCGTGTCCAAACAACTGGCAAACTTCTTGAGCTTTTTGCTGAGCACTTCTAACCGCAGAAACGCATACCTGCCTCCTGAAAACAAAGAGCAGCAAGATTCAGTTAATCAGTTCTTATTTAAATTGCAGTTTTATGCTTGTCAAACTTGATGACATTTTTTTCAGATAAAGTGAAGCCTTCAGTATCACATAATTGCACATCTAGGCACATAATTACACAAATTTCCGCATAGTTACAAGTTTTTCCTTAATAGTATTTGTTTAAAAATTTGTTCTTTTCTGAATGAAAGCCAAACTAATTTTTAGGAACTAAACTTGCCTTTTTCCTTACTTATTTCATTTTCTTTGCAAACTATGATAGTTGTATAGTTGAGGGCAAGGCTATCTTACCACTGTTCTGCATACAATCCTGGAGGTATGAAGAGGATATTAAAAAATACTTCAAATATGTACAACCTCAAAAATTTATTGCTATTCCTTAATTTAGTTACATGCTACAATACTACAAAGCAATCAATAGGTGGATTGATGAGTTGGGCCACTCCCTTTTTTTCAGCCCACCCTACCTCACAGGATTTTTCTTGTGGGGAAAATAGGAGACAACATTATCCAACTTTCAGTAGTACAAAAAAACAAAGATGGTTTATAAGAAGCATGACAATAGTAATAAAAATAATCTTATTTGTTGCAATATTACTATTTATTCCTTATATTATTCTCTTCCTTAAATTAAGGCAGGAAGTTTGGGGAGATGAAAAATGTGTCCAACTTGTCTGACACTAATTCAGTATTTCATTCTGACATTCCGCAACCTTTCCCAATCTCTCCCGCCTCCAAGACTTGACAGGACAGAAATACACATTACAGTAGTAACTTCCCATAGTAACTCCAGTCTTTTTATTAGTAAACATAGTGGTGATGGCACTCCTCTGCCATCTCTATGTGGAGATGCTGGTATGAACTGGATGATCAGTTTTAGGTCTGACAACACTGGTCCAAAGGATAGCTATTAAAGCTGCAATCTCTATGTTATTGCACAGTCAGTTCTCTTCAAGAAAACATTTTTACTTATGTAGTTTGGAACACATATTCACAATGAAATAAGCAAGCCAGAAATATACATCTTCTTGAGAAATGTATTGAGAAACTTACCGAAGGGCATCTACAGCCTCCATCGTATGGTAAAAGTGAGGTGAGCTGATGATAACTGATTTATCTAGTTTCTCAACTAGATGATTACATGTATCTTGCATTTTCCCAAAATCAGTAAATATAATGCAAACCTGTAAATGAATATAAAAATGTAGCAGCCTTTTTTCAGTGGCTTAATTGCAAGAGGACCAAAATAAAAGATAGCGGTATATATGGATCTTTTCCAGCCTCTCACTTTTTTTTATTTACTCTTATTATTTTATTTATTTATTATTATAAAGCTGGCTCACAATCTGCAAAGTAAACTGAGTACAGTGAATTAAAAATCAAGTACTGGCTAGGGTATTATCTGAAAATACCTTATTTTGTTAGTATCTACTAATATTAGATTAGGACCAAAGTAATCTATCAGAGAGATATTCATTAGATAAGCCATAGTTTAAATAAAGGTATGCACTTTCAAATATGAATCTATGTTAGAGTTCAGCAATACATCTCTTCAACAGTGGTGTCTCTCTACTCACTTCATTACACTATTTGAAAATACTACTCATTCTTAATTGATGAAGATATGTAGAAGAGACATTTGTCCCAAGATACCACAGCAATTAATGACATATTTTCAGAATACTTCCATTAAGTTTTCCATTAAAATTCTAAATTAGCTTTAACACGATACAATGCTAAATGAAAAAGCAAATGAGTGAATTTAATAAATTTAAGAATGCATATGTAGATGGTTTTAAAAGTTTTGTCAAATCAAAACAAACATATTTAAGACTAATAGTTCTCTTATTTAAGATACTTACCTCGGCTTCCATCTTATACGCATTGTCTATCCTACTGAAGTTTTTTGTCACAGTCACATCATTTTCCTTGGGGAGGAAAAATGATCATTTTAAGTCCACTACTTAAAAACAATGGTTTTTTAGGCACATTAAACAACAGAACAGAACAATGCATTTCAAAACAGTAAAAGTGAGTTAGAGCTGGAAGAGACTTACTAAAATTAACAGAGTTATACTAATAAGAATCAAGTCCAGGTCCAAACTTAACACCCTTTCTTAACCAATGTTTTAACTCATATTTTACCATGAAAATATGTAACCATGTATTTGAATCAAAAGTAAAAAAAAGTGCTTCAAAGTAGAAGTTTCTTAAAGCAGTTGTGCCCCTTCCTGGAATCATGTAAAAAATTATTTTTGCCTTGAAATTCAAAGGGCTAAACAATCCTAATAAGCATGATTGAGTGAACAATTTCCTAAAATACTTATGCTTTGAAAGACTGCAATATCAGAAATATCCTAAATTACCTGGTACCTATAAATTCCTGATAATCTGCTAAAATGCCACTTGTAGGACAGAAATAAGGTGTTACTCATAGCATCACAAACCATTCAAAAGAAACATAATTATTCTCTATGGTTTTTAAAACTCTTATTAAGAACTGTGGTTAACATAAATGCAAATAAAAATACTGGCTAGTATCAATTGGCTGACTTTAGGCTATCACCTTCTCAGCGCTAGAAAGAAGGCAATGGAAAAGCACCTCTGAAAATGTTGCCTAAAAATTGCATGAATTTGACTATGAAGTGACTAGGGAGTCCTAACTGACTTGAAGGCCACATATTTTTTATTTTACTTGTGTGCTTTTTCCTTCAAAACTGTTTCCACAGTGTTATATCTTATTTCTAGGTTAGATTAGGTTTCATAACTATTACTAATCCAGAGGAACTGAGTAAATTTCACAACTGAGGGAGGTCTGAAAACGGGTTGGAATTACATCCATATAAACTCAGAAGGAATGACTTTTAGACCAGTAGTACATAACTCTGTTGCTAGTTACCCAATGACACTCTTTCATGATGGCTAAGCAATATGTATTGTCACAGGAACCGTATTTTTTGGAGTATAAGACGCACCAGAGTATAAGACGCACCAAGGTTTTGAAGAGGCAAATAAAAAAAAAGTATTTGCACTCTGCAAACCTCCCCAAAACAACTCATTTTTCGGGAAAATGGGCCCGTTTATTTAAAAAGAAAAAAGGCATGAACAGCCTTTAGAGGGGGTTGGAGTGGGCCAAAAACGGTCCATTTTTCACGAAGATGGGCCCATTTTCTGTAAAAAAAATTGCATGCATAGCCTTATGGAGGCTTATAGGGTGCTCCTGGGGGCTGGGGGGCGGAATTGAGCAAAAAACGGTCCATTTTTCGCTCATTTCTGCCCTCTCCAGCCCCCAGGAGCACTCTGAAAGCCTTCTAAAGGCTATGCACGGCTATTTTGGTGAAGGGGGTGGGGTTTTGGGAGGCACAAATGCTGTATTCAGTGTATAAGACGCACCCAGATTTTCAGCCTCTTTTTTGAGGGAAAAAAGTGCGTCTTACACTCTGAAAAATATGATAAATATCTATGGAGACTCTCAGTCAACCAAGTCATGGTTATCCCAAAGGTGCTTTTTCACGAGGCAACTGGACTTTCTGGTTTTCTTTGAAGACATTTCACTTCTCAACCAAGAAGCTTCTTCAGCTCTGAAGAAGAACTGAGGAAGCTTTTTGGACGAGAAGCAAAACATCTTCAAAGAAAAACCAGAATGTCCAGTTGCCTCTTGAAAAAGCACCTTTGGTACTGGACTACTAGCAAGGAGATTCGCTCTTTAGTCCAACCCCAGCTCCCTGGTGATTCTGAGTCAACGAACCTCCCTAAATTCAATCTACTTCACATCCTTGCTAATGCAGTTAAAAATTGTTATGCTTCCTGTTCTGACCCCCCTTCTCCGTCCAGGAATGAAAGCCAAAAGCCACGTAACTCAACAGGTTTCTTTTAATCAGTCCAAGCTCTTGTTGGCTGCAAGCCCAAATAAACAAAGATAATAGCTCTGGCAAAAGTCCTATAACTCACAAAACACTGCAAGCCACTTATCCAAGTTAGCTTCTCTCGATGTGTGAACGCAAACAAGAACAATCACTAGAACAGGAACGTTGACTTCTGCAACCAGGGCGTGGCACTAGCAGTCTCTTTATACTCAGGAGAGGATCCCAATGAGCAACAGCTGCTCGCAATCATCTCCTGTATGTACTCAGTTGTTCCTTCCTCAAGTAACCCTTCGACGGGGTGCATCCTGCAACAACTCCCAAATGTTTCCCTGAACACTCCCTCTGATCCAATGCTCTGCGGCTACCTGGTGGCCAACGGCTCCTGCCGGGCCACAACAGCTTCCTATGTTGGCATGGGCTCCTGAATGAAAAGCTAGTTTAAAATCAAAATAAGTTGAGATCAACTACAGTCAACTGGTGACTGTAGCCAGGCAGCATTATAAAAATGATTTACGACTGCCTACCTCTGGAATGGATCGGGAACTATCCAGACGATCCCTTTATCCAAGTTATTTTGATGCATACAGCACACCGAGACACCCATTAGCATAAAACATAGTTTAGCCTATTTCAGCCACTAGGCAGGACGGCTAGAGGTTCCCCATGCTAGATGTGTATGGGGGTTCTCAGTCATCTAGGTCTTGTTTGTCCCAAAGGTGCTTTTTTCAAGAGGCAGCTGGACTTTTCTTTGTTTTTCCTTGAACACGTTTTGCTTCTCATCCAAGAAGCTTCTTCAGCTCTTGGAAGAAGCTTCTTGGATGAGAAGGGAAATGTCCTCAAAGAAAAAAAATCCAGAAAGTTTAGCTGCCTCAAGAAAAAAGCACAGGTGGGCATGAAGCACAGAGGATGGCTTTTAGTGGATGGCGGCACCAAAATTCTCCAAAACATACTTAACCGGACTCCCTGGCTAAGACGCAGCTTCTCTGTCAAAGGGACAGAGGGACTAAATTGATTGTTGGGGGCAATTATGCTGACTCTGTAAACTGCCCAGAGAGGGCTGTAAAAAGCACCGCGAAGCGATATATAAGTCTAAGTGCTATTTGCAGGGCTCCCCAAACTTGGCAACTTTTAAGACTTGAGGACTTCAACTCCCAGAATTCTGGCTGGAGAATTCTGGGAGTTGAAGTCCACAAGTCTTTAAAGTTGCCAAGTTTGAAGACCACTGTGCAAAGAATTGAGCACGCTCGCAAAGGGCAGGAGACCACTGCGGCTGCGCGGGCGAGGGGCTTTTTTAAAAAAAATCTCACCCACCGAGATGCCTCCGCGCTGCCGAACCGTCTGAGCGACGTAGTCGAGTCTGCGAGTGACGCTGCCCCGCGCTGCGCCGGCTTCCCCTTTCCTGCTTCTCAAATAAACCGTGACTTTGGCCCGATCGGGTCCGGCGCTGAGTTCAGCGCTGCCGCTCACGTGAACCTCCCTCCCAAACGGCCCTCCTTCGGCGGCTCTGGGCGGCTCGTCGTCTGCCGTGCCGGAGGCGACGGGCGGGGACACCAACTCAGCGAACACCCGAGCTGGAGAGAGCGGCAGCGGCGGCGGCATTTGGCTGGGAAAGGAAAAGGACCGTTAGGAGAGCCTAGCAACGGAGGCGACGCCGCGAGCCCTCGCGCCCAAGGCCTGATGGTCCTTGTAGTTCTGACGGGAAAATCGCCTGGAGGCCACAGCCCCGCCCCGAATTGAAGAGGGGCGGCCTCTGCCGCGTCTTGTCTTATCACTCGCACAGTGTTAAGCCCCGCCTGGCGCTTGTGTGGGGATGTCCTTGGCCGCTTGTCAATCAGGATTTATGACCTGGCGTGGTTACAAACGGCAGTGATGTTGTCAGAGAAACAGACTTTATTTGATAAAGCATTGAGAGTAATGATGTTTTGCTCAATAACTTTTTATTATTTTATTATTTTATTATTTTTTATTTTACTTTTTATTTTTTATTTTACTTTTTATTTTTTATTTTTTATTTTACTTTTTATTTTTTATTTTTTATTTTACTTTTTATTTTTTTACTTTTTATTTTTTTTACTTTTTATTTTTTATTTTACTTTTACTTTTTTATTTTACTTTTACTTTTTTATTTTACTTTTTATTTTTACTATAAAGGGTTATCAGACTGCATAGCATAGCAGATCTAAGGAAACTTAGCATTCAATGCCTAGGTTAAATTGTGCTTACACTTTGGTCTATGTACCAAGATGCTCAGCCTTTATTTCTCTTTTTTTTCTTTTTATTTACAAACATACAAAACACACACACACACAGAACTTGGACGTACACTACATTTACACAATACAGTACAAACAGGAACTTCCTGTTCTTTCTAATAGCAATTTCAAATCGATACAATTCTCCTTATGTTATTTCCCCTTCTAATATATTTCATTTGAGTTTCACCATTTTTAACCCTCATATTTTATTCATCTATATGCTATATTGGGTGATTACCTCTAATAAATTTAAACTTTTGAGTATTTATGTGTGTGTGTGTGTGTGTGTGTGTGTGTGTGTGTGTATATATATACATATACACATATATACACACACACACACACACACACACACACACACACACACACACACACACACACACACACACACATATATATATATATATATATATATATATATGTTGTATTTGTGCTGATAAATAAATAAAGGGAGACTAGTATAGATCTATTTCAAGCTATTTAGCTCTCATCAGCTAGCCCAGTAAGGGTATGGCTAGCTGATGAGAGCTAAATAGCTTGAAATAGATCTATAATAGTCTCCCTTTATTTATTTATCAGCACAAATACAACATATATATATATATATATATATATATATATATATATATGTATGTATGTATGTATGTATGTATGTATGTATGTATGTATGTATGTATGTATACATACATACATACACACATATACACACATACATACACACACATATGTATGTATGTTAATTATCCTTAACTTCTATTTTTGGGCTTTATTGACTTCTTTCATTGATCCTTGTTTCTTTCCTCCATCCATCTATACCATTTTCCCCATATCTGATAATATTCTGTTTCTTCTTTTCTCTGGATTTCTTTTGTCAATATGTCCATTTTGGCACAGTCCATAACCTTTCTTATTATTTAATCTTAATCTAATCAATTTATTTTTCCATTTCTGAGCAAAAGCAATCCTCGCCGCCATAATTATGTGTAAAATTAAATATTGGATTTCTTTTTTATATTTCGTCGTCATTATTCCTACTAAAAAAAACTTCTGGTTTCCAATCAATTTTGACACCTGTTATTGATTCTAGCCAATTTTTAATCCTTTTCCAATACTTTTTAGGCTCCTCACACGTCCACCATACGTGATAATATGTTCCGTGTATTAATTCACATTTCCAACATTTTGGTGTCATATTTATTGAGATTTTTGCTAACCTTGCTGGTGATAGGTGCCATCTGTAAAACATTTTGTACTGGTTTTCCTTGTATGCAACTGATAGTGTCATTTTTAAATTTGTCCCCCCCAAATTTTTTCCCCATTTATCTAATTCAATATTGTAGCCAAAGTTCTGTGCCCATTTTACCATTTGTTCTTTCACAATTTCTTATTCTATTTTATACTTCAGAAGAAATTTATATATTCTCCCTATCATCTTTCTTTCTAAGTTTTGGATTATTTTATCTAATTCATGTGGTTCCATTTGGATGCCATATAATTTAGTATCGTTATTGTGTTTACTTTTGATTTGCAAGTAGGTTAGTCAGTCAACTTTCATCTTTTGTTCTGCCAATTCTAATATTGTTTTTAAATTTCCCTGTCCATTAATTAAGTCTCTGTATCTTAACACTTTATTCATATCTGTAAAATAGCAATAGCAATAGCAGTTAGACTTATATACCGCTTCATAGGGCTTTCGGCCCTCTCTAAGCCGTTTACAGAGTCAGCGTATCACCTCCACAGTCTGGGTCCTCATTTTACCCACCTCGGAAGGATGGAAGGCTGAGTCAACCTTGAGCCGGTGAGATTTGAACCGCTGAACTGCAGATAACAGTCAGCTGAAGTGGTTGCAGTACAGCACTCTAACCACTGCGCCACCTCGGCTCAAAATTTGGGTGAGTCGTCCTTTCTGTTGGGGATAGCCAATTTGGGATTTTCACATAGTGTTTTTTTTAATTTTGAGCCAGTTTTGCAATAACACATTTCTAATTAGATGTTTTTGAAAGTATTTGTGCATTTTATGTTTATCATCCCATAGGAATGTATGCCAACCTGCTTGCAGCTTATGGCCTCCTAAGGTCAAGATTCTTTTATTCTTCAACTCTATCCAGTTCTTCACCCATGTTATTGTTACTGCTAGTGCGTATAACTCCCAGTTATACACTGGGAGTTATAAGCCTTTATTTCTCAATCCTCAATGTAACGAGCTACTTTGAAGATCACCTGGAACATGGAAGATGTGTCATTGAATGAATGGATGGGTATGTACAAGCCAGCCATAGATAGAAGCACTGAGCTGTTCCTTCTTGGATTGTGCAGTTAGCCAGCATTTGCCTTCTGTACATGTTTTAATTGAAATCACTCCAAAATAAACCAGTTCTCAACCAAGAGTTGGAAAATATTGTCTCCATATATTAAGAATTCATACCCCTCAATAGGTGAGAATTGAGCTGACACATTAAGGATCCTAATTGGAAAATTGCAGGACATCAATATTGCCACAGAGGGCATTTTATAGGACTTTCAGCCACCACGACAACCACAGAGCTGTCTCAGTATGTTGGCAGACAGGTACATTTTGGTGGGCATGTATTTGAGCTAGTGAATAGGAGCCCGAAGGTCCAGAATTGGAGATGCTGGATTTTATTGCGTTTATTCATTAAATCCATTTGCATGCAGCTGCAATCAAAAGCAAGTCTTGGCAGCTCGCATTTTGTACTACTGTCCAACTTAGCAGGATTACAGATGTGCTTTGCACAGCAAACATATTTTTTTAAAGGTCAAGATACCCTCAAATCAAGCTTGACATTTGTTGAACACATTCTTTTCTTGGCAGTGTTAGAGATGCTTTTCAATTCTATTCTCCCAGATTCCTTTTCTCCCTTCCCATTCTAGCCAACACCCTTGAATTCCCAGGCAGTTCCCCATCCAAATCTCCCTGCTTAGTTATCAGCATTGCCAAAGTCAGCTAGGTGTTGACACTTGCCCATTTAGCATTTCAAAAACCACAATAATCAGGGCTGGACAGTGTCCACAATTACCACAGGGAAATACACTGTTGAATTCATTCTTGGAGAAAATGTTTAGTGCCCCCATTCATGTTTATTCAAAAATAATACAGAGGGCACTTGTCTCCACATTTATTCACAAGGAAAACCGACTGCTTAGCCCTAGGAAAACTGGCATAAGAAAACTGGCACAGAATTGGCTCTTTCTACTGCAATGCCTGTTACTATGATACTGAGGTTTTGTGCCATCCCAGCAGAAAGTTGTTAGGCTCTTGTGCTGTAGTGAGTGTCCAGCAAATGCCAGTGATGATTAATTGAACTTCCTGAGTGGATCTCAAATCAACTACCGTATGTACTGGATTCTGATTTTTCTGTGATTTTCAAAGGGAGCCCTCAGTCTTGAAATAAAGTGCATTTTAATGAACGGGAGTGTGGGAGCTCCGGTCAACTTTCAGGAAAATGCGTTGTGTTTTCCCTGTCTACTTCTGGAGCCCAAATCATCCCTGGCTAGCCTAAGCTGACAAAAAGTGTTGAATGCAAATAATGCAACTTGGATGGCCCAAAATGACAAGCAGATCTAGCATTGCGGCACAGCAGACCAGTCAACTGGTGACTGCAAACAGCAACAGAACAGCTGTTAGTGGTGTTTCAATATTTGAGGGGCTGCCACAGAGAGGAGGAGGTCAAGCTATTTTCTAAAGCACCTGAAGGCCAGACAGGTAATAATGGATGGAAACTAACCAAGGAGAGATTCAACCTAGAAATAAGGAGAAATGTTCTGACAGTGAGAACAATCAACCAATGGGACAGCTTGCATTCGGAAGTTATGAGGGCTTCATCACTGGAGGCTTTCAAGAAGAGATTGAACTGCCCTTTGTCAGAAATGGTGTCGGGTCCCCTTCTTGGGTTAGGCTAGAAGATTTACAAGGTCCCTTCCAACTCTCTTAATCTGTTAATTATTCCCACACATAAATTGTAATCTCTTAGGGAAGAAGGCAAGCCCACTCCAAACATCTGATCCTGCCCACTTGATTGCAATCTTTTGACTTTCCACCAACACAACCTTCGTTTCCTCTGCATTATGGTTCAGTCAATCAGACTACATCCTATCTGTTATGAACCCCAAGCCTATTTTGACTAGAATCCACTGACAGGAAATGATTCTGAAATGGGGCTTTGGGATCCTCTTGAAGTGGACGGAAAAGGGCAATAGGATTGCTGCTGCCAGTTATAAAATTGACAAGAGGAGGAGAGATAAAGCAAACAAATATGCACATTATTCCTATAATTTATCCTGCATTTAAACTGTAAAGACAGCACCAGCCTCATGCCCAAAGCAGAATGCATCAAGCATTGCAATCAAGGACTGGAGCATCACACATAAATATTATCATGGGGAAGAATCTTCAGAGGGCTAACTTCATAGTTAACTTATAGAGAGCTGAAAAGCACTTAAAAGGATAGGGGCCATTGTTCAAGTCTGTCAAGATTTCTTTTTTTAGATCTGGGTTTTCATTTCACCAACCTCGGAAGGATGGAAGGCCAAGTCAACCTTGAACCAGTCAGGATTGAACTCCTGGCTGGGCAGCCTGCAATGCTGCATTGTAACCACATTGGTATTAAGCTCTCATCAAACTCTACCTTGGCCGTGAATGACATAAGTAGATCGGATTTCAAAATGATCATGCTCCTAATTGCAAATAAGCACTTAGATGCCACTGAATAGAGTTGAGGTACTCTCCTGCATAATCCAAAAATGGAGGGGGGAGAAGACAGATGGCAATAGTTATAAATGCACGTTTCTTTTGTGTAATAACTATCACATTTTTCTTTCCTGGAGATATTTTAAATTCCTTGCACCTGTTCTTTTTTTTAAATATAATTCTGTTTTATATCTGTGTAGGCTTGACTCAGCTGTTCAGAATTTGCCAACTTTAAACCCACTGCCAACCTTATATATTCTCACAAAGGTTTTTTGTTTTGTTTTTTAAAAAAACACCTTTTTTTACTTGGTACAATACATTAAATGAAGAATGAAAGTTATAGTTCAAGCATAAATTAGGATATTTGATGTGAAATTATATTCCTATGAGTTGCTTCAACCAGCTATACAAAAGATTAGGGAGAGAAGAGCTAAATTTTTAATTGTCAACCCTCTTTTATGGAATTTGATCATCTTTTTCTGGCTTCCTGTACGTAACTTGTCTTGAACACTAAGTTAGTGTGTCTTCTAAATTCACTGAAAATCCAAGTGGCCATTAATTTCTCCTCTTTTTGAAGCATTTCTCCTCCTGCCTCCTTCCTTTGACTGAAGTGAGGATTAGAACTGGATTTGAATTAAAAAGTACTGGCCGTGCTCAGTTTATAACTGTTCATTTAGTGACATTCGAAGTTACAGTAGCAGTGAAAAAAGTGACTTGTGACCAATTTTTCAAACAAGCATTACAGCATCTCCATAGTCACGCGATCAAAAATTGGAAACTTGACAACTAGCATGTATTTATGATAGTTGCAGTGTCCCTGGGTCATGTGATCAACTTTTGAGCTATGGTGGCACAGTGGTTAAAGTGCAGTACTGCAGGCTACTTCTGCTGCCTGCCGGCTGCCTGCAGTTTTGGCAGTTCAAATCTCACCAGACTCAAGGTTGACTTAACCTTCCATCCCGCTGAGGTGGGTAAAATGAGGACCTAGATTGTTGGGGGCAATATGCTGACTCTGTAAACCACTTAGAGAAGGCTATAAAGTGCTGTAAAGGGGTATATAAGTCTAAGTGCTATTGTTCTTGCTATTTTGTGAGCTTTCGACAAGCAAAATAAATGGGGGAAGTCAGATTCACTTAACCATGTTACTAACAACTGCAGTGATTCATTAACAACCGTTGCAAGAAAAGTTGTTAAATGAGGAAAAGTTTGCTTAACAATCTTTCTATTAGATCTATTAACTAGGGAGAGACATTATATTGGATATTACCCAGGGGTGAAATTCAGCAAGTTCTGACAGGTTCTGGAGAACTGGTAGCTGAATTTTTGAGAAGTTCAGAGAACCCATAAATATCACCTCTAACTGGCCCTGCCCCCATGTATTCTCTGCCTCCCAAGTCCCAGCTGATTTGGGGGGAAATGGGGATTTTGCAGTATCCTTCCCCTACCACGCCCACCAAGCCACGCCTATAGAAGCAAAAAAGAATTGAATCCCACCACTGCATGTTAACATTTTCAAGTTAGTGCTGTTAAAGTCTTTAAAGAAATTCATGGCATTAACTATTCATTTATTACCAAGCATTTAAAAAGAATTCATCACAAAAGTTGGGAAAAAGTGAGAACCAGGAGTAATATTTCCATCTGGATTATTTGAAAGTATAAAAACACTCAATTTGTCTACCTCATTGTCATAAAGTTGCAAATAAAAAGAAAATTAATTCTTGCCAGAGCTTTCCATAATAACTAATTTTTAAAGTATGTCTTTGGCTTTGCTTCTTGATTATGTATATAATTTGTGGATTATAAACAGCTACAGTATTTGTTCATATGTGAAGAACTGTGAATACATGTATGTTCGACGGTATTATTTTTCTCTCTGTTATTCTGAATCTTTAATGTAAAAATATATCAGTTCTCAAGGGTAGTGACAAAGTGAGAAGTAAGTCCAATAATTATAGAATAGGACTTGTTTAAGAATTCGTGGAAGCTAACTGAGTTTTCTGAACATGAAGTAGCTATATATCAGGGAAAAAATAATCCTAGATGACAGATAAAAGCTGCACAGAATGACAGATAAAAGCTATATGACAGATAAAATCCTCAGTGTTCCCAGCATGGAAATAAAATCAAAGCAAAGCAGAACATTTTGAAATTCAAGTTTTGAAATGCAAACATTTGAAATTTGCAAGTAATTAAAGCTACAAAGATTTGTTTGGTGCAGGGAGAGAAAAATGCCCTCTGTATACAAATACTGTAAAGTTCAGAAACAGGAAGTAGAAAACCAGGGAACTGTCCAAATTCATAGGATACACACTAAGAACTGTTCTTATGGATAGGATATTTGACCAGCAAAGAATTCATGGAAAGATCTTGGTAAGTGATGGGACTTTAAGGCAGGAAGCTGGAAAATATTGTTTCTTGTGGTTTGAAACCGAAATACATTTGTATCCCTATTTCACATCTCCTTTGAAACATAGTAAGTGTTGGTGTTGGTTAGTGTTTTTTTCTGGTGGGACCAGTCTATCAGGGTAACCTGGTCTACCCAATTATGGGATGGAGCATACTACTTCCATTTTCTCCTTTCAGCCCCAGTCCAGGAGCCTTCACAGGCAGTTGCTTTTACAACAAAATATTTTTGTGTTGAATTTATGTTTACTGACAAAGAACGGTTGCAGGAATTAGGTATGGCCAATAGAGAAAAGAAGGATTAGGGGGTGACATTAGCTGTATTCCAGTGTTTGAGGGGCTGTCACGAAGAAGAGAGGGTCAACCTATTCTCCAAAGCACCAGAGGGCGGGACAAGAAACAATGGATGGAAACTAATCAAGGAGAGAAGCAACCTGGAATTGAGGATAAACTTTCTAACAGTGGGGCCAATTAACCAGTGGAACAGCTTGCATTCAGACGTTGTGGGTGCTTCATGCCTGGAGGTTTTTAAGAAGAGACTGAACAGCCACCTGTCCAGTCTTAGTCAGTAGTTAATCCATAGCAAGTTTTGTGTAACCCACTGACACCCCTGGAACCACACAGAATTTGTATTACATCAGCAAGGCTGGATGACACAAAGATATTAAAGAGAGTAACATCACTGATAAACTTAATCAAGAAACCTATTGCACATAAAATTTAACTAACGGAATCCTAGAAAGGTTTATTCTGAAATACGTTCCATCAAGTTCACTTAAAGGCTTGAATTCATGACATAAATTACAGTACTAGCATGTTGAGAAAGTGAATAATTATATCAAATTGAACAGGTTGCAGCAAAACCCATTTCTTTACAGAGCTACGTATAATAGAGATGAACACCAGAACTTTCTCACGGTTATTGCTAATGAAATGTCGAGGCAGATAAAAGGCAGCCAGAGGGATCTCAAGCACAGCATAGACAACACATTGATGTCCTTCACAGATTATGGAGATGCATTTCCATGAGGGGAAAAAAAAGAGAGCACATTATATCCAGCTTTCTGCCAAAAGTTATACTTTGCGACTGAAAAGCATTGAATCCCAGTGATGAGCGCATAACACGGTTTGCATTTTGATGTGCTAGATGGGACTGAATTTTAGTCAGCCATGCACAGATTCATAGCACACAGCTCACCTTGCATACTTCCCTCCCCAAAACTCAGGTGAATATATCAGGTGGCCAAGTGTTGTTGGGAAAGAACATCCATATAGTTGAATAGGTTGTCAAAGTACTCTGAAATACTCTGTCCAGAGGTGGGTTCCTACCAGTTCGCACCTATTCGGTAGAACCGGTTCATCAAATCTACCGAACCGGTTAGAAGAGGTTCCACCAGTGGACCCGGAAAGCAGGCCACACCTACAGAAGAGGTTCCAAAAAATTTTGAAACCCACCACTGACTCTGTCCAAGGCATTCTGTCCAAGACTTAATCTGTCCAAAACATTCTTGATTGATACTTCATACCCAGCTAGCATAACGGCTCTGATTCTCACTGTTCCTCATTTTTGATGAAACTACAGATGTTTTTATCTAGATTTGCCAAGCATCCTGCTTCTTTAAGTTTCACGCGCGTACTGCTTGATTTCTCCCACTAGGCGGCAGTACTTGACCATTCTTGGCTGTTCTATAAAACTACCTACGATACATTGGATTTGGTTGATTGAGGTCCGTGAATTTAAAAGTATTATTTTCATGTTGGATGGTAAGACATGGATTTAAATAATGTTCAGATTCTTTGGTCAATCCTGATGTACATCCTTCATATTCCACTTCAGCTATGCTGAGTAACTTTCTCTGTTCTTCGCTCCTTTCCTGCTTTTCTATCGCAGTATTTACTGTTTTCTGTAGCTGCGAGAAATTACAGCCATTTTCACTGTGTTATGAAAATCTTGTAAATACGCTTATTATGTACACCTGTTCACTTGGCTCAAATTATTGTTTAATATCAATTTAGATGATTTCTGCACCCTACATTCACTTTGTTAAAATCTCTGGGATAATCATGGCATAAAACTCTTTGGAATTGATCTCTCCCGAGCCTGTGAAATAAGTAGTTCTGTTTTTTCTTTTCACAATTTTGCTCTGAACTAAAAGAATCTGTTGGAAGAAATGCCCTTCTGGGTTCGGCTCCAAGTGGGGAAAAAGACACTGGAGACATGGAGACTGCTTGGGAAGATGGTTTTAATGGTGGACAGGACCACATGGCTTGAGTCCTGAACAGAAAAGGTGATCACATGCTTCAATGTTGGTGGAGAAGAGAAGAGAAGGGGAAGCAGGGAGGAAGAGAAGCTGAGCCCCTGGTTTTATGCCCTCTCTGGCCTTTGATCTTGAGCTTGTATTCTGATTGGTTGTCAGACTCCCATGGGACCATGCAGGGGCAACTCTCTAGGCTGCATTTTGAATCCAGGTTTGGTTGAGTTCTCAGATGCCATGTGGTCAGTTGGGGCCAATATTATCATGCTTTAATCCCATCCCCCTGGAGCTGAAGTGGAGAAGTCTTTATTATGTAAAGTGGACTAGCTTGGCCTTCTTAATGGCCCATTGACAAAGTGGGGATGGGCAGGAAGCTACAGGGAGCTATTCTGCCTTTTAAAGCATGTTTCTTTCTTTTCACATCCAGAGAAATATTCTGCCTTTTCAATATTTCCTAGGATATTTCATTTTTCTGGGAGAGGGCTGGGTGATAACTTCCTACAAATCCTTGCAAGTATTTTAAAAGGCCTCATTCTCCGTTCCTCTATTTGCCTTAAATTTATATTCTTTGGAGTTCAGTGTCCCCCAATTTTCATAAAACGTTTGCTTTCGGTTAACTTGTCCATATCTAACTTGAACCTTCTTCCAATATTCACGTCAATATATTTTTAAATAAGTTTCAGAATGATAAACATTTCTGTTATGCACATTGGCCAGCAAATATACAAAATATATCCATATAGAAGCTATAATAGTTGAATTCAGAGGTGGCATTCATCGGATCCATTTGCCCAAACCAGTAACTGAAATCACAGGTGGGCCCCGCTCACCTGCCCCGGCTCTATGCCATCCTATTTAGGCACATTTTCAAGCCCCGTGCATGCGGGCAAGCGCCCCCCCCCAGTGTATTCACATTTGTGAACCGGTCGGGAAAATAAGTGAATACTACCCCTGGTTGAATTTCTCTATAACATTATCTACCTAACTAGAATTCCCTTGGTTTTTCCAGAGAAGAAATGAAGAATGTTGTAAGTCTACCACCAGATAACATTCTTCATAATTTCATCTGCCACAGTCATTTCTCTGAATATCTTTGGTTTTAGCCTACTGCTGGATCAATCCACATTTCCGCTATGGTCTAAAAGCAACTACAGACTACAGTATACCTCTTTTGACAGGGAACACATTGGCAATGTTTTACAGCATACTCCTACAATGTATGGCAGAGAATCAACACCTATGAGCTCATATGAAGCATTCATGTTTTTTTATGCTGGAACACCAGGGATGAATGCAAATGGTTTCATAAAGAAGAAAAACGATGAAGCTACTTTAAAATATAACTAGGGAGTATTCTCATTCAAGCTCCATCACTGCAATGCAAAAATGTTGCCTGTCTTTCTCAACATAAAAATGATGTTTCAATATCCTCTCTTTCCACTGAAAATTTCTTCCCATAAAATGGAATTGCTGTAAAAACTGATTGATATGTATATTGCCAACCCAACAATATATGGCATAAAGATAGCTCCATCCGGATAGCAATGGGTTTCCTTCGCTTCTGGAGGAGGGGGGAATTTTCTCAGGGGATTCCAAGACAATATTTAAGCCCGCCGTTCAGGCAGAGTTATAGCTCCTGTTTATTGTTTGTTTTGCAACACTGTCAAATATGATTAAATTACAAAGTGTGCTTTTGGCAAAACTTTTGATGACTGCTTTTTATATATGCCCATTACATTTGATAGAACATAATCTTCAAAACAGAAAGCATGACTGCCTTTAATGTTCATGTCTGTATAGCAAAAACACACCTCCCACTGAATGAGCAGACAGGACTTGTGCTTCATAAACAATGCAACGAAATTTAAGCTACAAGTTTCGATTTAAGCTTTCTGCAGAAAAGAGATCAGAAGACTAGGTTCTGAAAGCTGAAGTAATAATTCAGATCTGCACTTGTAAAATGAGAATGATTTTAACATTAACATCAACATGCAGTTTATTCAACAAAGTTGTCAGTTAGCTCTTAAATGATTCCCTCCCCATTATATTTGCTTTTCCTTTATTGTATTATCTTTCCCTTTCCTTCCATTTAGCCAATATAATTATGGGACTTTTAAGCCAAGGGCTATAGGTATTCCCATAGGTAAACGCTGTGTAGGGCAAGAAGGAACATTTTTACATCATAACTTTAATCAGAGAGCTGTTGCTTATGTTGGAAGTTGAAAATACCAATCAATCAAGAGAGAAAATTCAAAATTGAGTTGAAGGCTTGGAGGCAAGATGTTATATGGAGCTGCTTAGAAATGATAATGAAATCCATCAGGCTTAGACGTTTCAGAATGACAACACAGCAAGAAGGAGACATGAGGTGGCGCAGTGGTTAGAGTGCAGTAGTGCAGGCTACTTCAGCTGACTGCTAGCTGCAGTTCGGGGGTTCAAATCTCACCGGCTCAAGGTTGACTCAGCCTTCCATCCTTCCGAGGTGGGTAAAATGAGGACCCAGACTGTGGGGGCAATATGCTGACCCTGTAAACTGCTTAGAGAGGGCTGAAAGCCCTATGAAACGGTATATAAGTCTAACTGCTATTGCTATTGCTATTGCTATGAATGGAGCTAAAGTAAGAAAAAGGCTAATGTGAAAGGGCTGTAACTCCGAGTGTGTAAGGGGAGGTGTATGCTCTTACTCTGCCAACAAATGGATTGGAAGCAGCTCCCATTTCAAGCAGAACTTTATTAATTTAATAGATGCCACCATCCCATATTCCTAATGCTTCTTCATCTTACAATTTTACTCATGGAAACCTTAAAAGGAAGAACCATTGCACGTTTTAGAACAGGGGTCTCCAAACTTGGCAATTTTAAGTTTTGTGGACTTCAATTCCCAGCATAGCTAGCTGAGGAATTCTGGGAGTTGAGGTCCACAAGTCTGGGTCCTCATTTTACCCACCTCGGAAGGATGGAAGGCTGAGTCAACCCTGAGCCGGTGAGATTTGAACCGCTGAACTGCTGAACTAGCAGTCAGCTGAAGTGGCCTGCAGTACTGCACTCTACCCACTGCACCACCTTGGCTCTTAAGGGATACCTGCAGTATCGCACCTCTGGGTCATACGTTGAAGACTACCAGCACACAACTTTAAAAAGGAACTTTACAAAGGCTATGATTTCATTTCCTTCTTTGTGTTTGATAGCGTGCAGAAATAAAGGTTAAGCATTTTCTGCCATGATAATCCCTGAAATGACAGGACTGAAGCTACTTGTGGAACATATTGAAAGCTCCCCAGGCCAGCAAATGGGATCTTAACCACCTAATCCACGAGTCAAAATGCTGAGCCAGGGTGTGTCCTGCCTGCCAATTGCTGCAATTATCTGATTTGTTTGACTGCAAAGGAGATATAATCTGAACAAAATACTGCAATTTAATTAACAAATGCATTAAGGCCGAATGAAAAGAGAAAAACGCAGCCATGGAAAATTGCCACCAAAAGCTGTAAAGGGATTGTGATTCTTCATTTGGGGCTTTCGGCCCACAGTCAGAACACGACGTTACCAGCAGATGGCGCCCTCGCTTCAGACACTAAGAGAAAAACCCGTCCGCTCCCTTCAGTTTCTTCTTCCCCGGCATCAGTGCTGGGATTAGAACAGGAAAGTATTAGAAGCCTTTGGCTGAGCTCCTGTCCAATATGCTTTCTTGATAATATTGCTTGATCTGTCCCCTTGGAGAGGATTTGACAGCAGCTACTCAAGCACAGAATGGCAGAGAAATAAAGCTGGGGTGGCTGCGATCCAGGATTACTGGTAGCTTTCTTTTACATGGCTTTGCAAAAATGATTTTTTATATGTTTTCATTTGTTGCCAAGTGCGCATGGTGCAGAAGGCCCTCTAAAATTTACAGTGTCATTGTGATGTGCCAGCTGCTTGGACAACTGGATTTGTTGACCTTGTACAGTTTGAGCGTGAGCCTTATCTTGTCCAGAGTCTATAGGTGGCTCGGAAAGATGAATTCTGAAGTGCCTTCTGCTTTTCAGGCAAGGTTTTTCTTACTGTCACTGGTCTTCTAGTTAAGGGATTTTTTTTCAGAAGCTCCTGAAGAAAACAGAATAGTGGGCTTCGAGGGGAGGGGCTGCCGCCGTCGGGAGCTAAGTAAAGCTCCTGCCAGGACTCTGGTTCGTATATCTTATAAGATCTATAGATATCTCCCCTTTCTGGCAGAAAGGGGCAGGGAGAAGGTCAGTCGTTAGGATCTCTTTGTAATTCATAGCTTTTTTTTTGCTGTGAATGGAGAAGAGGTTCAACATTAGCTGAGCCTTTACTCCGGCCAGTTTTCCGCGCTGCTTTTTTTTGCAGCCTAGGCAGATTGCCTCCCCCCCAGGACAAAACTAAGCTATTTAAAAGCCAATTCGGGCGGGGAACATTCCCGAGGAACTTTCTCTATTACTATTTAAAATACCAGCTTCAATCTCGCAAAAGGCTCCCTTTCTTCTTTTTTTAACTGCGTCACAAGATGGCGATCTCGTAGCTTTTGTGTTTGATCTGACGCAGCTAGCTGACCCTACCCTCCTGAAGGCTTCTCCGTACTAATTGCTAAAAGATTATCTGAGGGGAGCACAGACTTTGATTTTTGGCTCGCTGGATTGCTTGTCTCTTATTTTTATTCTGGAATGGCTCCCAAACTTAAACAGAAGCGCCTCCTTAATAATATATCTCCAAAAAATGCCATGAAGCCGCTACCCTTGTCTCCTACACCCTCCACGGGAGATTTGCTAACACAAGAATTCCTTCTTAAAACGCTTAATGATTTCAGACAGGAGATTAATCAACTGATTTCGGATTTATCTGATGAATTTGATGCTAAAATTGCTCAGGCAAAGCAGGATATAATCGGAGTAATGACAGTCATGACAGATTATATTGCTGAAACGGAGGACAAATTGGAACTTTTGGAAGAAAGTAACCTTAATCTGATATCAAAAATTCAAACGTTAGAACAGGAAATTGAATCTGCACAAAAAGAACTTGTCAAATTAAATTATAACAAGTCTGCCTTTGCTATACGTGTTAGAGGGCTGCGTGAAAACCAACAGGAGAATTTGAAACAGACATTCTTTGAGGCTTTCAGCCGCTTGGTGGGAAGTCCGGGACTTAACTTTGATTGGCAGATTCAAAGAATTTACCGCCAGAATTCCTGGGTAGCAAAACAGCGACAGCTTCCGAGGGACATAATAATATACTTTACTACAAGGGAATCTAGAAATGAGATAACACAGAGGCTCTACGGAAAGAGGTTGAGAATTGACGGGGACGACTTGATTGTTTTTAAGGAGATACCATTTCAAATGTTAAGAACAAGGAGACAGTATGCTTTCTTAACCGAAGAACTCAGAAACTCTCAGATTTCATATAGATGGGAAGTCCCAGCTGGTATTACAGTTACATTTGGCGACCAAAAACACCGCATTAACTCTGTCTGTGAAGCCCGAAAATTTTACTACGAGACCCTGAAGGCGGGACTTCCTGATTCATCCGGATCTGGGGAGAGACAGGGAGAAGGAGAAGACAAACAGCGAGACACGTGGCTACAAGGTGGAGCGTGTTGCTTTTCTCTTCCGGAAGGGCAGAAGACTAAAGAATAAAGACTAGCGATGTTTTTAAAGCTTTATGATTTCCGTCTGGGATAAAATGGAAAAGTGGCATATCGATGATGAGACATGGAGACTGAAAGAAGCGTTGCTGATTGGGGACATATATTGTACAGAAATTTTGTTTGAACTCTAACTTTAATTGTGCATGAACTATTCTTTTAGGTGAAGAGAGCGGAAATTGTGATCTTTTTGAGTTGTGGTTTGGGACAAACGGAGTTGGGAGGTGCGTGGGAGAGGGAAGGGCAGCGAAAGTTTAATTAGATTACATGGGGCTAGAACGTAAGCTGATGTTTGTTTGAGTTGCTATATCAATATAAGGTTAAGAAAGTTTGGTCGGAGAATCTTCAGGAAAGTGGAGTAAATATGGGAGGAGCAACGAATATGGATAAAATATATATGTGGATATGGATAAAGGCAGGGTGGAAGGTTAAAAATTTATATGTGGAGGTGGGTAAGGATAGAAAGGGAGGTGTTGGAAATGAAAAATGAAAGAAGTATTTGAGTTAATGGTGTTATAGAAAGGTTTGGATACTTGGATAAAAAAGGAGATAAATTAAAGGTTTGAATAGATAGACAAAGCAAGGAGATTTTTAGTTGGGGAATTCTAACTGATCAACTTACCTGGCTCTAATATAGTTTGAAACCCTGCAAGTAGTAAAATAATCGAAATTTGGAATGAGTCACATTGATTAAGATTTATAGATAATGGGAAGCTGTGGTAACGTAGTGGGCTTATGACCCTTTTTGTTTCTTTCTCCTTTTTGTGTGTGAGTGTGGGTGTTTTTTTTTTTTTATTATTTCTTATTTTCTACTATTTTTCCTTTTTCTTTTTGGCTACTTTTATCTTACTTTTTTTTAAATTTTAAAGTTAGTTGGCCTTATTATACTTAAATGCTTGTTAAAGAATTATGCCGGGCATGGGACCTGCGAAGCCGTAAGGGGGTTAGGGAGGGGGGATTATAGGGGGGAGGGGGGAGGGTGGAATTACAGTTTCAATCCTTAGAACAATAAGAATTCACTTGTGTACTGCCGTTTTTTTTTTCTTTTTCTTTTTTTCTTTTTCTACTTTTATTGTAAAAAACAAATTGAATTGTATGGATACACCAAAGTGGGGAGAAGAGGGAAAGAGAAGGGAGAAGTAAAGAGGGAGTGAGAGGGAATGTAAGGAGGGTAAATGGAGGGAGGGGGAGATGTCTGAGGGGGAAGGGAAGTAGAAGAGGGGAATGTTGGAGGGGTGAAAGGAAAGTTGGAGGGGGAGAAGAGAGGGTGTATGGGGGAATGAAGTGTTATGTTGGGGGTTTTTTTTTTTTTCCTTTTTTCTTTGCACAGTATATAAGTGATTGTACAAAATGAAAATGAAAATGAAAATGAAATAAAATATTTAAAAAAAAAAGAAAACAGAATAGTCAGAAACAGCTGGAAAACCAGTGCCATTTCAAACACATAGCTAGATGAATATAGCTGCCATATCAGTGGTGGGATTCAGCCAGTTCGCACCTATTCGGGAGAACCAGTTGGTAACTTTCTAAGCAGTTCGGAGGACCAGTTTTGGGAAGAAATCTCTCAAACCCCCCCCCCACTTTACAGGGCTAATCCTGTAAGGAAGGCAGGAAGGAAACATTCTGGTGTTGTTTCTAGCCTAATCTTTATTGCCCTGCTTACAGAAACTGCCTCTCCAGTTAACCCTTATGACCATTGTAACAACTAAGGCGAAGCGCCCATCGGCCTGAGTGACATTGACTTGGCCACACCTGTGGCACGACAAAACCGCGGTCCACTAAAGAGCGCCCGATTAAAGCGCGTACCTGACGTCATCAGCAGCACGACAAATACGACCGCGGAGAAAAAAGGCGCTTTAAAAAGCGCTTTTAAAGCAAGCCGATTCACGTAAAGGTAAGGGTTAGGTTTAGGGTTAGGTTTAGGGTTAGGTTAAGGGTTAGGGTTAGGTTTAGGGTTACGTTAAGCATTAGGGTTAGGTTTAGGGTTAGGTTTAGGGTTAGCGTTAGGTTTAGCGTTAGGTTAAGGGTTAGGTTTAGGGTTAGGTTTAGGGTTAGGTTTAGGGTTAGGTTTGGGGGGGTTAGGGTAAGGTTTTCGCATTAATTTTAACTTTACCGCTCACAGCGTGATGTTTTCGTCGCGCTGTGATGACGTCAGGTACGCGCTTTCGTCGAGCGCGCTTTAGTCTACCGCGGTTTTGTGGTGGAACCGGCCACGCCCACATGATCACATGACCACCGAGCCCCGCCTACCCAGCTGGTCATTAGGGCAGAGAACTGGTTGGTAAATTATTTGAATCCCACCACTGTGCCATACGATAAATTCTCTGGGCGGTTCCATCAAACAGCAGTATAAGATCACAATATGAAAAAGAATATAACTATTAAAAGCTAAAACGCAATTAAAGTACAATCCAGGATCCCCAAATATATTATTATAAAGATCCACGTGAAGCAGAACGTTTGCTTCAAAAAGGATACAAAGAACATGCCAGGATGTCCAGGATGACAGACAATTTGACTTCTGCTAAAGGGCTATCAAAAAACTTTGAACTGAGCCAGTTGTATATGAAAGACTAGCATGTAAGCTTCATGACCTTCTAATGACAAGGGGGCAGCAAAGTGTTGATACAGAGCAGTGGTGGGTTGCTAACCAGTTTACTACCGGTTCGCTTGTGCTCGCACACATGTTTGGTGCTCATGCGCAATGCTTCTGCGCATGTGCAAAAGTGTCCGGGTGGGTGAGTGGTGGGTGTAGCCTCCTGTCGCCGCCACTACTGGTTCAGACAAACCGGGCTGAACGGGAAGCAGCCCCCCTCTGATACAGAGTTATGGATTTACTCTGTATTCCCTTTCCTATCCCTAAATTTTCCCTTTGTCGTAAAGATTGCTAATTTGAGTTGCTTCCTTCTGCTCCGTGTGTATGTGAAAGAGAGGGTGGGAGGAGGGTGGGAGAGAGATATTTCCTCCTGATAGGCTGTACTGCACCTATGTCAATGCTTGTCTTTGCCTAGCCTAGAATACATTGTCTGCACATATACAGTATATTCTTTCTGATATAATGATAAATACTGGGCTCACTAATCATTGTTCAGGCCAGATTCCAGGTTTCAGAAATACTCAAT